>NC_090272.1:173590692-173915692 GCF_040414725.1 Anabrus simplex
CTTATTTCCTGAACCTCGGATAATATCAATTTGGGACTACATTTTGGCGGTTTCTTTGCGAATGCCTTCATGTTTTCAATTTGGCTTCTGAACTCCTTTCTATTGAAAACATTTGCTGTGTGTCCGGCTCCACAGCTAAATGGTTAGCATGCTGGCCTATGGTCCAAGCGGGGGCGGGTTCGATTCCCAGCTTTAACCTTTATTGATTAATTCCGATGCCTCGGGGCCTGTGTGTGTGTGTCATCTTAAACATTAGAAATTATCCTAATTAAGGCCTCACCCATCCCCACAGACGCGCAGGTCGCCTATGTGGCGTCAACTCGAAGGACTTGCAGCAGGCCTCTCCGGGTGCCACGCGCCATCAAATTACCTACGGTAAGTCATCTGTATGCCTCTTGACCACTTCCACCCACTTCGTTGTAGCCTTCAGTCCTATTATGCACTCGTCAGCCTGTTCTCGTTCATTCTCACCAGATGCCCATAGAATTTCAAGCTTCGTTTCCTCACTGACACAGTGATTTATCAGTGTGTCTGTAAAGGTCCTTTGTCCTTCCTTTACTTCCATATCACAACTGTATCTCTCACTAGTCCTAGAATTTTTCTCAAGATATTACTTTCTTTTCTTGTCCCGAATTCCTCCAGTTCTCCTATCTTATTCAGTGTGTGTAAATAACATTAAGTAGCAGACTGTGCTGAAAGCGTGGATTAAAATGACTTGGACTTGGTATAAGAAGAAAGTTGTTATTTGGGTCATTGGTCCATAGACTGGTTTGATGCAACACTCCTTGTAACCATATCCTTTGTTTTTTCATTTCTATAATGAAAGGAGGTGCGGTGAGTATTTCCGAACTAAGATGATCTCAATTGGGAAAAATCCTAAGAGAATTGAATATCAGATTGGAACTGGTGGATCATTTCAAGTTCTTCACATGTGTGTGCTCCCAGGATGGTTCTATTGTGAGTGAAATCAAATCAAGTCTTCGCAAAGGTAATCCACTGAGCTCGTGGGTCAATTCTGTAAGAAAAAAGTAGACTCCAGTAGAAAGTTACTGTATTTTTACACAAGCTGTTGTACCTGAAGTTGACGGAACTGTCACTTAGCATGTGTATGATTACATTTCTGTCGACCCCTGATGTTGTTGCTGCCAATCTGAGGCACGTAGATGGACAGCCCCTCCCTGTCAGCGTGTTTTTGTGATGTACTTGTTTTCTTCTTTCTCTATATAGCCCTGTACAGTTTCTTCTCTAGTCTATGTCTGATCTCTTCCTTCTGGTATATGTTATTTGGGTCATTTGTCCATAAACTGGTTTTATGCAACACTCCATGCCACCTTATCCTGTGCTAACTTTTCATTTCTACTAAACTACTAAATCCTACATCTACTCTAATCTGTTTGTCATATTCCTACCTCTGCCGTTCTTACCGCCTACACTTCCCTCAAAAACTAATTGAACAAGTCCTGGGTGTCGTAAAATGTGTCATATCTTTCTGTCACTTCTTCTGGTCAAATTTCACCAAATCGATTTAGTTCCTCTTCATTCATGTTCCGATCTACCTGTTTCACCTTTCGAATTCTTCTGTAACACCATATTTCAAAAGTTTCTATTCTCCTTTTTCTCTGAGCTAGTCATCGTCCAAGTTTCATTTCATTTTCATGTAATGCCATGCTTCAGACGAAAGTCTTCAAAAACGTCTTTCTAATTCCTATATCATTGTTCAAACTGAGTAAATTTATTTTCTTAAGAAAAGGCTTCCTTCTCCCTTTAAGACTTCATTTCCTGTACTACCTGACGTCGTTCGAGTGCACTCCGTTACTTTTTTTTTCAGAATTTATTTATTTCATCATGTATTCCTTCCCCAAGTAGGAAGTAGATGCATATTGATACTTGGGTAGTAGAATAAGTGGACCGATGAACTTAGATGTTAGGCCCTAAGCATCATCAGCAGAATAACTCGCGATGGTAGAAATAACGGGGACATAAAATGCAGACTAGCACATGTAAGGAAGGCCCTTCTTAACAAAATAAATTTATTCACTTCGAACATTGATATAGGAATTAAAAAGTTGTTTACGAAAACTTTCGTCTGGAAGCATGGAAGAGAAACTTGGACAATAAGTAGCTCAGACAATGAAATACAAGAAGCTTTTTGAAAGGTGTTGCAGAAGAATATGAGATGTGTAGATCGAATCTTGAATGAAGAGATACTGAATCCAATCGGTGAGAGGAGAACAAGTTAGCGAAACTTGTTCGGAAGAAGAGATAAAATTAAAGGATACAAGCATTTGTACCCGTTCATCGCACGGGAATTTGCAGTGAATTACATGTTACCTTTAGGAATTAATATGAAGTAACATGGCTTCATTCACACGTTTAATCCGACATGTTAAAATGATATTTTCGTACGAAAGTGCGTGGAGTAACGTGAAATATGATAAAGCTGAACAGAGTCGAGAGAGAATGATGACGATTTCCGAATTTATTGTACGGTACAGTTAGTTCCAGGTTTGAAGCGTTGCGAAATTCTCCGTAGTTCTCAGGCTGCATTTGTATATCTGATCAATGGTGTGATACTATGACATGCATGATACCTCTATTAATATCTGTCCTATCGAAAAGAGTAAAATGGCTATTAAGTTTTTCCCATTGTTCACCTTGAAGTATCATGCCCGACATGTCCGACGGGACTTGGACTAAAAATCCAATTATTCGTAATCATCTGCGTTCTTATACGTTGTACGATAAATACGTTCATGGCATACGAAAATAACATATTCATAAACGTTTGTTGTATAGAGTCTTTTGATAGACCTAATGTTAACGAAAATATTTGAGAATAATCTTCCTATAAATACAAACCATGTGTTACCATGACATCATATGCACCTGATAACACAATCCTGAGTGAGTAGAATCCAAATACGTAGTTTGATTGAAATAAGTCCAGCAGTTTTCCACTTTTAGGAATATACAAACAGATAGATAATCAGGCAGACATACAGACGCCAAAGGGAAAAGTTCTACCTCATGTTACCTCGGTGTTCAGAAACATTAGTTGGGGCTAATATTAAAGCAGACAGAAATATGATGCTTTCTCTGATTTTCTCATGTTATGGATCCTTAAAATAACTGTACGTCTGCGAGGGTATCCGTCATTGGCTGCAGAGCATGAAGCCCGCAGTAAGTAATAATTTTATTTGTTTATTTATAATTTGCTTTACGTCGCACCGACACAGATAGGTCTTATGGCGACGATGGGACAGGAAAGGGCTAGGAGTGGGAAGGAAGCGGTCGTGGACTTAATTAAGGTACAGCCCCAGCATTTTCCTGGTGTGAAAATGGGAAACAACGGAAAACCATCTTCAGGGCTGCCGACAGTGGGGTTCGAACACACTATTTCCCAAGTTATAATTTTCGCCGTCATATGAAGAGTAAGCGAGATTACAAACATAACAAAAATACATAAAATGAAGAGGCGTTTCACATATTATCTACAGATTTTACATATCGACGGTGAGCGAGCAATGCCTCGCATTCCACAATGCTCTTCCGATCTATTATCCTCCTTAATACTGGTCACGCCTCCCAGCCACACATGGATATGCAGTCCATCAGAACAACGTTCGTTGTATTCATTTTCATGTGCTAATTTGTAAGGGAACATGAACCTCAAATGCATTATACTGTAGGAGTGCGTAAATACGTCATAAAAATATACATTCCTACTGTACGGTACAATAAGGTTCATTATCCTTTACATGCTGATATAGGAAGAAGAACGTAACGTACATTGTTCTGATGGACTGCATATCCATGTATGGCTGGGAGGTGTGACCAGTCTTAATGAAAAAATGGATAGGAAGAGAACTTTGGGATACGAGGCATTGCGCGCGCGCCGTCGGTATAATGAATAGTGTAATAGAAAATTGAAACAAAAATATCTTCTGGCTTCCTATAAACGTCCAGTCTATTCAGTGATTTTAAATGATATGCATATCTAAACCTCTTCCCGGATGAGTAGACTCTAGATAAAAAGTTTGGCCGAGTTACAAATATAACGAATAATGTAAGAGAAAATTGAAAAATAAATATTCTTGTCTTCCTGAATACCCCCATTCTGGTTAGTGATTTTTAAATGATATGCATATTGAAACCTGAACCTTGAAGAGTAGGTTGTAAATATGAAGTTTAGTTGAGATGTAATCAATAGTGTAAGAGAAAATGGAAAACCCCTTTTCTGATCTTCGTATAAACCCTCAGTCTATTCAGTAATTTTTAAATAATATGCATATCGAAACCTGCTCCTGGATAAATAGACTACAACTATGAAGTTTGGTGTAGATTTAAATAATAGTGTAAAAGAACATTGTAAAAACCTATTTTGGTCTTTGTATAAACCCCCAGTCTATGAAGTGATTCTTAAATGATATGCATATTATAACTCTCATCTGGATGAGTAAACTCTAAATATAAAGTTTGGTCGAGATATAATCAATAGTGTAAGAGAAAATTGAAAAAAACCTCTTCTATTCTTCCTATAAACCCCCAGTCTATTCAGGGATTTTTAAATGATATGCATATCAGAATCTGATTGTGGATGGGTAGACTTTAGATATAATCAAGAGTGTAAAAGAAAATGGAAAAAATACCCCTTTTGGTCTTCCTATAAACCCCCAGTCTAGTCAATGATTTTTAAATTATATGCATGTTGAAACATGCTTATGGATGAGTAGATTCTAGAGATGAAGTTTGCTCGAGTTCTATTCAGCCGTTTACCCGTGATGCTGGAACAAACAAGCAAACAAAGAGAAAAACAAAGAGACAAACACACATCCACGAAAGCTAAAAACTACTGATAACATCTCGAATTCACCTGAAACGGATAAATACATCAAAATTTGGCGAACGAAATGATAGAGGGCTGCATAAAACCAGTCTAGGAACTGATATCCCAAACAACAACAGAACAGTCCATAGATTAAAGAAATGACATGGCAATAAAATATCGAAAGCAATAATTATTAATTGTTATTCAGATAGATTACAAAATATCCATTGTCAAATGTCATTCTTCCATTGGAAATTGTATATTATACATGTTTTCTGATTTTGCTACCCCTGAAACCTGCTGCCTAGGGCAGTGGCATGATTCACCCTCTCCTGGAGTTGTCCAAAAGAGACCTCAAAGTTAATTGCAAAGGGTGAACTGTTAATTCAATGAGACTTCGCAGTGGCGGTTTCTACATGTGGGCATCTGAAATTTTCATATTTCGAAAGCACACAATAAATATCTTAGTACGAAAGGACCAAATATTAAAAAACAAAACATTAAAAAGACAAATAGTAATATTTTTTCAGAAAAGTACATTCATGAACTGATGAGCACAAAATGGTTTCAGTTAGAAGCTACTACATTCGTTTCGTCGGAAGTTTTGATGTAGTATTTTAATTTTCAAACGTTGGGGGTAAGTCTTTATGCCTTTAATACATTCTTTTTATCCGAATATTTCACAGAATGATTGCCCATAATCTTTTCTAAAATTCTCTAGACAAGATTAACGGCAATAAAAAGCGGGACGAGCACGGTGTAAGACTGTAATTTTACATTCATTTTTTGCGATAACAGACAATATTCTCCAAAAATGGATAAGAGCTTTTCCCCGAGTAAGGTTCACACAGTTTCTGTTTCTGAACCTTCCTTAGATTTATTTATGAATTCAAAAATCAACTGCATCTTTACTAAATTATATAATCAAGATGAAGAAAGTATCGCTAACATGAACAGCCAGTGCTGTCTTGTCAAAATTGTGCGTAAGGATAGCGAGACTAAACGAAGAATTTTCTTTTAAAAAAATAAAAAATGGAAGGGTGTTTCAAGGAGATGAAAAATATGCTGTATTTAAAAATTGTGTTAGTTCTTCCTGTGACTACTGCCATGACAGAGCAGTGTTGCCAACTCAACGGATTTTTTCCCATATCTGGCGTATTTTTAAATAGAACAGCGGATAAATTTTCCATTTAGCGGACAGCGGATTTTTTGACGGATTTTCAAACTTCCTTTAGCGAATTTCAGCGGTAACACTATCACCTTTCATCACCAGGAGAAAAAAAAAGTATAGAACTTTCTACGGCATAATAGTCCACTTATTCCCGTTGTATTGAACTTACGCTGCATACTACGACTCGTTTTCTAGACCAGCTCTGGCCAACAGCCTTAGTCAGAATTTGTTACAATTGTTACTGTATTCTTGATGACCCGGGTAGTGTCGTGTTTGATAACGTGTTTCTTTTGAAATCAGATTCTTTTTGGTACGTCAATATGTCGAAAGAATAGGTTAAAAATTAGTCAGATATTTCGTTAAGAGTGGTTAAATAATTAAACTTTAAAAGACTAGTTGGTTGATCTTCCCAGTGATTCCAAATACCTACGGTGCATCTATTGGCAGCGCAATATAAATGCGAAATTGTTTGGCATTATTTCTTTCCGCGCTTATCAAAAACAATGAAAACAGGAATGAAAGTGAAAATAACTTTTGAAATAGAATTGAAAATGTCCGTAAGTGCTTTGCTGCTGCGAACTGCCAGCATTATACTTTGAAAAAGATTGGTACCATGTGGCTTCATATGAAACCACAGGACCACAGCACAGCACATCTGCTTCAGAGCATATAGTGCGCGGAGGAGAAGGTGATGACCTCCTGTTCTGAAACTGGCGAGTGTTGAGTTAATCTCTTTAATTAAAACAGCTGGTATATGCTGTTTTGCTTCAGTTCGAAATTTAGCGGAATTTAGCGGATTTTCTACTAAAATTTAGCGGAGAAATGATTTATGGGTTGGCAACACTGTGACAGAGTGAAGTTTCTCAACAATGATACTTATAAAAACCTACCTAAGAACAACTATGACGGGGGAAATACTTTAATAGCAGTGATTTCTATTGAGAAAGAGGAAAGCAACCACTTAATGTATTAACATGCCATCATTGAAGTGTTCCCCGCACAGAAAGCGCGACGACTTAAATTAACGCTGTAGCACGAAAACGTGAATAAAATTTCATAAGTATTTTACATTTTATATTACAGCATAATCATAATATTGTTCAAATATTTAGCAGTGAATTGTTTAGGAATAATTTGAATTTTTCTGTTAGATATTCTGATAACGTGGACACATTAATTACATTTTGAATACTGTAATGCTTTTGGATTTGACAAGCATGATTCGCCCTGTCCTGGAGTTGTCCGTGGTTAAACTCAGTTCTTAATGATTTGAAGGTGAGAGGTGTAAAACTAAACGAGACCTCAAAGTTAGTCGCAAATAGTGGACTGTTAATTAAATGATTGCAAAGAAATTGGAAATGTATTGAACATCTCCCTTGGTAAGTTATTCCAATCCCTGACTCCGCTTCCTATAAACGAATATTTGCCCCAGTTTTTTCTCTTGAATTCCGATTTTATCTTCATATTGTGATCTTTCCTACTTTTAAAGACACCACTCAATTTCAAATTTCGAAAACACACAATAAATAAATATCTCAGTACGTAAAGACCGCTAGGGGAGGCTTGCAGACTGAAAGCTGAGAGGCACATCGTGGCAGTCTACAGTGAAGATGTACGCATGCTGCATTTTTCCTGCAAGATTTATTAAGGTACAGCCCCAGTATTTGCCAAGTTAAACCGTGGAAAACCATCTTCAGCTCCGTCGTCAGTCGGGGTTCGAACCCACCATATCCCGAATGCAAGCTCACAACTACGTGACTCAAACCTCATAGCCAAATCGCTCGATATGTATGGGGGCCTATGTGTATTTACATAAATACATTATACCTATTTAAATATAGTGCTGTTCATTATACCAACTGATGATTTATGGACCAAGAGACAGGTTAATGAGGGAACCTTCGGTATGAAGACTTTGCAATTTCTTTGCATATAGATATTGCATCACCAGAGTTTCCGTTTAATTTTCCACATCCCTGTCACATTAAAGCTCCACTCTTTTGTCACGCTTTCTGCACGTGCGGCAGTAATTACACAGCTCAACGATGACGGTAATAATAAGCTAAGGTAATCCACTGAATAAATACCTCCTCATATCCTGTTACCTCTCCTCTTTGTTTACTTGAAATACCGCCCCGTTATCAGAGATCAGCTTAACAGGATACAGATGGAATGGCGTGATTAGGACACTGCGAACAGGAACTAGCAGTGTCGGCACCTAATAAAATACACCACACCTCAAAAAACTAAATACGATAGGACACACAAAGAGTGAAGGTACATACCTTTCGCGTTTTAAGACTGACAATTAAGGCACTCAGACTTCGTTCAAACCTCCCATGTGATGTTTATATACAGTATATTTAAAAAATGAAAACACAAAGAGTTGTAACCCTCACGGGCCTTGGCTTACCAAGCGTCCGCTGTTCAGCCCGATGACCTGCAGATTACGAGGTGACGCATGACCATTGCAAGGAATCATCTCGGCCGTTAGTTTGGTTTTCTAGGCGCGGGCATCCAGCTCATCGTCACATAGCACCTCAATTGTAATACCGTAGACAGAGGGGACCTCGAATCAACTCTCAGGTCAGGACAAAAATCCCTGACTTGGCCGGGAATAGAACCAGGAGCTTCCAGGTGGGAGGTAAACAAGCTACTTTTAGACCGCGGGGCTGGGTGATTATAAGTATTGCATACTCAAATTACGACTGCAATTGGGCGAAGTGGTTCTAGTGTTTGTTTATTGCAGTGGGTAGAGGAAAGTGGGACGAGCAGCGGTCGTGTCAGTGAATCGAGTACAGTCATCACATGAATTTTAGAAAATAATATTGTGAGTGCTGCAAATGCAGAAATAATAGGACGAATTCAAAATGGAATTATTGATCTCTGATATAAATGAACGGAAGTTTAGAGTGAAAGAAATTACTGTATCTTCAAGAACTGACCGAACAGTCATAAATTTATCTTACCACTGTACCTGCCGGCAGAGGCTGATGACAGTTCCGGATATAAAGTTCGCCACACACAGAAAGCTAAGATAAGCTGCGTTAAGCTATGCTAAGCAATGCGAAGCTATGTTGTGCTATGTCACGAATAAAAAGCTAAGCTAAACTGTGCTAGGCAGCCGTTTAAATATGGCGGATTAATTGAAGAGGAGGCTTTTTATTGGCCGCTGTTGTGGAAGATGAAGAAAGAGAAGGAAAGAAAGAAAGAAAGAAACAGAAAGAGGAGAAGTTCTGTTTAAGTGAAATTGAAGGGAGAATAATTCATGGTGAATTCCAACATTTGATTCAAGCATTGAAGAATTAAAAATTAACGTTGCCATTGATGCTTTCACGGCCCGTACTTATAGACATGATACTGTATAGGCTATTGGGCTTATGCCGTGTCAAGGAAATGAGGTGAAATTATTTACGTCTCGCCGAGAACTGTGCTCTGTGTCATCAGAAGAAAATCTCGACTGTCCACGAGAAAGGCTTCTTAAACAATGACTCTTTAAAATTTAGACGTTATAATAGAAGTGAAAATGGTACGTTCATTCGCCACCAGATGGCTCCCCGGACGTGGCACAGTGCTAGCGTTCAAAGCGGAAGCCGAACCATCAGAATCAGTTTAAGAGGTTCACATAACATGTGTACGTAACATATGACACTGACAGGTGTATGACATTGACCCAAGCCTGGAATGAAGCATCTGGAGATGAGGAACGTACGAATTTGGAAAACACCGAGACGAAATAACAATAGTGAAAAGACAGGGAAGGGAACTACCTACGTAAATTCTTAATGGCTGGCAACCAGGTATTACTTAATTGATAGCCGGTGTCCCTGTTGAAATTGTTAGGATTTCCACGTATATCCACACCTTCCCGTATAATCCTGGACCTGTAGTGTCTAGTGTGGGTAAGAGCTCGAGCATCTTGGAACACGACATCATGACCCGACGATAGAGCGTGCTCAGCTATTGCCGATTTGTCTGGCTGGTTGAGACGAATATTACGTTCGTGTTCTTTGATACTGGAACCAATGGACCGGCATGTTTGGCCGATGTATACCTTACCGCAAGTACAGGAAATTTTGTATACCCCAGGATGTAAAAGTGGGGACAATTTTTCCTTGGTTTTACTCAGACTGTGAGCAATTTTAGTGGCGGTGCCAAACACGGTTTTTATATTGTGTTTGCGGAGGACTATGGCAATTCGATCTGTGGTGTTGTGAATGTAAGGCAAGTAGGCAGTTCCCTTCACTTCTTCTCTCTCTTAGCTTTGCTTGGTCGTTTCTCTGGGATGCAGGGCTCTATGAATCTGCAAATCGTTGTAACCATTGCCCTTGAACGCGACTTTGAGCGTGTCCATCTCCACCTGGATATTTGATGGCTCACAAATTCGTCTCGCCCTCTTGGCGAGTGTCGTCAGAAGGCCTTCCTTCCTTTCTTGAATATTCTAGTAAGAAAGAAACCGAACGGCTCCTTAGGACATAACGTCTCTAGTAAGCCTACCCAAACAAATCGCTCTCTTCATGCAGATTCTCATCACCATCCAGCACAAAAGAGAGGCATGTACAATACGTGCAATCAATTTGCGGAGTTTCATTTATTTGTTGCCGACAGATGTCTTTCATGGTTATATCTCCTTAATAATTTGAGAGACAAGTATATTTTTGTATCTCTTCAATCATTCTTTTATTCTTTGGTCTGTCTTTCATGATTAACAAGCACAAAAACAACTAAGCAATAAAATACCTGGCTGTATTGAGGTATATCACGAAAGCCACAGGTATATAACGACTAATTGTTAGATGCCGGGCAAAAAAGCTATTGTGTGCATGCGCGAAACCAGCTACAGCATTGAAAATCACCTCCATGGCGATCTGTAAAATTTAGCTTGACATTGCTTAGGTTAGCGTAGCTTAACATAGCAATCTGTGTGTGCCATTCCATGTAACTTCATTGGAGCGATATTTTTCGTTGGGTTGCGTAGCATAGCCTAGCTTAGCTTTCTGCGTGTGGTGGCCTTAAGTAAGCTGTAGTTCCTGGCGTAGCCGAGTGCAATTATATTTTGAACAACGTACAGATGTTTATGGGATACAATTACATCTTTCATGGAAATGGTATATTCATTTCATTATTTCCTATGCTCAGCATTTCTTTTTCTTCCCATATTATTTTCTTTTCTTGGCCGTTACACCAATAACTTGGTGGGGGAGACCGTAGATGTGGATTCGGTCCAGTCCCCCTGAACCGAGGCCGCGTTTGCCCGTGATTTTACATGCGTGAATATTTATTTTATAGGAATTCATAGAGCTGATATTACAGGAAACTCTATCAAAATTTGTTCTTTATTTATTTACGTATACAGAACTGAAATGAATTATTCAGGACCGGAGTAATTGAAGGACTTCTGCAAACCAGTCCTAGTATTGTAAACCGAATAGGAAGACTGAAGAATTTTCAGAAAACAGGTATGTTCTTTACTATTGGCAGTTTTAAAATTAACAATGTAATACATCCCAACTTCGTTTAAGCCTGCCATCAGATGTTTATTGTAAAGGAATTCTTGTCATATCAAATCAATGGCGTTACCTGGAGACGAATTAAAATAAGTAACTACGGTATAGTTTTCTATGCTAATATTACTATTATAAATATGACAATGAGTTACCTTGAATATATATCACCGGGCAGTGTAGTTTAGGCCGTTAATGCGCTGATCTACCGACCCCAACTTGTCAGGATTGACCATGGCTCAGTCCGGTGGTAGGTCTACTTGAAGGAGCTCAAATACGTCAGATTTACTGGTACGTAAAAGAACTCCTGCCGGCCTAAATACCGGCACATTGGCGTCTCCGAAAACCGTAAAAGTAGTAGAAGGGACGTAAAGCCATTAAAATAATTTTTATCATTCGTTTTTTGGAAGTCATATATCCCACTTATGTGGCGTACACTGACCACTTAATTTCGATTTAGGTCCGAGATGTGGTGTCGATTGGTCTTCCGTCACCACGCTCTGGGCTATTCAGATTACATACGAAAGTCACTGGAATTCGAACCACCCAAGTACCTACATCACTTAACGAACATGTCATCGTGGGTAGTAGAATACATGTATCTGATTATAGATTATTTATTATATTGCTAACAATTCAGAGTAACTCAGATGGTACCTCGCTGAGCTCGACGTGGTGGGTTCGATCCTGACCGAGTCCGGTGTCATACAGGACAGCCGATTTAGGATCCGAATTGCCATGTCACTGTAACAATCCGTCAAGTGGATTAAAAAATACACACTGCATATTTCATTCAAACTACTGAACTTAGTGACTCAGATTGTACATATCTGGCATTCCAAATAAAAGGTAGCGAGTTCGATTCCGTCTCAGAAATCCCATTTTTTACAATAAGGCCAGGAATCGAACTCCTGTTCGGATCGGAGATTTTCATCGTGTATGGTTTCTTCCATTGCGTAATGTTCATTACTTTGACTCGGGAACTGGGTGCTTGTGTTCGTCCCTCTTCATATAAAACAATACACCACACTACCAACCACCACAGAAACACTCAATAGTGAATACATCACTTCACATGTGGTTGGCATTGGTAAGGCCATCCGTCCGTAAAAAAGGTCCAAATCCATATGTGCGAAATAGCTCGCAATCATCAAGGTATGGAAAAAGCGGCAAAAGAGGAGAAAGAATGACCTGAAATATAACGTGGACAGAATTACGGGGAGGTGAGCCAAGAAACTAACTTTGGGACTCCGAAACAACGATGAGATGGATCATAAGTCTTAGAATTTGCAATTCTTTGTAGAGTCCTAATCACAAGGACAAGACCTAACAAGTTTAGAGTTTTACATGCATTGAATGTGAAACGAATCGCTACGGCCTTGGTAAGAATCTAGCAGCAGTGTTCCAGACCTACCACGCCCAGGGAATTGAAATGAGATATTATGCTGTATCGCCATTTACTGAGGAGTAAGGATCTGCAGGCATGTGAATGGAAACACCACATATTAAAAATTTCTAGCTCTATCAAAAAGCATGTCCGATCTCCAAGGGTGTGATTTCTTAATATTAACGATATACCTGATATTTTCGAAAGAAAAGTTTCAATAAAATTAGAATATCCATCAAACTGCATCAAACTGCTCGGCATTCAGATTATGGGCAATCTAAAATGGAATAAGCACGTGGAGGAAATGAGGTGTAAGGCATATAAAGCACTAGGGTTTGTCCGTAGATATCTCTCGGGAGGAAGAAGTAAAGCCCTACGAACGGCTTATGTCCTGAGACTTGACGCCTGTAGGATGGGCATTTGCACGACTTTGTGTGTTGCACACGATGCCGCATTACACGGCGTACACCTACACAGAACCACATCCACCCTCAAAATAGTTGCCGTTGGCCGTTATACACGTTTGCTAACGTTGGTATAGCTGCTGGCAGCACCACTGAAAGGAAACACCATGTTACCTCTCCAGTTATTATCCGGTTGAGAAACGTCGGATCATCATCAGCGCTACTGATGAGGTCACCAAAAATCGTCATTCGATCATCACGCCCCATCCAAATGCCTCAAGAGCCTTGGTGCAAATTTTGGTACTGATCAGTGTAGACGTGTACCGTTGTATAACAAACAAACAAGCCAACAAACAAACAAACTTACTTTGGCAACTTGTGATGTTGAATACGCCACACACACCCAGCCCCCGAGCCATTGGAATTAACCAATTAAGGTTAAAATCCCCGACCTGGCCGGGAATCGAACTCGGGACCCTCTGAACTGAAGGCCAGAACGCTGACCATTCAGCCAACGAGTCGGCCGAGTGAACCTGAGGTTAATGTGTCTTTCTGGAAGTGAAAATATTATTTCTATCTTTTTTTACTCATTGACGGAAAATCGAACCTACGTCCTTTCAGTTGAAGTCATTCATAATATTACTAATTTGTAATGTAAAAATATATTAATATCACTTTATGTGTGGCGTGTGTCCTCCGAAGAGGCCTGATACAGGTCCCTTGATTTGACACCCGTAGGCGACCTGCAGCTTTATGTGTTTTATATACCAATATATACCAATATTTTCGTTTAATAATGTACCGAAACCTGTCTTATTCACACAAAATATTCACTCACCAAAATCATCAAATTAGCAAGGCAATGGAAATAAAAATATTGACCATAAAATCATTCCCTTCCCATCGCATTACAGTTCATAGGTCCTCTGACGAAACACTCTGTTCGCTTTCGAACTGGGTACAAGTCGAAAAACAAAGCAGAATTTATGGGCGTGCAATACCATCTGTCACGTGATACGCAGCTAGGCGCCAGAAATAACTGGCGACGCTTCCGCTGGCCCTTCCTGTTGGCGCTTTGCGTCATGCCACTCCCACTCTACTGACGCCGGAAAGAGTAAATGTGAGATAGTAAGTCAACAGATAGTGTGTGTGGGTTGAACGAGTTTGGCATTCAGAACGACCACCAAATCCGCACTATATTATCCTCAAGTTCTTGAAACCGATTTATATTTCACACAACAATAAACCTATTAAATCCGAACTTCAAGAAAATAAATTATAGTCCAGAAATTTATGAGTTCTCAGAATAACTGGAGGCTCAGAAACTGCTGAACGACGACTCAATACTGAAGCGAAGTTGAGTCATTCTGTTCCAGGTGGCGTAAGCAATGTTCCGAGGTGAAGGAGGGGAACAGAACGGGAAGTGACCTACAAAATGTGTTTTATAAGGAAGAACTATTTGAAAAATTGTGGTAATGGCTAAAACTAGAAATCAATGCTGTATATTTTGTTTAGAACGAATATGAATTCCACTAAAAGTAAGCAAGAAGGATATTTTATACGAATATCCACAGCCTGTTTCCAGTCATTCTACAGAGTCAGTAATGAAATTAATGAAGCCCCCATCTGACGGCGAGGATAGGCTTCCGAAGACAATCGCACTCCTCTGGGGCAATGATCAATTCCTGACAGAGGAAAATGGAATGATATTGGAGAGTGTTGCTGGAAAGAAAGATGACAGGGGAAAGCCGGAGTGTCCGAGGAAAATCCTGTCCCGCCTCCGCTTTGTCCAGCACAAATCTCATATGGAATGACCGGGAGCTGAACCACGAAACACAGCGGTGAGACGCCGGCTCCGGCACACTACCGCCTGAGCCACGGGAAAATATGGTAGACCTAAAACAATTTGATCACCATAGTAGATAACAGGGAAGTCAGACTCCTTTGGCTGAATGGTCAGCATTGAGACATTTGGTTCAGATGGTCCCGGGTTCGATTCTCAGCCGGATTGGGAATTTTACCAGCGCTTGGATAATAGGCCTACCTCTGGCTCGGTGACTGGCTTTGTTTGTCTTAATACACTCAATTTCATTCACACACAGCGGAAGGGAAAATACATCCCTTGACGTTGGGTTGTTGTCAGGAAGGGCATTTGGCTATATAAATGGACCAGGTCCTCATGTGAGACTCACATTGCACCCCAGCTAAGTGTTGAAATAGGACGAGAAAGTAATAATAATAATAATAATAATAATAATAATAATAATAATAATAATAATAATAATAATAATAATAATAATAATAATAATAATAATATCTCCGAGAATGTAGTCATACAGTACTACCAAAGCCAATTTAGAAAATACCAAACTCCAGAAATCTCCCGGAAAGATGTGGGTTCGAATCCCCGTCAGGAAGTCGCAAAATTTAAGAAACGAGATTTCCACTTCCGGAGGTGCATATGGCCCTGAGGTTCACTCAGTCTACACCAAAAATGAGTACCAGGTTAATTCCTGGGGGCAAAGGCGGCCGGGCGTAGAGCTAACCACTCTACCCTATCACGTGCCGAGGTTAACAATGGTGGAAGCCTTTACCTTCCACTCCTCCAAGGGCCATCATGGCCTGTACGGAGGTGACTTTGCTTTGCTTTTCAAACTCCAGAAAGCGTATAGAGTAACATGGAATCACTACAATAAAAGAGTGATATCGCGTAATGGGAAACTTCGTTATTACAGGACAGTTGTTTTACATGAAGCATTATATTCTTCAGACTCTACAGCTCTAGGAGGCCACGCTAAAGATGATGAAATTGGAAAGCAAGAACGAAACATTTTTAGGAAAATACATGGTTCCACTCATGTAAATGGCATTTGGATTGAAAGAAAAACTACAGACTTAACACAGAAACAGATAAGTTTACTGATGCCGTACGTAGTAAACACTTGGAAATCTCGGGTGCCGGGCTAAATGGCTCGGACGGTTGAGGCGCTGGACTTCTCACCCCAACTTGGCAGGTTCGATCCTGGCTCAGTCCGGTGGTATTTGAACGTGCTCAAATACATCAGCCTCGTGTTGGTAGATTTACTGGCACGTACAAGAACTCATGTGGGACAAAATTCCGGCACCTCGCCGTCTCCGAAAACCGATAAAGTAGTTAGTGGGACGTAAAGTCAATGTCATTATTATTATTATTATTATTATTATTATTATTATTATTATTATTATTATTATTATTATTATTAATGCTATTGTCACACCTGTAGAATGGGTAATAACAGACTTACTTAAAAACTATTAACAATAATCAATTCAAAGAAGGTCATGATCAACTGGTTAGAAGAAATTAATTAGAATTTACAAAAATTAAACGCTACAGATGACACCATAAAAAATAGTAAACTCTTTTTAATTCTGTTTGCATATCACACATTTGTAGAAAAATCTAAAAACACCACTAGAAAACAGTGGACAGAAGAACGGAAAAAACTCCCCAGCGAATTCATGAAGGGATTTTCGGAGGACAAAAGGAATAAGAAGAAGGGGAAGCCGTCAGACCAAGCTAACAAGTTCAAACACACTCCTGAATTGGACATAACTGAGAAAGAAAAAAAGAAATAAGAATAAGATAATGATGAAATTGATGAAGCAGCTAACATTTAAAGTCATCTACTTGATTAGAAGAAGTATGGATTGTCGTATTTTACACATTGCGTCTGATAAAATGAAATTTAAAAGTCTAGAATTAATTTTACGGATCTTGATAGAAAACAAAGACTTATGAAAAGAAAAGGGTCTCATCACCTTCTTCTCCCCTTTGAAAACCTCATTTTATTTTATTTTCCAACCAGTGCAGCGGGCCTCGTTCGGTAGAAGCAAATGTTACGCAAGGGAGGCGCGTAAACTTCGTGTTATACAAGTCAATAAAAAACAATTCTGAGATTGGGAGCGATTTATGAAGGAGACATGCGTTAACTACGTTAATAAATTTGTAACAAACAATTCCATATGAATTGGCCGTGAAACGAACTCACAGGAATACGAGAGTTCTAGTAACTCTGTATTTCTACATCCCACTGTTTTGGTTACCCAAATAAATAAATAAATAAATAAATAAATAAATAAATAAATAAATAAATAAATAAATAAATAAATAAATAAATAAATAAATAAATAAATAAATAAATAAATAAATTAATTAATAAATACATTAAACTGGATCAAACCACATATCAGTGCTGCGGCTAGCCGCTAGCTTCTTATGAGCAGATATTGACATCAGGTGCACCATGGTTGTATCATATGAACACCGTGCCAACGATAGAACTCCCTCAGTAAATAACATCAGTGTTAAAAAGTGTATATTACCTGTATTAATCACATATTTTAGTCCCGTTACTTGTATTATTATTGTGGCTGCCTAGCCGAAGCAGTAAAGGCGTGATGGGTGCACCTGTGAGGAGGTGGCTTCGATTCCCCCGTCAGGAAATCAAACATTATGCCAGAGTTGGGGCATAAGTCACTGCAAGTTTTTTTTTTTTTTTTTTTTTTTTTTACACGGTGTTGCCATACAATGGTCATATGTCCTGGAAAGCATGACACTCGTAGTACATGGACACAGCACAAGATGGCGATGCGGTAATATAATAATTTCGTGTGGCTATTTCTAGCCGAGTGCAGCCCTTGTAAGGCAGACCCTCCGATGAGGGTGGGCGGCGTTTGACATATGTAGGTAACTGCGTGTAATTGTAGTGGTGTGTAAGTTGCAGGGATGTTGGGGACAGCACTAACACTCAGCCCCCGGGCCAATGGAATTAACCAATTAAGGTTAAAATCCCCAACCCGGCCGGGAATAGAACCCGGGACCCTCTGAACCGAAGGTCAGTACACTGACCATTCAGCCAACGATTCGTGCGGCGATGCGGTGGACAAGTACCACGTACAGGGCGACGGGACTGCAGTAGTGAGTCAGGCACCGTGCAGAATGGATGTTAATAATAATAATGTTATTTGCTTTACGTCCCACTAACTACTTTTACGGTCTTCGGAGACGCCGAGGTGCCGGAATTTAGTCCCACAGGAGTTCTTTTACGTGCTAGTAAATCTACCAACACGAGGCTGTCGTATTTGAGCACCTTCAAATACCACCGGACTGAGCCAGGATCGAATCTGCCAAGTTGGGGTTAGAAGGCCAGCGCCTTAACCGTCTGAGTCATTCAGCCCGGTCAGAATGGATGTGACGGGGCAACTTCAGCGCTGGGTGTGAGAACTACTGCAAACACCACCATATTCACTCCGTACGATTTTGACCCCATACCCGACGTGAAAGAACCATTGCGTGGGAGGCGGTTTGGGTCACGAGAAGCCTTTTTAAACGCTGTGAATACCGCTGGGGGTACGGGGAGTCGTCTCAATGGGTACGCAAATTTATCGTTGCTTATTCTGTCTTCCATGGGCAGTTCAAAAATGAGTTCAGCCTGCTCACTTTCAATAAAATCTTGATCTGAGCTAGTGTTTTTGTCTACCCCTTCACAAGGTTTCCTTTCGGAACTATTCTTCTTAAAATATGTGTCAGTTCGTACCTACCATTCGGTAGGTATGCTACATTGCTCTTTTTCAATTTTTGTTTCGAAATCCACTCATTCACTTCAATTTTTCCAATAACCGTGTATATAGTACAATAGTAACTGTTCTTTCTTTCTTTCTTTCTTTCTTTCTTTCTTTCTTTCTTTCTTGCTTTCTTTCTTTCTTTCTTTCTTAATTTGTTTACCCTCCAGGATTGATTTTTTCCCCGAACTCAGCGATGGAACCCTCCTCTACCGCCTCAAGGGCAGTGTCCTGGATCTTTGAGACTTTGGGTCGGGGGATATAACTGGGAAGGAGAATCAGTACCTCGCCCGGGCTGCCTCACCTGCTATGCTGTACAGGGGCCTTGTGGAGGGATGGGAGGATTGGAAGGGATAGGCAAGGAAGAGGGAAGGAAGCGACCGTGGTCTTAAGTTAGGTACCATCACGGCATTTGCCTGGGGGAGAAGTGGGAAACCATGGAAAACCACTTCGAGGATGGCTGAGAAGGGAATCGAACCCTCGTCTACTCAGTTGACCTTCCGAGGCTGAGTAGACCCCATTCCAGTCCTCGTACCACTTTTTCAAATTTCGTGGCAGAGCCGGGAATCGGACCCGGTCCTCCGGGGCTGGCTGCTAATCACACTAACTACTACACCTCAGAGGCGGACATACACTAGTAACTGTTGCATTAATAAATTGTACTAGTGTCTACATAGTTGCTAGGCAATGAAAACCTCGTCCTTCCACGCACGAGAAAACCACGTCTCTCTATCTGTTTTATGAAGGTTCGCCGCGTTGCCTGGAAAGGGAACAGAAGACTTCAATGATCGAATAATTGGGGAATCGTTAAGCAAAGAAAATGCCAAGAACAATTCTCCGGCCATTGCTAACCGCTCAGGTTTGGAATTCTTCTATAAACTTTACTCTGTAAGAGTTAGGAGTGTTCCTTTACCCAACAATGAACTATATACAATGCATTATTATTATTATTATTGGTGAAGAGGGTGGTGTAGCGGTTCAGATGCTTGCCTGTCATCAGTGTGACAGTAGTTTGATTCCTGGTGTTGTTCGGGTGGGATTTTCAATTGGAAATCCCGGGATGCCAGGAAGGGCATGCGACCTTAAATCCACGGCCAGGATTCTTTCATGCCTGAGTGCGTGCAGGGACCCTGATCAAGCGGTATAAGCTGCGGATGATGATAATGATGATGATGATGATGAATATGATGAAGATGTTTACAGTTAGTATTATTTGGTATCCAGCAAGAAGCATTTGTTTGTTGTTATTTCTGGTGTAATCGCAGTGTACCCGTATTTCGGGGGTACGCCAACCGAAATGTTGAATAACACTGATCTTTGAGGGTTTACCCTGAATGTTATTGTACTCTATAAGAATAAACATTATGTAACACAAGAATTTCTTTACTGACAGTTTCCTTGCTTTATATCCTACACCCGGTAAACCTACCCGGAATTATTCATACATTCCACAGCACCTTAAGCTCCCCATTCAGATCTGTATATTAAAAAATGGTTTGTAGATCCCACATTAACACGAAAAAGAATAGCTGGGTTGACTTATGGTCCTACCCCCGTAGATTTCCACATCTGGAGATGTACACGAACCTGAGGTTCACTCAGCCTACACCAGAAATGAGCACCAGATGAATTCCTGCAGGCAAAGGTGGCCAGACGAAGAGCAAACCACTATCTCTCACACAATGCCGAGGTTACCAATAGTGGAAGATTTTACCTTCCTTTATGTCAGAGTTACATATCTTTATTTTATTTCAGAGTTACATATCTTTATTTATTAGTGTACTGTATTTCACTTCCGACAAGGAGAAGCGTGAATATTTTCGGGAATTGAAAAGGCCACGACAGTAAGAGTTAAAAATATATACGGCATTTTATCTATATTATCCACGACGGATGGTTTTTTCAACCTCCGATGAGCTATTAAAAAACACATTAACATAACAACATTATTCTATCACTAAACGTTCATTAGTGTGACACTTACTTTTCCACGAAATCACCAAAACGACTTCGGCATTTGTCGTATCGTCACAAAAGCTTTCCGATGCCCTCAAGAAACAAGTCTACCGCCAGAGACGGAATGCGCGTCTGGACAGCCCCCTGCTCCATAATGTCCACCAACAGAACAGCTTTATGGTCCCAAAAAACCCACTAGGCTTTGCTTTCCTCTTGCTCAGTGCCAGTTTAAACTTTTTTGCCTTGTTTGGAGAAGAAGGGCTGTTCTTTGTTTTCTGGAGTCTCCAACAGGACGCAACGATAGAGTTTTAAAAAACCCTTACTATGGTAACGCGTGAGAAACATTACGGCTGACGCTACGCTGCGTTTTTTGACAGTCAATATTGTTGGGACCCAACGTGAACAAAATTTACGGTATCCTAAGTGTTGAGTCATAATTGTGTTCAGAGAAGACCTTTAAATGTCTGGGATTGCTGTAAGAAGTTCACTGATCGTAAAACTTCTAATGCTATCGTTGCACAACTGACCCTATGAGCAACACTTTTCATATTACTCAGACACACTGATCGTGCTCTGAATGTCATTCTAGAGCCCGGATTTTTATGCATTAATAGGTTAGAATGCAAAGTTTCCGAAGCGAGCAGCAAGTATAGTCTACCTTCACAACGATTATGCTATGCGGTTTGCATAAACATTAGGGGTACATCCCATCAAAACTCCTATAGTTTATGTTACTCTTGCTACATTATGGAAGAGCGGATGGCCGACACTTCCCATTAACCAAATTTAGTTTGCAATCTAACCTGTTACGGCATGAAAATCCGGGCTTTAGTCATTACTCAGCACCACACATATCCCAGCAGCTTCCATATTGTCACAGCCATGAATGAGACTGGGACTTCGGTGGAAGCTATATTTTGCTCTGGCCTGTGCCAAGAGACAGTTGCAAACGTACTGCACCCATAAGGGTCATAATTGTGAGAAAATGAAAGACATTCTACACCTCGTAATTATATTATTATTATTATTATTATTACGGAGATATCCGTGGTAGTTAGAGGTGAAAGAAGGTGCGGGCTGGAATAGGTCTCACTACAAAATGAAAGTTAATTTAAAACTTTAACAAAGGTTATATTTTCTTTTCAAAATCAACAAATAACAGAGTATAACAGGTACCAAGTAGCAGATCAACAAATTAACAAATTACAGTTCGTTACAAGATTTGTGCTTCGAGCCCCAAGTTTAATTTCTGAGCTCTCAGCTCACAACCACAATTGCTAAAGGGCAGAAAACCCCTAAGTACAAGGAGCACTTGCTCCTAATTACAATGTTAAGGAAAAGAGCAGACCCACTCTCAATTTTACAAGCCTATCAAAGGCTACAACAAACTTCACTTCTATCTGCCCTTAAGGCACACAAGGAAACAGGGGTAATTAATACCCAACCTACGGGGCCTTCGCATGAAGAAAACAAAACATCAGGTTAAGTTACTGGCCCAAAGTACAGAAGGGATTGGAGGCGTGACTTGCACTCCTAAATACACTTTTAAAACCTAAGTGGCTCTAGGCCGAAACACAGGGGCTAATCCCAAGCTAAGGAGGTGACCCGTATGAGAAACTTTAATATTTTAAGGAAGAGAAGAAACGGTTATGAAAACGTAGTCACCTCAATTTCCAAATGAAGGGGAGTTCGAGAGGGTAAAGCACTCTCTAACCCCGCTTTACAGTTAAAGAAATTTATAGATTTTACATAGACAGAAAAGAATTTACATTTTAAAAAGGTAGGTTGCGTACTAAATGTTTCGTCATTCTAATCTGCGAAAATCGTGCCATACAGTCCTAGTCATGTGCCAAAATAATTATGAGAGTGACTGTGGTGCTGTCATGTATAAATAGCCATTTAAATACACTTTTGTTGCCAGGACATACACATATTGCCGGTATTTATACATATTGTTACGAATAAAACTCCATCTATATCATTACTCTAATTTATTTCAGGATGACCCAATAAATGCGCGCGCACACACACACACACACATATATATATACCCACACACACATTCTAACCAGTTATTAATGACCACACTTACTAATTACCGTATATTTTCAAATTGCTCTTCCTCATGGCGCAGCAGGCGGTCCAGCCCGTTCCTCTACCTGAGGGCGCTTAATCCTCACTTTCACTTCCCCAAGTCCAGTCACCTCATACAGCAGCTGTGTGTATACCGCTGGATCTGAACACAGGGCTACGAGCCACTCGACACACGACGACTGTTCGTTGATTCGACTCCAGAGACAGTGCAGTAATTCACACAGTCACATGCAGTGAACAACCAAACAGCTCAACAGTATTCAACAACAGGACGATATTCACAACAGCGAAAATTAATACAGGTCCATTTATCTTCACATTCGCGACAACGACTTGTCTCGCTGAATCACGCAGAAATACACGAACACACAGTATAGTCTTCCGTTCTGTCGTCTCCAGTCCAAGCACTCACTGGTCTCTCCGACACCACAACAACAGTTCCTCGTTCAGACCTCGGTTGGACACTATCGACAGCCAACACCTCTGTCGCCCTCATCCCAGCGACCGAACCCCAACACACTGAGTCTTACACGTAGTCAAACAATGACTCCGAGTCCAACACTGACTAACCTCGGAGCTCAACTGTCACTCACTGTCCGCAGCTAGCCTCCTGTTTTGTAGCTTAGGTGATTTGAGCCAGAAATTTCACGATGTCACTAGAGGCAGAACATTCCCGTTGAATCTCCAAGAAATTCACAGGTAAGCCGGCCGACGAGAACAATACATGGAAAGGCTGGCCCACCCCACAAGCCGGCTGGGAGATCTCAGATCGTGTGAGTCACTAATCCCTTCCTGGAATTACAGAAAGAGGATAGCACGGGGCTGGCACGTAACAATATATATCTTAGGATTCAGGAAAGCTTACTCTATTCAAGGAAGCGACAAATCAAAGTGTGGTGATTTTTATTATTTTTTACGTCCAAATGTCCAAAAACTCGCAATGCATCGATAAAACAGTTGAGAGATAATGTGTTCCAAAGCTACTATCGGCATCCCTGATGATTATATTTCGCAAGTATTCACTATTTTTGTCATATTTAACACTTGTAAACATATGTTTTATGCCCATCCCGTGGTGTAGGGTGGTCATCGATTTACATCAGATGTAGTTTCGTCGACAGCTTTTGCCTAGAATGGGATTAATCGTGTCATCACCCAGTGAGGTAAATGTCTTGATTACTTTTGAGGTACAAGATGTTCTACTATACTTTTCCGCAAGTAATCCTTTTTTGTAGTGAGGTGGCATATTTGTTACAAGCTGACAACAAACAAAGGGAAGGAGGTGGCGACAGTACATCATATTTCCACTCTAATGACCCCCAAACAGGTGATGATCGTTCGTCCATATCGTTATTGGCTCTTGGCACGGAAGTCTTGCAGGGGCTTGGCCGGTCATTGTCTACACGGTGTGGTAGTAAATCACACGCTCTGTATTCGGAAACAAGTACATTATGAGCTATTACCCAGGGTTATCAGAGCGAGATAGAAACTGCACTGATTATATGGTATTTTTTCCCCGAGACTCTGAATACAAATTCCATTTACACTCTCTTCAGGGCTTCTGAATGAAATATACGAAGTACATTCTAGGAAGCTCTGGAATTCTTCTTCAACCTGTAGAGTTATATTACGTGCCAAGAAACTATTCCTGGAACGCATACGTCTAACGAGAGTGAGTCAATCAGTGATTAGTTCTTAGAATTGATTTAGTAAGATTGCATTCGGGGGACAGGGAGTTAAAACATTACTGCCCCCGATGTGAAATTGCGTTTCCTTCGTTTTCAATGTTCGCCGAGAATTTCGCTAGTAACTGAGCTACACATACAGTGGACGTCCTCTTAATAGCCTGCTCCGGACTGGCTCTTTAGTCAGAAAACAAAATGGCTTGTTAAACCGACAATATTAAAATAAAAGGTCAACACAGCAAATTATAATAGTATACTCTATATTTCGCCATGTTCTAAAAATACTTACAAACTATCATGTTAGACTTAAGGTTTGTTTCAGTAAAGTAATTCATTAAGTGTTTATATATTTATTTGTATTTACCGAGCTCGATAGCTGCAGTCGCTTACGTGCAGCCAGTATCCAGTAATCGGGAGATAGTGGGTTCGAACTCCAATGTCGGTAGCCCTGAAGATGGTTTCCCGTGGTTTCCCATTTTCACACCAGAAAAATGCTGGGGCTGTACCTTAATTAAGGCCACGGCCGCTTCCTTCCTATTCCTAGACCTTCCCTATCCCATCGTCGCCATAAAACATATCTGTGTCGGAGCGACGTAAAGCAAATAGCAAAAAAA
The DNA here is from genome assembly GCF_040414725.1 of Anabrus simplex. Lineage (NCBI taxonomy): Eukaryota > Metazoa > Arthropoda > Insecta > Orthoptera > Tettigoniidae > Anabrus > Anabrus simplex. Next base: position 173,615,940 of record NC_090272.1, read on the forward strand.
TAAGTATTTGTATTTAATTATTTATCTATTTATGTATTTTAATTATTGATGTGAGGAACTGAGCATGCAGCTTTACGAAATACTATTTCAGCGGAAGCTTAAGAAAGGGAGTGGAAGATAACCAAATTATGATGAACCATAAAATTGTTCATTATCAAGAAATTTCAATGTCTCTGCTAGATGCCAGTGAAGTGGTATTTTTATTATCATTTCCGGTCTAGTAAAGATATCAAAGAAATTGTTTCACTGAGAGACATAAAATATCTCGTTGTGTTAGGAAATTATACTTTTTAATGGCATTATTTGAAGCATAAATGTGTTGGTCCTCCCTCCCCCACCTCTACAGAGAACTGTATATTCGTGGCGAATTCTACACAACGTAACCTCGTCCTTGAGAAGAGAGAGATAAATTATTATATTACTTATGTATGTTAACAGTCTCCTTTGATGACCCTTTGTCTGATATAAAGAACTCTGTAATGCATAAGAATACAAGTATGATGTGAAATTGCATCGCAGGGGTTGCTAGCAATTACATTAAGGTGAATATCATTATTTTGTGTTTTTATGATAGACGGCATTTACATTTAATTAAAAAGTGCCACGTTAAATTCTCATTTGATTAATAACTCACATCAGCACATGTAGAAAATATTAAGTAAGCATTTGTCCTTTAATGAACCAGTCTTATAATGTGACCACGTAATTACACTTTGCTATGCAATTTACATTTCTGAATCCATAATTGGAAAGACAGCTTCTGCACAACTTATAACTGACGCATGTTAAATCAACCGTCATGTGAACAGCTCCAGCGCACTTTGTGGAACAATGCAGAGCACATCGCAGTTTGCAGCGTCCATTATAGCATGCCCTAGCAAGTCGTATGTCGTGTGGCCCCGTCCGTATAACGACTAGTTAATAAACACAACATACTGGCTTAAGTTTAGCCCACAATTCCGCACAAGAGAATTGCTAGAAACAAATAACTGGATGGCGTTGGGTGGGGCGGAGGCGTTGTAACATTCCATTTCCAAAATAAACCACTTTTCTATATCCGCAAGATTTCTCGCGCACGACGGTACATGCTCAACAACTGAATTTTCTCACTTCATAACACAATCATTTGTTCACCAAATAAAACTTCTGAAAATTTCTGATTCCGTCATTAAACTATTAAATAACTTATAAATAAAATGAACTTAACACCTGAAACCGTATTTATATTAAGAAATACGATGGGGAAACCATATGCATGCTTTATTTTACTGGAAATGATGCTATTTTAATTTTTGTGCTTTATTATTCTGTTAACTGAACATATATCAAACATCTGATTTTTCATGAGAACACAACAAATCATATTTTTCTCAAACAGAGAAATTAAATAGATGTAAATCTTTACCAAAGTAAAATCAAATTAAAAGTACAAATTTAATAACCAAATTTAATAACCGTATTTTATAGAGTTCCTACGGAAAATGTGAAATAGAAAACAAAACACTAAACAAATTTACGTTAAAATTTATGAACCAGAAAAACAGTTTTAGTCACAGTTTCCTCTACATTTTAGTTAACCTTTATTTCCACATTCAATGTTCAGATGTTCATCGTAAACGAGACGCACTGAGCATCTAAATTTTCTTCCCTCAGGGAAGTTCTACAGGAATTCAAAATATAGCTGAGGGTTGAATATCTTCTTTCTACTGAGGAACTGGACAGAGGAACTGTTACAGATTCATTGCCAGGCGACCTAAGACTGGAAGATTGGAAGTTTGCTCCCACTCCTCCCCCAAAAAAGGAGAGTACTTATGAGGACTTTATTTCTTGATTGTTCAAACTCCAAACACGTGCAACAATTTTAACTCATCTGCGGATTATGCCAGGCATCATCAATAGAGAGCGAAATGCCTTCGGAGCCAGTTTGCTCTCCGCTCTCGAGGGACGAGAGCAGCTTAGCGAGCAAGTAGGGGAAAAAGTAGGGGAAGTGCATGACGTAGTATGTACTGAAGGCCAGTGGCGCAAGTACAGTACGGCCACGTTATGCAACCCGCCTGACTGCTGCTCTCTTGTCACGTGACAAACATCTGTCCCGAACGGAGCAAGTAACACCGGCTCCCTAGAGCAACTACGTGATGACGTCTGGATTATGCTTTGCGCTTTCATTTTTGAAATGTTATGCTTTATTGCGCCTGCAAAATCAACATTGATCAGGCCTACAGTAGTTCGCAATATTGCCAAGTATTTCATCACAATTGTCTGTACATTGTTGTTAACCCTTACTTTTATATTCAATATTGAAATGTTCACTGTAAGCGAGCCACACTGAGCATGTAAAGCTTCTTCCGTCAAAGAAGTTCTACAGCAATTCAAAATCCGGATGAGGGTTGAAAATCTTATTATTACTGAGGCACTGGACAGAGGAACTGTTAGAGCATGCATTACTCATTGGTCTAATATGAATGGGTGAAAACCATAACGGTATAAGTAACATTTTGGTCATTCAGAGAAAAAGACATTTAAACATCTTCAACACTCATATAAAGCATGGTATTTGTAGTTACACCACCCATCACTAGAGCGCAGAATATTACTGCTATCACTTGTATCTCCTGGTTGGTGAAAGGATACATCCTCCTGGAGTTACATCCTGCACTTAACTCATTTTTTAAAGAAATGTCACTTATACCGTTATGGTTTTCACCCATTCATATAACCTTTTTTGTGGTAGCGCTAGTAATATGTAATGGCGTTTTTTCTGTATGTCAAATCATTTTTTGAAGGCGACGTCATGCAAGTTCCTCAGCGTCTACAGCAGACGATTCCCTTTGTTGTTCTGTTGAACATATTCCAGCTCGCGACAGTATGAAACCGGTAGCGACATTATTCACCAGGTTGGCCAGTTAATGCAAGGAGAGTTTTGAAGATTCCAAAGTAATTGGTAACAGATTTCTGACTTGGCTTGCAACACGTACTGATGCATTATTGCGGTGCATTCCACTCTATCGCTGTGGATCATTCCACAAACAAGTCCTCAACAAGCACTACTCACATCAATCACCAGAATTGTATGTAAATGTACATTTTGTTTGCCGGTATGTAGACCTCCAAAACGGACAAGGAAGTGTGTTTGAAGGTGAAATTGGACAAATTATTTGAATAGTGCATATACATGCATATTTGTATATGGTTGAGATTGTGTATATATTTCAAATTTAGTATTTATTGTGCAATTTTCGACTTGTTTTACAAGCGGTCTTCAAGAAAATGTTAAGATATTAATGTCGTGAACTCATTCGGCAATGGAACGGTTCAAAGGGAACTGGCAATTATCAAGACACACTTCTAAATCATGCCAGAATCAAGAAGCTAGAAACACGTGGATTGCGACTTGGTGATTCGCTGGACATATGGAGAACGTAAAATGTGAACTGGAAGGTAACCCAGGAAACTCCGCACTCCGTCTGCAAACAAAATATCGTCATGTCCTTAAATTAAATCCGAGCTACAGTATCATGATAGCTATAAACAAATATTTGGCTGGTATTCATAATGTGGATTTACCAGATTCTTTTATACCTACACTCGCTCCCGATTTCAAGTACTGTCCTATCACGCAGATGTAGAGAGATCATTCTCCGCATTGAAGCTAATGTTAACAGATAAACGCCACAGATTTAAACTAGAAAACTTGGAGAAGAGTTCAACTGTCCTGCAGAGCAAATTACGGACAAGAAAAGTAGGGTGTGCGGTGTAAAGTGAAAGAGGAATATGGGTGTGTTTCTTTACGTTTGTGTTTATTTACACGGTTTTCTTAAAAACAATACTAATTGATTTATCAAGTGTATTAACACAATGTGTCATATCTAGAGGACCTGTGCATATTATTTTAATAGGGAAGATAGACTGCTTTGTCTCACAAACTATGTACTAGAGGAATAGCCGCAGTTGTAAGTAGTGTGATTTCTTTTCATTCTGATGTTTATTCTTGAACATGATTTTATGCATTGGTGTGGGTGAATCCCGTGAGTCTAGTAAAGGAATATTACTTTCGCATTTCATACAATTGCTTAATAGCCTGAAAATAAGTGCACATTTCACCACTGTTCGCAGCATAGTTGAATACTTACATTGGTGATTTTCTTCCTCTTCTTCTACCGCTTCTTCCCACATCTGCAGGGTTGCGGGTGCAAACTGTGTTGCACATGTGGATTTGACCGTTTTACGGCCGGATGCCCTTCCTGGCGCCAACCCTTTGGATGGATGTAATCACTAAAGCGTGCTTCTGTGGTGGTAGGTAGTTCAGTGTGTTATCTGAATATGAAGAGCGAAGTGTTGGGACAAACACAAATACCCGGACTCTGAGCCAGAAGAATTAATAAAACGCAATTAAAATCCCCGACCCAGCCGGGAATCGAAACCGGGACCCTCTGGACTGAAGGCCTCAATGGTGACCATTCAGCCATGGAGTCGGACATATACACCATATTAATCCGATGTCTACCAATCACACATTAAATGCACATTTCTGTTCCTTTCAAGTGTACCAATACTTATTTTAATTACATGCATGAGTGGATGTTATGGTAGTCTTTCCTTCAGGGTCACTTTTACTTATGTTACCATTCACTTCCAGTGGAAGGGTTGCAAATTTTACCTCTTAAGAGGGAGGTTTGAAATGTTGGAAAAATCAGTCATTTATATGTAAACTTCTTCTATCACATTTAGTTGACTGAATCAGAGAAAGCGGCGGCAACACTCTCTCAGCGTGATAAATAGCAGATGTCCATTGTAAAGTTATGCGTGGCATTCTGTGTTAGTAGAGAGTGTCATTAATATCGGATATACGTGCCGCGTGCGTTTCCGGGAAAGTCGGGTGGTCTCCGCAACATGTTATCTTCGGCTCCTTTGGACAAGCTACTTGTTATTCAACGCTCGCCTCCACAAGAGACTACTAAAAAGAGAAAAAGCTAAAAGAATACAAAGTGTGGAAGTTACGTTAGTAAAAGAAATAGAAAACACACATTCTCATTTCCGTAGAACACGAGCTCCAGGATAGGGGTGCACAATGTGATAGGATTCAAATCAGTCACTACTGATCTGCATTTAGGGCAGTCGCCCAGGTGGCAGATTCCCTATCTGTTGTTTTCCTAGCCTTTTCTTAAATGATTGCAAAGAAATTGGAAATTTATTGAACATCTCCCTTGGTAAGTTATTCCAATCCCTAACACCCCTTCCTATAAACGAATATTTGCCCCAATTTTTCCTCTTGAATTCCAACTTTATCTCCATATTGCACCCGTCCAACTCCCGAGTCCCAGACTAGCATTTATCTCAGGGGTTTCATTATTTAAGTCATCAAATATAAATATAGCGGCATAAATGAACACGGGAATGAACGGAGCAATTTAAAATTAAAATGGGGAAGGCTCGAATGTAAACTTGAATTTAAGGACTCCATGATAGGACTAGGAAGTGACTGTTAACTTTAAAAAGGGTCTCATCTAACTACAATAAAAAGATTATGAGAATGGTTTCCTTTGAAATAATTTGCCAGAAGGAGCAGTTTATTACGCCATCCGACGTACGAAACTTTGATACATTTGGCAACGATATTTAAATTCCCACACATGTTACATAAATAAATCACTTGCTATACCGCAAGTGGTATCAATATGTTGCTGGGTTGCTTCTGAAAGAAATTACAAGTGGAGTATAACTTATGGGTCGATTCCATTTGAATCGAACCGTTGTTCAAGGATATAGCTTCCTTCTATCGGGAGCCCGAGCATAACCCATGTTACGGTCGGCTTCCCGATTTAACTAAGATGATGTACCCCGGCTATATACATTTTTCCGAGACCGGTACTCGGACTGGGTAATGTTTCTCGTGAATTACGAAAAATGGATTACACGGACAGTTCCTATCTTACGATGTCCAGCTGATGCCATACCACTGAATTAGCATTTATATTTTATTTACACATGATCTGAGATGTTACAAAGTAGCCTCAGTAGACTACTGCCACGGATGAGATAACGAGAAGCGGTGGGAAATACCGTGCGGAAACCGTACGATAACGAGGTAACAAATGACTATAATATTTATCATTCTTATTATTCAACCATACGAATAGAGGGATGTTGTCACCAAATAATTTAATCCACTATCGTCAGAATATTCATTCATCCCCGAAATTTATCATCCTTGCAATTATTATTGTACCGGGTGGTACACCTCCACGCCGCTTATTTAAAATTTGCGCCAATTGAAACTCCTCTGCTGGAGGAAGTCTGAACTTTATCTACGGTATTAATTTTCAAGTTTCTCAGAAGATGTCAGTACTTGGAAATTTTGGAGTTTTTGAACTGGGTCATTTTTGATGTATTTTTGTTTTACCTGTAGTAAAAAGTGTGAACCTTCTCTTCTAGAGGACACTACTGAAAAACTACAATGGTGCACCCTAGTGCGAAGTGAAAGAACTGTTTTTTTTTGGAGAAAATTTAATTTCAAAAGTTTGTTTCTTTTTAAATTTCTTTCTGTTATTGTTTAAGTTGGCTGTATACCCCTTTCTTTCCCCTTGTTTTGAATTTAGCCAATCCTGAATTTCTCGAATTAATTTTCCACCAATAATATGTTTCTTCTTCGTATTGTGTAGGGGTTTTCTTCGTGAACCAATAAAATCCTTGTGGGAGGGTGTTCTCATTTCAAAAACGCCTCGAACTTTCCGCGAGAGTATATAAACTGCTGATTTTCGGGTCTCGGTGCCACTTCAGTACCATCTTTCAGTGTGTAAAGTACATAGCAGGGGGCGGGAAGCGCCTCCTTCTTCGGGCAGCAGTTCAACTACCAGGTAATGGCCATTTAATAACTTATTTTCTTGCTAGCTCAGCAGTTTAACTCTCGGGGCGGGTCCGAAGCGTTTCCACCATGTAACTTTCCCTAAAATGTAAAGACACTTTGTATTTATTCTATCTTTTAAACTACTGTACATATTGGGATAGAGAGTGCTTAACCCTCTCGAGCTCCCACTCATATTGTTTTGAGGTGAACTTTTTTCTCACAACCGACTCTTCCTTAATGTAATGTAAATTGTTCTTTTCTGAAGTCACCTCTGTAGTATGGGATTAGCCCTTGCATTAGTGGCCTAGAGCCAGATTAGGTTTTAAAACAAATGCATTACGAGTGCAGATCGCCTCCTCTCAAGTTGGTATTTTAGAGGCCATGTAATTAACCTTTTCTCACTTAATAGGCCTCAGTAGGTTGGGTATTTTACCCCTGTGTTTATGTCCTTAGAGGACAGCTTGAAGGTGGAATTTGGTGTGGCCTTTGACAGGCTTAAAATTTGAGAGAGGGTTGCTCTTTCTTGAAAATTTTGTTTTCTGCGCGCCTCAAGGAGGCTTTACTGTGTAATTTGGAGCAAGTGCTCCTGGGTATGAACGGGGTTCTCCGCCCCTCTGTTGAAACTTGTGTGGGGGTAAAACTGGGCTAATTGCTCAAGAATTGTGAGGTCGGGGCTCGAAGCCCAAAGCCTGTAAATATTGTAACTGTACTTTTATTGCCTTGCTACTCTGTACCTGTCTTTCGTGTTATTTCTGAATTTTGAAAAGAGAATATAAGCTTGTTAAATTTTACATTAACTTTAATTTCGTAGTTTGAGACCCGTTCACACCCGCACCTTCTTTCACCTCTACCTACCACAAAAATACGGTAACAATTATTATTATTATTATTATTATTATTATTATTATTATTATTATTATTATTATTATTATTATTATTATTATTATTATTATTATACTCAACGGTTCCTGGCACTGTCACGTTTGATTAATATCGTCAGTATTATGCGGGATGCAAACACAAATGGTTATTACTGTTATTATTATTATTATATCCCTCTTGTGTTTATTATTATTATTAATGAATAGGTGACTCAAGATATTATTATTATTATTCACGTCACTCAAGAGGTTATAATTATTAATGAACCGGTCACTTCCGCCAAAAATGCATTAGGATATCGGTCGCAATTATAATTATTTCACTGATCAACCAACGGCATCATTACTGTTATTATTATGACAATTATTATTAATCTGACCGCGATGATTTAACATCGTCCTTACATTGTTATTATTATAATCGGTTGCATATTATCATTTAGATTCCCGTTTAACATCTTTATCAACGCTCATTTACTTAAGGCGGTCCAATCATTTATCTGCAATATTTATTATTATTATCACGACATCATGATTGTCATTACTCGTCATTACAATGATTACAATATACGATCATTTATGTGGAATCTGAACTCTCATTATCCTTAGATCCGTAGTATCTCAACGAATAGCGGTGCAGTCTATTTATTTCGTACATGCTGTCACGGGTTCGAATTCTACCCGCTACGTAACTCAGTATTTCTCTGTGACACTGCCCGTATATTTTACACTCATTTCAATATCCTAAGTGTCTCTCGTACGGAATTTATATCCCTTTCTATCTCAATATTCCTTGATTCATTTATTTCTCACAGAATTATCAACTGACTTATTTATTCCACTTCTGACATCGTACGACCTTTTATTATCTGACTGCAGATTCTTTAACATCTTTCTATCTCATTTTGATCTACGAATTAGTTCGTTCTCCACAAATAATCGTAACATCTTGAAATTATATTTACCAAAATTTGACAATCATGGTTTCGTAATATTAGTCCTACGTGTTCCGGCTACTGAATTACAAATTTAAGACACGACATTTATACGTAAAAAAATATTTGACCGTAATTTAAACCACACGTTCATTAACATGTACGGATTATTAGCACCGATCTACGTTTCAATATTATTAATTGATCAAATTAAATTACCACACTCTTTAATTCCGAATTAAAAACGACATCCCGTCATTAAATGATTCCTGATAAACTCAACACTTGATCACTTAAATTTATTATTACGCACGGCTCACTAAATTTCCGATATCACATGAATTATAATTATATCCAAATTTAAAAAAATTCTTCTTAAAAAAGTAGTTTTATTATATTTATTATTATTATTAATTTTTTTAACAAAATATTTTCGCCTGTTACACGGTAGTCCACTCTTAATATGTTTAACGCATAACCCCTTTTACAATTTCGATTTATTCTGGCACTAATCAATCCAGATACGATTTACTTGGAAATTTTATTATTATTATCGCTTCTCCCAAATTTTACAACTTCACTTTGAAAATATGAACATACTAATCAACGACAAAACACAACTGGTATGACGAGGCTGGACTTTCCTTCAATGTCATTACATAGCTCGTTAAAATGACAAACAAAAAAAAAGCACATATCGGGTCTCTGTGACTAATATAACCAAAATCAAATGTAAAGAAAATTATTCTTGACTACATAGAAAATATGAATGCATGCATGACTTAACGTACTACCCTATATCTACAAAATTTACATCTCCAACAAACTGAATACATATAAAACCCGATTATTGACATTGTTATATTTACTACTGTCCGTGCTACAAATTTAGGATGGGGTCGTTAAGCGACTCATCTTGTTACAGAAGGTAACCAAGTCTAATCAAATTATTCCCATTTTTCCCATCACGATAACATTTCCCAAATATTATTTACATTATGTACTCATCTTAGTTTCTCGGTATTCCATTACAGCTTTGCAGATGAGAGGCTCCTTTCGGCCCCTCTCTGCTATTTACTCCTCCATTCTTGATGGCGTAGTTCCACAAAAGATTTCCTGGCACATTACCATTTTACACTAATACCTTAATTATCACGATACTTCACCATTGACAACGTTAACACTGAACACTTTAATTTTTATACAACAAATTAATATCCTAGACCCAAAATTTTAATATTTTACACTATTTTAATCTTCGTCCAATTACTGCACAATGGACCTGGACACGTACGACGAGGTGTCAAATTTTACGCCCGTCGCGATTTATGTCGTCCGACGCGATACGCCCGTTTCATACGGCACTCTTGAAGTGTTCATGATAGCGGTTCGATATTGCAAGGTACAGGCTATTATTCCCTTAAAGTACTGTTCGTCACACAGTATGTTATTTACGTACTTATTGTGGTACAATTTATATTACTCTCTTACAGTGCAATTACTTTACTTCACTGATATTTATAGCTGGCAAACACTGTCCTACGTTAACTATTTCCAGTTCATGTTGCTTGAGCGCGATCACATTTTCTAAACACTGGCGGATGCTCGCGCCATTAAATGTTGAGTTACTGTACGCCCGTAGAATTTGAAATTAGCTGCGACCGACAGTTCAGCTCCAGAGATTCATTTCAAGTGTGTTGGCGAGGATCCCTTGTCCCGTATATGTGGATGAAGCGTTCCCTCGCGGATTCATTGACGTCATACCCCTGAGGGAGGGGGTGGATTTTTAATATCGGTACTTGCACTCCGAATTGGACGTTAGAATTTACATCAAATTAATCCACACCGCTAGCATATTTGCTGGATTAAATATGAACTCCTGGCGATCACAGATTTAGGAGATACGGGCGGATTTAGCTCCTCACATTTCTCGCCTTCGGAAGCGTCCCTTACAACGTGGTCTTCGTCCAGCCAATGAGATTCAAGCTGTCTGGTTTCCAAGAAATCCAGCCTCCAATTTATTTAATTTGCCAATAATTATTGATTATTTTTCCATGCGTGACATCTAATAAATTCATTACATCGATCCGTGTACTCACAATAATTTATTACTGATTACTTTTGAAGTTACGAGAATATCTCATCCATCATTCCTTAAGATGGTATCCCTGGGTCTTCCATCAAATTTTAGCGATTGGCCTCCAAGCGGTCACGTGATTTAAATCTCCACCTGTCCGAACCTAGGCTAGCGAATGTCCTCGCAACCGCTGTAGCTTTCCATGACGTCACGGGAATCTCCGTCCTGCCAAAAATATCCCAGCGCATTACTCATGTTGCGAGCTTCCTTTGTATCACCTACCCCCTTTCTCTTTCTGACCAAGACTTATTTGTGGACTTGTATTTCCTTGTTCGCCAACTAATGAGATCCCCTGCTGTGAAGTAGCTAAATGTTGTTGTGTCGAGCTAATCCGTCAGGCTCCAGTCTGTCGTCCTTCCTCGCTCATATTTCGACATTACACAGATGAAATATATTCAACTACACTTCTGTATTTCAATAAATGTACCATATATTATTTTATCAATCAAATCATGACTGACTATGGGCCTAAGTCACTCGGGTTCATCATTGTGATATTTCCTATTTTTAAAGAAACCACTCAAAGTTATTCGTCTACTGATGTTATTCCACGCCATCTCTCCATCTCCATCTCTCCAGGATAACCATCTGTCCCCAAGAATGCGGCATTGCTTCCACTTAAACCGGGCTATGAAGCGGCAAAATAATTCACTATCATAGCAGCCTGTAAATCATCTCTCAGAAACATTGCCCATTCTCCGTGTTTCTACCCTTACGATATTTTCCCCTTAAGGAGTGGATTTCTCGAAAAATGTTCCTTTATTTATTTACTTTTTATTCTGACACCACTACGTGTTTGCCAAAGAACAGAGAATAGCTCAAAGTTACTTTAAAAATCGAATTATTGGTTTCGAAAAGAAATATAAATGTACTGATGAATATGAACAATTTTTACGCTGTCAGGAAGAAATTAAATACCATGTTTTCCATACAAATGGTTCCGCATTATTGCCACTGAGAATTTTATATTTAATCTTGAAGATTTCTCTCCAGTCTGTACAATTGCTTCCATTCGACAAAATTTCTGGGGAGGGTCCCTCTAGCACCCAGAAGCAGTCCTCTTATGTTCCTGACGCTGTAGCCTCTCTGGAAGCAGGGTACTGTCAGCGCTGGGAAGTTGAGGAAAAATCCTTTTATTCTCGAGTGTCCGAAGACGAGGCCCAACATAATACTGTACATGTTCATTCTGGGTCACTGTAGGCCAGATGAGTTTTGTTTGTCCCTTTTCCCTTTCCCGGCGTGTTTTGAATTATTGGTTTTGTTTAGCCCTTTTAGGTCTTAACGGCTCTTTTTGCAACTTCATCTTATTTTGACTACATATTGACTGCCCATTCTCAATTCCAATCATCGTTAGTTTATCCACCCATCACCTCTTAAACATCTTTTCTCAAGTAAACATATATGTTTGAACCATATCTGAAACGAGAAAATAAAAGGAAATGAAAGGATGAGTGCTTGAAAAAACAACGGGGGTATCATATTATGTGCAGGATAAGTGAAACATTGAAAGCAGAAGATTTTGATGTGATTCTGCAGAATGTCCATTGCAGGTTCACTGAATTCATTCTAGGTGTAAGAAAAGCATTTCATTCTAAATTCTGAAAGAACTGTTTCCAACAAACACGGAATCCCCTTTTCTTCTTCTTCTCCTTCATCTGTTTACCCTCCAGGATCGGTTTCTCCCTCGGATCCCACCTCTACCACCTCAAGTGCAGTGGAGCTTCAAACCCTGGGTCGGGGATACAACTGAGGAGAATGACCAGTACCTCGCCCTGGCGGCCTCATCTGCTATGCTGAACAGGGGCCTTGTGGGAGGTTGGGAAGATTGGAAGGGATAGACAAGGAAGAGGGACGGGAGCGGCCGTGGCCTTAAGTTAGGTACCATCCCGGCATTTGCCTGGAGGAGAAACCACGGAAAACCACTCCGAAGATGGCTGAGGTGGCAATCGAACCCACCTCTACTCAGTTGACCTCCGAGGCTGAGTGGATCCCGTTCCAGCTCTCGTACCACTTTCCAGATTTAATGGCAGAGCCGGGAATCAAACCCGGGCCTCCGGGGTGGCAGCTAATCACACTAACCACTACACCACAGAGGCGGACAGGAATTCCTGTTTTAAATTATGTTACTCCAAATATTTTTGCACTGTATGTGGCATACTACAAGAATTATGCATTTTAAAACATTATATGTCCGCTTCTGTGGTGTAGTGGTTAATGTGATTAGCTGCCACCCGCGGAGGCCCGGGTTCGATTCCCGGCTCTACCGCGAAATTTGGAAAGTGGTACGAGGGCTGGAACGGGGTCCACTCAGCCTCGGGAGGTCAACTGAGTAGAGGTGGGTTCGATTCCAACCTCAACCATCCTGGAAGTGGTTTTCCGTGGTTTCCCCACTTCTCCTCCAGGGAAATGTCGGGATGGTACCAAAGTTAAGGCCACGGCCGCTTCCTTCCCTCTTCCTTGTCTACTCCTTCCAATCTTCCCATCCCCCACCAAGGCCCCTGTTCAGCATAGCAGGTGAGGCCACCTGGGCGAGGTACTGGTCATCCTCCCCGGTTGTATCCCCCGGCCCAATGTCTCACGCTCCAGGACACTGCCCTTGAGGCCGTAGAGGTGTGATCCCTCGCTGAGTCCGAGGGAAAGGCCAATCCTGGAGGGTAAGCAGATTAAGAAAGAAAGAAAGAAAGAAAGAAAGAAAGAAAGAAAGAAAGAAAGATGTTGCATACTGCAAGAATTATGCATTTTAAAACATTCTATTCCTTTATTAAATAATTAAAACTAAAATTATGAATGATTTCGGATCGTATTTTACGTCCTTTTCACTAGATTTAGGTCATTTTTGGATACTTTTAGGTTTTTTACAGATCTCTTTTTGGCAGTTTATAGGTCTTCAACTTCCGAGCCCTGGGCCTAAGACAAGCCCACTCTTATCAGCAATGTTGCAAGATACCTGAAATCAAAATAACAGGACAAGTGTGGTGTCGAGGAATTCAAATTGTAAACTTAAAGATTGATAAATGTATTATAGTAAAATGTATTATGTCAGGCTCCTTCGCTGAATGGTCAGCATTGTGGCTTTCTATTCAGAAGGTTCTAGATTAGATTCACGGCCAGGTTAGGGATTTTAACTTTGTCTGGTTAATATCTGTAGCTGGGGAGGGCGGGCGAAGGATGTTTGTATACGTCATAAGACACAAGTTTATTTGCAAACAACAAACCATCATAGAAACACGCACTGGCGAATACATTCTATCACATACGACTGGCGTCAGGAAAGGCATCTGGCCGTAAAACTGGGTCAAATCTTCTTTACTAATAGAAAATAGCACTATTAACTAAAACGATTAAAGATTTTTTTACAGTTTGCTTTACGTCCCACCAACACAGGGAAACCTTATGGCGAGAATGAGATAAGAAAGGCTCACGAGTGAAAAGGAAGCGAACGTGGCCTTAAGTAATATACAGCCCTAGCATTTGCCTAGAGTGAAAATAGGAAACCACGGAATACTACCTTCAGTGCTGACGACAGTGGGGTTCGAACCCACTATCTCCTGAACACAAGCTGATAGCTAAGTAACCCAAACCACGCGGCCACTTACTCGATCAATCTTACTCTTAACGCCATTGTTGCCAGATACCTGAAATTAAAATATCAGGACAGATATGAAGTCGATAAAAAGTTATTAAACATTTATTAATGTTTTATGTCCGGCTCGTTAGGTGAATTGTCAGCGTTCAGAAGGCTCCAGGTTCGATTCACTGCCGGGTTGAGGATTTTAATTTTGTCCGGCTAATACCTGTTGCTCGGGGCTGAATTTTTGTGCTCGTCATAAGGCGCATGTTCTTTTGCACACAATAAACTATCACAGAAGCACGCATAAGTGAATACATTCCATCACATACAGTTGGCGTCAGTAGAACTGAGACAAATCTCTATGCTAGAAGAAAATAGCGCAATTTACTAATTAGTGCTTATACTCATAGTTTGAAAATATGGTTTTATTTCATTGTTCATACCACCTCATTCAAATTCACTACATATTTAATTGCTCTGAAGAACTCATACTTTTGTGTTTCATGTTTCTATCCAAATCAATTACAAAATTAGTATTTCTAACAAAGTAACCACGTGTTCTCTTCTCTCCACAGGCTGTGAAAACACAACCGTAGTCTGCGATGGAAATCACAGAAATGTGACTAACTCGACCTGGATTCCGTCTACCTTGGCTATTACGTGACTTATCTGCCAGGCAGGTTAAAGCCAAAAATCGCCAAACATTTGGGCAACAAACTTCCATATCACAGCCTCAACGTTTGACGTAAAACACGTACCATGTGGTAGGTAATGTCCAAATGAAGTATCTAGTCAGTATGACTTTAAAATTTTATTGTTAACATCTTTGTTCTTAATTTTAAACAAATTTACTCATCTTGTAGACCATGAATTTCAAACCTTTTTCCACCACAGAGGGCAGAAAAGATATTGTCGATTTTGAACTTTTCTGAATTATTGCGAACACTCTGTTTTCTCGAATGCATTGTTAAAAATTGTGAAGGCATTTGTTGTCTATATGTCAAGATAGTGGTGGTGGTGATTTTTGTTTTAAGAAGAAGTACAATGCGAAGATATTTCGCCGAAGTTTTTTCGGACTTCTTCGCACCACAATTTTCTCAAATTGTCAGTACCCGTTGATACGAATGCATCGACTCCTTACACGACGTGCTACCTTGCTGGAATCCAGAGCTGCACTAATTTATAGCCGCTCGACACAGTCATTTTAGTAGATGGCATCACTAACGTATCACCCGATGATATCATACCTACGTCAGACTCTTGTTATTAGATATACTGATCCTTTCTCTTTAAAATTATATATTGAACATTCCTTACACATGTTGGCTAGAAATTATGATTATGGTTTTAAAACTTTATTGTTTTTGTTCTGCTGACAATCCCAACTAAGGTTCCGAAGCTCTAGACATAGTCTAAGTCAAAAATTAAGTAAAGAAATATGTCATATTTGAATTTATTTTTTAATTGGCGGTTGGATATCACTCAGCCACAGAGTTTTCAGGATTTCGTAGACTTACTTATTAGAAAGAAAAGACAAATATTATGTGGATAATACATTTTATTCACTAGAACGTGGTACACTTGGGATGTGTGTAATAACTCGGTGTAGTACGCGTTTGTAATATCAGAAATAAGAGACATAATTTAAGTGTTCGGGAGTAATGTTCTGAGTAAAAGTCTTCTTCTTCTTCTTTTCCTACCGCTTTTCCCACACCTGTGGGGTCGCGGGTGTGAAGTGCGTCGCACATGTGGATTTTGTCCTGTTTTACGGCCGGATGCCCTTCCTGACTCCAACCCTATATGGAGGTATGTAATCAGTATTGCGTTTTTATGTGGTGGTTGGTAGTATAGTGTGTTGTATGAATATGAAGAAGAGAGTGTTTGGGACGGACACAAACACCCAGTCCCCGAGCAAGAAGAATTAATCAGAAGCGATTAAAATCCCCCACCCGGCAGGAAATCAAACCTGGGACCCTCTGAACCGAAAGCCAGTACGCTGACCATTCAATATTACGAGTAAAAGTAAGATAAATAAATGAATTGTCCAATGTGCCGGAATAGTCTCTCGCACAACATTCAAATTAGTGATGTTTGAGAAAATCAAATGTCTTTTCATTTCTTTGGACGTCTATACTAAAATCGACCATGATAGCGATTGGCACATCAAATCCACTGGTTCACATTTCTTGTCTTCTAACAAAGTCATACTTGGTGTAGATGCTCCTTCATTTACTTCAGACTGGTTACATATTGTAAATTGATTTCGCTGTTCCAGTGTCTCATAGTAACATCTATCACGCTCTTTTTGTTTCATTTTGTAAATTCCTTTATCATTCACTTTTCTCGTTTCAACTCCTTCTTTCACACGGTTTTTGCAGAATCCGAATCAAATCTTTCTTTTCCATTATTAAATTTGTTATTCTCTACAAGTCCGCCTTCGGAGTGTAACAGTTAGCATTATTTGCTGCCGTCCTCGGGAGTCTGGGTTCGATTTCCGGTGCTGCCAGAAAATTAAGCATGGCAGGAGGACTGGTATGTGGTTGAAATGGTACATACAGCTCACCTACATTGGGGGTGTGCCTGAAGAGAGCTACACCACCTCGAGATGAGGACACGAGTTTACTTTTAGGGCTACACTCGGCTAGAAATAGCCACGCGAAATTATATACAGGATATGCGTGTGACGTCACATATTTACCAAAATTTTGCCATACATTGAAGCGCTATTTCATGGAATGTGCGTTCCAGATTTTTTTAAATTTATTTATTTATTTATTTATTTATTTATTTATTTATTTATTTATTTATTTATTTATTTATTTATTTATTTATTTATTTATTTATTTATTTATTTATTTATTTATTTATTTTGCAATAGGTAGCCTCTTCCTTTATCTGTCAATTGAGACATAACATATATATGAAATATTTTCGGCGATATACGCCTTGTGCCCAAACACTCAAGCGTCTTCAAATGTTTCTTTCTTTCTATGTACCCGTTCACGAGGAACTAAAAGCCGTTGGTACCCATCAGAGGTGGAAACATTGGCGTAATATGTTCGAGGTCCAAATATACTGGAATACGGGACAGTTTCCCTCCCCTATAGAAACTGCCCGGGACGTGGGACATTTAACAAGAATATGGTACTGTCCCGTAATTCCGAGGCGTCTGGTTGCCCTGCTTATCGTTTGGTGGTACCTGAGATATCGTGCTGAGTGAATGGTGTTTACAACAGTATATCTTCGTTGCGCCTACGAAAACCGCCATGTGACGAAGATGTTTGAGAAATACTGACCCGCAGCACACCTCAAGAACAAGAATTATTTTAGGCTTTTCACATAATATTGAACCTTGTATACAGGTTGTATCATAATTAATAGCGCAAATTAAACCACCTGTAAGTACACGATACCAGAAACAATAAAGTCTTAGTAAACATACGTCCGCGAAGGAGCCGTTTGCGAGATCATGTAGAATTTATGGTTACCAACTACCATTGACTTGATTGTGTGTGTAAACGTCATCCTAGTTAGGAAAAGACACCAATACAACATTAAGAAAAGAAGTTTTACTTAGTATGTTCCAGTTACATGTTACAATGACCGTACAATGTACCTACTCGTAGTTTAAAGAAGTGTTCAAAGTGTACATTTTACCCTCCAGGGTCGGTTTTTCCCTCGGACTCAGCGAGGGATCCCACCTCTACCGCCTCAAGGGCTCCACAGACGTGATTTCGATGCTCGAGTAACGTTTTCTTTTCAATGGGCATTACGCAACTACGCTTTCAGATACATCACGAATTCAGAACAATGGCATTGTGAATTGGCTCATTATGCAATATTGGAACGCGCAGAATCCCCATTGGGTAAGACATGACGCATTCCAAGCGCACGGGGAGTAAATGTCTGGTGCGCTATCTTGGGTGACTACGTAATCTGACCACATTTCTTCGACGGCCATCTCACGTGAGCACGCTACCTTTCCCACTGCTACTGGAAAACAAGTCAATGCTCGACCGATAACGAACATGGTTTCAACAGGACGTAGATTTACAAGTAAAACAAATTACGTCAAAAATCTTGCAGCTCCTGAGAAAAAAGAGTTCGAAAGTTTGCAGCCTTTTTTGCCAATATCTGCTTTCAGAATAATAATAATAATAATAATAATAATAATAATAATAATAATAATAATAATAATAATAATAGTTAGCCTCCGTGGCTCAGGCAACAGCACGTCGGCCTCTCACCACTGAATACCGTACTTCAAATCTCGGTCACTCCATGTGAAATTTGTGCTAGACAAAGCGGACGCGGCACAGGTTTTCTACAGGTACTCCGGTTTTACCTGGTTTTCATTTCATCTCTCAGTCATTTATCATTGCCCCAGAGGGGTGCGACAGGCTTCGGCAGCCAGCGCATATCCTATCCTCGCTACTAGATGGGGGCTTCATTCATTCCATTCCTGACCCAGTCAAATGACTGGGAACAGGCTGCGGATTTTCAATAATAATAATAATAATAATAATAATAATAATAATAATAATAATAATAATAATAATAATAATAATAATAATAATAATAATAAAAAAAAAATAATAATAACAATAATAATAATAATAATAATAATAATAATAATAATATGGCTTCCGATTGAGATAGCTAAAATTAAAATTCAGGAAACTCAATCGTCAAAAATTACCAGTGTACGTCGGCACTGCATTGTGCTTATCACATGTATGGCTTGCAGTGGTGTCGCTGCCGGCGTGCTAGCCGGCTAGTGTCTTGGAAAAGGTACGGTATCCAACTGATGAGCCCATGCCGCACTCTGGGCGAAACACTGGTAATTTTTGACGATTAAGTTTCCTGAATTTTAATTTTAAATAATAATAATAATAATAATAATAATAATAATAATAATAATAATAATAATAATAATAATAATAATAATAATAATAATAATAATATGTTGTAGGAGATTGTATTCAAGGTAAAAGAAAATAGTTCATAAGTGGATGATTTCCAAGAAATAGATTATCTTCTGGAATGAAGTGGGGAAACTCTTCCTGTAGATGAACTTCTGGAGATGGACTAAGCCTACAAGGGTAGGCCCCATTCACTTTAACACATTGTTTGGGATTATGTAGGAAGTCACTCCTGGTAATTTTATTGCCCCAATATAATTGCACCGTGGAACTGATAACACGTGTGTACATTACTGTGGCGGACTCACCTGCAAAAATTAATTAAAACCTTAATGTTTTATTACTTTACTAATTACCCTGTAAATACAGAGAAAGTTTTAGAGGAATAATTGCATATTAAATGACATTTTTTTCCAATTCGTTGGTAGTTTTGTCTCGGCAGTACAATAAACAGCAGGTGTTTGTTCTCTGAAAATGTGTAACAAAGTATCAGATTTTTTAAAAATTCCTTTTAAGTCTCACCGATACAGCTAAGTCTTACGGCGACGATGGGATAGAAAAGAAACAGGAGTGAGAATGAGTCGGCCGTTGCTTTGATTGAGGTACAATCCAAACATTTTCTCCGAGTAATAAAGGGAAAGTACGGAAAAAATCATCAGGGCTGCAGACAGTGGGGTTCGAACCCACCATCTCCCGACTGCAATCTGACAAGTACGTGACTAAAACCACGCAGCAGTATCATATTTTTAAAAATTGTAGAGGTTTTATTAAATGGTTGTAACCCACTCATTAAGTTTCAGGATACCCCTCTTATTGAAATAGTGTACAAGAGTTGGAATGAGGTCCACTCAGCCTCGTGAAGTCAACTGAGTAGAGGTGGGTTCAGTTCCCACCTCAGCCATCCTGGAAGTGGTTTTCTGTGGTATCCCACTTCTCCTCCAGGCAAATGCCGGGATGGTACCTAAATTAAGGTCGCGGCCGCTTCCTTCCCTCTTCATTGCCTGTCCCTTCCAATCATCCCATCCCTCCACAAGGCCCCTGTTCAGCATAGCAGGTGAGGCAGCCTGGGCCAGGTAATGGTCCTCCTCCCCAGTCGTATCGCTCCGTCCCAAAGTCTCGCGCTCCAGGACACTGCTCTTCAGGCGGTAGAGGTGGGATCCCTCGCTGAGGCGTAGGGAAAACCGACGCCGGAATGTAAACAGATTAAGAAAGAGAAGAAAGATGTTTACAAATTTTATTAAGTTAAAACAAAAAATTCCTGATTCTTAAAATTTACCTGTTTTAAAAATGTAATTTTCAGTGATGTTTCGCAAAATAAAACCATGATACATTAAGTCGAATTGATTTGTATGTACCTAAAGAAATTCAAATTAGGGGGTTTCATGATGATTTTAAAGGAAAATAAACGACTGCTCACTAGGAAGTAAAAAGTAATAAACCATAATTATCTTAACTGGCGCACTAGCCGGAAAAGTTTTTCGATCCCTTGTTTAGGCTATCACTCTTTGAAAGCACGTAAAAATTATTTTAAGGCAGGTTGATTACTATCATTAAGATTATGAAGTATTTTATTAGTTGTTCATCCTTCCAAGTTGTCCGGTTCCATGCCTAAACGGTTAGTTTGCTGGCATTTGGTCACAGGGGTCCCAAGTTTGAGTGGTTAACACGTTGGCTGGGTGTATGTGTCGTCTTCAGCATCACTTCATCCTCATCACGATGCGCAGGTCACCTATGGAAGTCAAATCAAATGGTCTGCATCTTCCTCCTAGTAGGCTTTAAAAACCTAATACCGTCTGCATCGGAAGAGAACAAGTGTTGGTCAAGGGAAGATCTATTGGATATGTATGGAAGCGAGGAGTACGGCTTACGTTTTGTAATAGGAAGCAATGCTGCACTTACAGAGCCTGTTGTAGTTTGTATTATATTACAACCACACAGTAAGACTTGCACTAGAAGACATAGAGAAACCGCTATGTGATAGGCCCCAATATTTCAGCTTAGAACTCTGACCAGAAAGGTTATCGCAATGAATTTGCGTTCTAAGAGATACATGTGCTGCGGGTCACTATTTCCCCCCTGAATATCTTCACTTGCAGATTTTCGAGGCCCAATGATGATATTGTGTAGTGTTCTGCCACACCATTCACTACTGGAAATGATATATGCTAAGTTAAGCCTTTACTTGTCAATAAAATTGAACTAATTCCTACCCTAGTACTCACTATTTTATTTATCATACTTAACTTCTCATTTTTACAAATGAAGTGTAAACACAGTTAAAAAATATTAGGGGAACATGTTTTGTAACGTCTGGTATGTGAACGTTAATTTGGTAGATGGGATTCCAATGGTAGTACAAGCATACCTTGAGACCTCAGCTACTCAGGGTATGTCAAATCGAAGTTATAGCCCATCTGTAGGCGTAGTAACGCATTAAACTGTCAGGTGACCCATCAAAACAAAGTGAATAGCGGTGCGTCCGCAAGTCGTTGTGAGGTACACAAACTACTGCGGTTATTTGAGCACGTAAACCACCACATCCCATGAGACATCTTAACAACGTTCAGGTCGCAAGGGCTGTCACTTTGATCCAGGAAGGATGGACTTCCCGTCGTGTTGCTGTGGATCTCAATGTCTCTCTATCAGTCATTCAACGCTTGTGGAATCGCTACAGTGAGACAGGTCAGTTCACAGGGAGGGTTGGACAAGGTCGTGGACGCATGACAACCCCACAAGATGACCGATATTTGACCATCTGTGCATTGCGGCGTCGTTCAGCAACTGCCAGAGAACTGCAACAAGACCTCAGGAGGATCACTGGAGTCACGGTGTCTGACCAGACAGTAAGGAACAGGTTAAGAGAAGCGTCCTTACGACCGAGACGTCCTGTTTGAGTGCCCCGCTTAACGCAGCAACATCGCTCAGCTCGCCTTCTGTTTGCCCGTACCCACGTCAACTGGCAACTACAGCCAATGGAGACCTGTGTTGTTCACAGACGAGTCTAGATTTCCTCTGACACAGCGTGATGGACGTCAACGTGTATGGAGACGCCGGGTGAGCAGTACGTGCCAAATGTTGACCAGGAAATCGACCAATTAGGACAACGTTCTGAGATGGTGAGAGGGGGGGGGGGATCAGTATTGATGGCCGTACGGATCTTATCGTCGTCCGTGGTAATCTTACCGCTGCGGAATACATCCAAAAGATACTGCTACAGCATGTGTTAGTTGCTGCATACGGCGTTGGCCCTGAATTCGTACTCATGCACGACAATGCCAGGGCTCATGTAGCGCGCATCACCAGAGCTGTCCTGCGAGAACTGGACATGTGTGGAATAGGCTTGACAGAAGTGTTCGGCATCCTTTTCCACCACAGACTCTCCAAGACCTCGAACACGCTCTCATTGAAGAATGGGACCTGATACCGCAAGTGCCCTCCGTCGACTTATACTGAGCATGCCACGTAAGTGCCAGGCTGTGATAAATGCTCGTGGAGGACATACACCGTACTGAAGCTCTCCAACTGTGATAAAAATCCACCCTGGAGGACTGTTATCACTTTGTTTTCGCTTGTATTTGGACATTTCCGTTTGTGTTCTGAAAATGAACGCGAATCCATGATGTTCTTTTGTATACTTCAACGGTAAAGAAAAATGTTTATTTTGTAATAGGCCTGGGTGTGAGGTATTGTTTTGTGGAGCATGGCATACGTTCAAAAACATGTTCCCCTAATTTTTTGAACTGTGTATATCTAGCTAGTACGTGCCACCGATTCGTTGCTCTTCTTTTTATTAAAATGAATAGTAAATAAAATTCTATTTTATCGAACGTATGAGGAACAGGGTGATGACTAATAGTACAAAAATTGTCTCGTTGAAACCTTTCTATTTTCTCTTTTCTCATATGGCTGTGAGGCCTGTAAAGGTTTTAGAAAAAAAACGTATCGATGTCATTTAAAAGTGGTGTTTATGTAGGATGTTACGTGTGCCTTGGACCGCAAGAAGACCCATTGCATCCATTCTTCAGGAACTGACAATTTCAAAACGCATTTATTCTCGTATCAATGAAAGAATACTGCAGTTCTTTGGACACATTGCGAGACGACCTGGAGAAAATGTATAGAAGTTTACCATGGAAGGGAAGGCTGAGGGAAATAGACCATGGGGAAGACTGCAACCAGATGGACAGGACAAGTGAAGACTATCACCGGTTTATGTTCCCAATGTGCCCTAAGGAAAACCGAAGTTCGTTCGGGATGGCGAAGCTGGAGCAGAGAAGTAACCAGCAAAGCCTGTGGTGACATTCAGAAATGAGTAAATCGTTTTGTGATGATGATGATTGTGATTGTGATGATGATGATGATGATGATGATGATGATGATGATGATGATATATTATGTGTAATGTAGTCATTTGTGAACAAATTTCAATGGTGTCAATTTGATAACTGATTTTTACAAAATA
Source organism: Anabrus simplex (assembly GCF_040414725.1). Taxonomy (NCBI): domain Eukaryota; kingdom Metazoa; phylum Arthropoda; class Insecta; order Orthoptera; family Tettigoniidae; genus Anabrus; species Anabrus simplex. The sequence continues at coordinate 173,639,692 of NC_090272.1, forward strand.
GAGGCATACAAACTGTGCTATCCTGTAAATTTATGATTTTATGGCATGTATATCTTTTACGCGGATTCCCTCAATTGAAAAACGAAGGAAAACACTTGACTGTACATCCCTGGCGGCAACTGCTTGCTCAATCAATCTCACTGCTCTCAAATCAATTAGCGGTTCGAAGGCTAGCGGAGAGCGTTGGTACATCTTGTGTGTGAGTGGGAGGGCTCGCCAACAAAGGAATTATCAGCGGCAACATCGTGTTGTGATCATTAACCTTTCACTTCTTATGACGATATTCCCGATACTATCTTGACCGCAAATCTTTCTGCCACGCAGGGTGTAACAGAAATGATGGATTCTTCCTACTCTCTGTTCAGGGGCAATTACAGTCTTCAAGTTTTAAAATTTGGTACGGAAATCAACACTTCTAAGACAAAGTGTTGTCGATAGAATAGAGAACTATGAAGGCAATGGGGCAACTGGAACAGCAAAAGATCCAAAGGAAAGCAGTACGATTAGTTCTGGCTGATTTCCGACAAAAGAGTAGTGTTAAGAAAATGCTGCAAACTTTGGGCTCAGAAGACTTGGTAGTAAGGAGTAAAGCTGCTCGACTATGATGTATGTGTCGAGCTCTCAGTGGAGAGATGGCGTGGATTAACATTAGTAGACGAATAAGCTTGAATGAAGTTTTTAGGAAAGATCATGATATGAAGATAAAGTTGGAATTCAAGAGGTAACATTGGGGAAAATATATGTTTATAGGAAGAGGACTTTGGAATTGGAATAATTTATCAGTGGAGATGTTCAATAAACTTCCAAATAATTTGAACTAAGTAAACAAATGATAGGGAATCTTCCACCAGCAAAATCAGCAGTAAATGATTATTATGATAATGATGATGAATTTCGGCTGGGGGATGTTTCAGATAAGAATTATTTTTTTAGGGTGGTTTTGTAACGGGAGAGATGAAATCATTGTTTCCAAAATGTAATGTGCTGGGTTCTCAGCCACGATAGAAGGTATATTGAAAGAAGAAAGTGAGTTCACTGACGAAAATGTTGTTACATTGTTCTGTTTCATACCAACATCCCTGTACGCGAGTGAAAACCTGATGAACTCTGGAAATCGTATTCAAATGCGGGAGGTAGTCGATAAGAAATTAGCAAGAATATTAATGTTGAAATGGTCGAATCATCTGGGGATGGTAGCGTACTGGTCTTTGGTTCAGAGGCCCGCGGAGTGGATTCCTAGCCGGGCCGAGGATTTTATTTCAACTCGCCTTGTTCGGGATTGGGTGTATGTGTTAGTCCCTACACTTCTCTTCATACACATAATACACGCTGCACTATCAACCACCATAGAAACACGCCATAATGAATGCATCCCTTCACGTAGATTTGACGTCAGCAGTGGCATCCAGCCGTGAGACTGGGGTAATTCCCTGACATGTGTCGACTCGAATAAGCTGGAATAATAATGGCGTGTGGCCTTCGAAGAGGCCTGTTCAGTTCTTTCGAGTTGACGCCGTAAAGGCGACCTGCGCGTCTATGAAAATGGGATCCCAGCTATGATGAAGACGGCATACACACCCTGCACCCAGGCATCGGTTAAAAATCGCCGACCTTGCCGGGTCTCCCTAAACCAAAGGCCAGCATGCTACCCATCCACCTATGGAGCCAGAAATCTGGAATTAAGACCAGCAATAAGAATAACGTGAATATGGGAAGATTTTTCCCTGGAGAGACCTGCGTCTTCTGCCATAGTCTAAAATAAATTTGCTACTTTCTTTGATTTGTCCCACTCTCATCCTCGGCTTTGACAATATGAAAATAGAATAGATATGACAGACGCTTGTAATACCATACTATACGTTATGAAGCCAGTCTCTAGGGTGCTGCGATGTTCATTGGGATTAGTGGATGCATTCCAGTGGACTGGCCGAACAATTACTAACAGAATCTTCTGGATCGACGAAGAAACAAAGGAGAACTCTATCACTCGTAAGCTTCATAACCCACCTCTGAAACGAAGGAAACTCATGGTAGAGTTGTCGGGAATCTAGCCATCATTGGAGATTAAGATTGAACAAACAAATATAAGGAACTCACAGCCGCTCGAAAAATAAAAGAATGATTGCATGGCATTGCATAAGACCCACGCAGGTACACATTTCTTAGGGGGAAAAAATAGAACCTATATTAATTGTTGTGGGTATCCACATGGGAAATGGAAGTATACTAAGCGAAACTGAATAAAGGTGCAGCAAAACTAATGCAATGAGTTCGCATTTTCGATCAACAGTATTCTGTAAGAAAGAAGTTTAAATAATTATTAGAGGAGCCGTGTTGCTCCGCGGCATTCCTTATAAATTGGTTAGATAACTCGTCTTGATATTCCTGTCGTAATCATATTGCTTTGCCTGCTCTTTTCAATGGTTTTATGAACATTTAATAAGAAGCGCGTTATGGTATGCCGCAGTTCGTAGTCAGAATTCATCCATTTTGACGTCATCATGCCATCCGCTTGGTAAAAATCTGTCAATATATTCGCTTCTTTATCTTGCAATTTTGATGTAAAGCTTAGTATTGTGTCGTAGAAGGCAATGGTATTTTTAATCGCAATTCTTCTCTAGACAACAGTTGTCATGTGAGCTCATAGGTTCGTCTTAAGGGAGCGGTTTTTGCCAGACAGAGAACTTTTCTGAGATACATGGCCTTCACTCTTTCTAGTGTAGCTAGGTTATCCTTCGATAGGTGTTCCCAGATAATGTCTAAGGCGTATGCCATGATGGGGTCTGTTTGTACGTAGACTTTTTTTCTTTTAGCAGCATTTACGTGGTTAGGAACAATCTTCCATCTGTTTAATATATTTGAAATCTGGGAAAGGTTAGAAAACCAAAGAGTATCTAAAGAGAATAGTTTTTTTCCGTTATCAGAGGAAGTGTATACTTTCTGGCTTGACAAGTAGTAATCAAACATGGCTGTATGCAATGACTAAAGATGAAAATCACATATCAGAATATTAACGAAAGTATTAGTAAGCCTTCGCCTTCAATTATTGGAGTCATCATTTAGTGATTTGATTTTGTGATTACTCAAAGTTGCCTGAACTTAGAGGCCTGTCAATGCATCATGATTCACCGGCAGGTAATTCCGAAGACAATAAAATAAAAATGAAGGAAATCGATCCAGTAGAATGGACGGACGGGATTTTCCAAAGCTGTTTTGGTAAAATCTTTTAATATATAGAGTATTGTTGATATAAACTGTACCAATAAAATAGTATAATTAATTCTATACTCTCAAAATAAATTGAAATAATAAGGTTCTAGATTCTACTTCGTTTTGACATAAATATGCTTTAGAGCTGGGGGCCATCCGAAAATTTGTGTGACGAAATAGTGTAGGGCCTAGTAACAAAATGTGTGACAGAAGTGCAGCTTAGCTTCCGTGAAGACTGATGTAAAGTATGGATGGATGGCCAGACAATGTTACCTAGCAACCGTGCAGCCTTTGCCTTATGCCTGGAGGTCATCTAAAATTAGCAAACGTTTATGGATGATCATGGCCGAGAGACATAAAAGACATATTTATGATCATTTGATTTTCCCATAGGGAAATTTGACACCATTTATTCCTGTAATAAACTCAAGTTCAACATTAAATTATTATTCTTCCTTTCTTTCTTTCTTTCTTTCTTTCTTTCTTTCTTTCTTTCTTTCTTTCTTTCTTAATCCTTTACCCTCCAGGGTCGGTTTTTCCGTCAGACTCAGCAAGGGATCTCACCTCTGCCGCCTCAAAGGCAGTGTTCTGGGGCGTCACACTTTGAGTCGGTTATACAACTGAGGTGGAGGACCAGTACCTCGGCCCGGCGGCCTCACATGCTATGCTGAACAGAGGGCTCAGTTTACCACCCAAGGCTGAGTGGACCCCGTTCAGGCCTCGTACCACTTTTCAAATTTTGTGGCAGAGTCGGGAATCAAACGGAATCAAACCCGGGCCTCAGGGGTTGGCAGCTAATCACGCTAACCACTAGACCTCAGAGACGGACTCAAACATTATTATTTAATCAAAATCTTCCGGGCCATTCTGCCGTGGTCCACTCCTCTTATTCCTGACAGATGTTTCGACTGCTACTCGGGTAGTCATCTTCTGTATCCCGCTGGTGACGCCACAGAAGATGACTACCCGAGCAGTAATCGAAACATCTGGCAGGAATGAGAGGAGTGGACCACAGCAGAATAGCCCAGAAGATTTTGATTATTTTGACTCCGATTGTCAAAGCCTTTATACTTCAATTATTATTATTATTATTATTATTATTATTATTATTATTATTATTATTATTATTATTATTATTATTATCATAGGGTCTGAGGAAAAGAATTGATCCCTTAATCAAACTTCAGCTCACTTAAGAAAGTATGAGGAAAAATATGCAGATTTTAGATCGTTCGTATTTCCAAGAAAGTGATTGCTTTCATTTCTAGTGTAGTAGGCATCATATTGATTACGGGCATACGTAGAAAATTAGTTGCTATTAAGTAAGGAAGCCTTATTTTCTGCGGACTCAAACGGGGAAAAATAAGAACATAATTATTTCCACCCTCAATCCTAAGGGTGAAATCTGACAATTGTGAAGTTAGGCTCCATCTAAATCAACTTCGTTTTCACTCGACCATACTAGCGTTTCAGATTCAAACATCATACTAATATTGAAATTCCCCACACAAGAGACGGGAGTTCAAACAGGTAAACCGGAGGAGAAGCAAATGTTTGAATCCCTATATCACGGTATCGATATTCAAACCAATTAAAGAACAAATAATATCTATCAAATTACCAATTTTAATACATATCCCTATGGCAGAAATACGGAAATATAAACAATTTTCTAAAATAAACTTCTCAGTTCGAGCAATATGGGCCACTCTCAACATACAGTAGATCTTAAGTGAAGCAATACGAATTTTAATCAGTATCAGAATCTCTGTATGTTATTTAACACATTGGCTGCCAGAGCGGTACATTGTACCGCTGAGTGAGTGTCTCACGAGGCCACGGCGGTACAAAGTACCGCTGACAGGTGTTGCTATTTGACTTTCCCTGCCCGGCCGGCGGACCGCTGAGCCGTTGAATTCGCTATGCTAGCGTACCGATATGGCCTCGGAGCAAATCCTGGCGTACTTGGTTTCCAAAATATAGTCTTTATTTTTTAAATAATCCAACCTCCTTTTATTGGCAATATCTGAGTATTTGTCCAATCAGTTTAGCCATGCGCTTAGGTATGCCGGGTTACCTAACTCGCAAGCTCAAGATTTTGGAGATCGTGGGCGTGAATACTACTGTCGGTAAACCTGGTATGGATTTATGTGATTTCCCATTTTCACCCCAAGCTTATGCTTACCTAATCAATAGGCCACACTGATTCCTTCCAAATTGTTGCACCCATACCTGAGCTGATTTCTACGGTTATCGCAATAAATATAGCGTAAAAATGAGCGTATTTGTATTTTCTAAATTGACAACATTCATTAACAACATAGCAAAATTTTACATTAGCGTTGAGCATTTGGCGAGGAGTAAACAGGAAATAAATATATTTCAAATTTAATTTGGTGAAGAGTTTTTTTGTGTTGCAAAACGCAATAGACCAGTTTGACATGGACACTACTTACCAGATATCTCATACTGAAGGGCTAGCGTCATTATCTTCCGAGTTCGAGAAGAAAACGGTTTCATTTTTATAACTAACCTCTCCGTTCACTGGTAAAATAACTTAGAAATATCTCGCAAGTATTTCACACACACCCTACTGTAAAAGAACTAGTGCCTTGCGATTGTAGTCCTAAGTGCTAGTAAACAAATCATGTCACGCTCTGTTATCTACAATGTGTACTATCAAGCGATGCAAGCTTCTGGTACCGCTAGACTGTACCGCTCTGGCCGTCTAGGCAAAACCATGCAGTGAACTTTTCTGTGGGGCCACGCCGGTACCTCGGGGTGCTGAGAATTTTTATTGTTTTTCGTACGTACATTGAACACTTAAGTGAAATATCACTTCCAATTTTTCTTTACTGCTTATTTACTACATGCATAGTAGAAAAAATGCTTTGGCCACCGGGACATTTCTTGCTATGTGTCCTGGCAGTCAACGTGTTAAAGAATTATTTATTTTGGGGACTCTGTTATCATGTCGAAAGGCCCAAGTCATTTTTTGGATTTATGAAATTATGTATATGGTGAATGAAATGGCGTTTGGCTTTTAGTGCCGGGAGTGTCCGAGGACATGTTCGGCTCGCCGGTTGTGCGGATCTTTTGATTTGACACCCGTAGGCGACCTGCGCGTCGTGATGATGATGATGATGAAATGATGATGAAGGCAACACATACATCCAGCCCCTGTGCCCTGAAAATTAACCAGCGATGGTTAAAATTCCCGACTCTGCCGGAAATCGAACCCGTGACCAAAGGCCAACTCACAAACCATGTAGCCATGGAGCATATATGGTAACGTGAAGGGAGTATTTACAGAGCGTACTAGAATGGAACAGGCCTTTTGTCGCTAAAAGTGTAAAAGAAATAAGTAGCTGATAATTGATAAATTACGAACCGAGTTGAGTGGCTGCACGTGAGAACGCGCTACGGCTAACGATCCAAGCTCTGCATTCGGGAGTCAAATGGGTTCGAACCCCACCGTCGGCTGTCCTGAGAATGCTTTTCTGCGGTTTCCCATTTTCACTTCCAGGCAACTGCCGGGCAGTTCCTATGCATAGGCTGCAGTCAACTCCTTCCCCCGCCTGCTCCCACTTCGGTCATTTCATCTTAGCTCCTCAGCTGAAGATGGAAGGTCGTCCGGCAGTAAAACAAAAAACCGTGTCATATATTTTTTTCTTCACATCATCCCGACCACATATCAGGAAATGGAAATAAGGAGTAGACATACAACTGATAAATTACGAATGCAGTGCTTATTACTGACAAAAGATCACATTTATTTCTACAATTAATAAGACAACATCTTTATTTACATGATTAATTCATAAATGTCAAAAAAAATATCAGATGTAAGGGTTTTCAGGCGTTTGCTCTATTAACCAGCGTTTCGTCTTAGGTCTGACACATCCCGCTCTGATGGTCTGTAAGAGAAAATTCAAGAAAACTCTTCTGGTCTTCCTATAAACCCCTAGTCAATACAGTGATTCTTAAATCATATGCATATGGAAACCTGCCCCAGGATGATTAGGCTCTAAATATGAAGTTTGGTCGAGGTAAAATCAATAGTGTAAAGAAAACTGAAAAAAACTCTTCCGGTCTTCCAATAAACCCCCATTCTGTTCAGTGATTTTTAAATTATATGCAAATCAAAACCTGTTCCTGGATGAGTAGGCTCTAAATGTGAACTTTGATGGAGATTTCTAATCAATAGTCTTGGAGGAAATTGAAAAAAAATCTCTTCTGGTTCTCCTATAAACCCCAAGTCTGTTCAGTGATTTTTAAATAATATGCATATCAAAACCTTCTCTTGGATGAGAAGATTCCAAATATGAAGTTTCATCGAGACATAATCAATAGTGTACGAGAAAACGGAAGAAAACTCTTCTGGTTTTCATATAAACCCACCATCTGATTTTTAAATCATATGCATATGGAAACCTGCTACAGAATGAGTAGACTCTAAATATGAAGCTTGGTCGATAGTGTAAGAGAAAACTGAAAATTCTATTCCGGTCTTCCTATAAAACCCAGTCTGATCAGTGATTTTTAAATTATATGCATATTGAAACCTTCTCCTGGATGAATAGACTCTAAATATGATGGTTGGTCGAGATCCTTTCGACCATTTACCCGTGATGGCGGAACAAACAGACAAACAGACATGAAAGCTAAAAATCTACTGATACGGTCTTGAGTTGACCTAGCATAATAAGGTGAAGTAAATGAAATTACACACAGCAGACATTTTATTTATAAAATGCATATTATAACTGAATTGTCGTTCGAGCCGCCTAAAACAAGAGATTTTATAAATTGTCAAATTAACTATTCTTGTGTTCAGAATATTGACCTCATAATAAATCTTTTTACGAAATTATGACACTCGATGGCTTAAAAATATGATGCTGTCTGTTTCTTGCTCAATCACGTTAAACCTACTGGGTTAATTGGTCTAAAATTTATTGTGGATATATCTGAGAAGCTCATTTCACGAATATGTCTATTCTGATATTTAACGTTGACATGTTTCGAAGTAGCGGATTTCTCTATCTAGATATCGTCGTTGCGCCTAGAAAAAACTCTGTGTGATAACATTTCAGCTTAGAACTCTGACCGGAAATGTTCTCCCATTTTAGGTTCAGTATTGTATGAACTAACTTATATCAATGGAATTTTGTTCTAAGTGATGCATGTGCTGCGGGTCAGTATTTCTTCCCTTAACGTTTTCACATAGCGGTATTTCGCGGCGCAGCGACGTTGTATCTCACAACTGCTGGACTAACTGGGATGAAACTTGGTGTGGGCATATCTGAAATGCTCAGTACACTTACAGGCCTATTCTAATTACGCATCTATTATCTGTTTAAAAATGAAGGCCATCTGTATAGTTTATACTAAGATTACTCTAAAATCCAAAATATAACGAATAAATTGTACGAATCGTTGTATTTGGCAGCATTTCTATATCTCGAGTATCTAATGATGCCTACCAATAAGTACGTAAAATTAAATCTCTAACAAAACTTTTAGCTACTTTATCGTAATTGCTTATTATCAGTTAAAATGTTTAACAAACTTAAAAAAAAGATTAGTGTTTTGAGTCACATCAGACAATTATAAATATTTCTTCATCTTTTCTTTGTTTTGGAGAATGTGTAACATGCTAATATTATGACAGGATTCTAGTGAGTTTCGGTGAACTGTTGACTGCAGAGTCATAGTGATTTGAGATTATAATGAGGGAGATCTCTTTCTAATGACATTTTATGCTCCAGATAGGCCGTATTATTTGGAATCTCGCGGATACGTATAGGCAGGATTCCAGTGAGTGTTGGTAAGTTGACTGCAGAGTTAGAGTACTTTCAGATTAGGATGAAAGAGGTCATTTAGTAGTTTGATCATGTAGATGGAAATAGAAGGTTTGGCATTTGCTGCGAGTGAAGAAATATTAGTCAGTTCGTAAATTAATTTTTACGTTCTTCGTGAATATAACGAATAAATTGTACGAATCGTTGTATTTGGCAGCATTTCTATATCTCGAGTATCACCTTTTCTTAATGAGACCAGATCATGGTGAGATAAATCAGATGGAAATGGATAAGCGCATTATAAATTGGGGATAGTATTTGCAAAACTTCCTTTCAATAAAAAATAGAAATGTACTGTTTTATTGATACACATTAATATTGAAGCCCTCTGTAGGATGGTGCAGATCTTGCTTTTTGCTACAGTAATAATTCGTATAAATTTGATATATTTTCCCCAAAACTAGCTTTCTACTACTCAAAAGTTACAGCAACACTTGCTTTCTGCGGGAATGGTTTTTATTTTGAAGTCAATTTAGACCGTTACTCTTTATAACCGTATGAATTTGCTTTAAAATGAACACGACAGTGGAACTATTGGGTATGAAATAATATTTGATGGTTCTAATGAGGATAACACCCTTAGAGCCCTTTCACACGATCCACTGCTTTCCACTCCACTCCACTCCACTCCACTCCACTCCACTCCACCAGAGGTGTAGAGAAAGGCCGGTAGCGTTCACACGAGACACTTCGTGTGGCGCAACCTCCGTCCACTCTCGTCAACAGCAGGCTGCTGTCAACCGGCCTGAAGTGTCTTCCACTCTGGGGGACCGGAAGCTCACTGAATCAGATTAGCTCGTTCAGACAGTCAACATATGAGCTACAAGTTCGAAGATTTCGTTTCAAAATCTCGGTTCCATTCATAGATACTGAAAAGTTAATAATAGAAATACAAAATCGGCCTTGTCAATGGGATTAACGAACGACAGACTATTCAAATAAAATAAAAGGCTTCAAATGTGGAATGAAGTTTGCCATGAAGTGATTCCACTTTCTGCCGAACTGGACAACTCCAAAGAAATAGAAGTTGATATCTACAGTAATAGGCTATATGTGCTATATGTTAACAATTTTCGATATTACAATAACATGGGTCATTGAAAAATAATTAATCAAGGCTTTTTAGCAGTCTTCATTTCAAAAGAACTGCTTCCAATTAAATTACATAACATTTTCTTATTCCGACCGAACACGATAGCCGCAGTAGCTTATGTGCCGCCATTATCCAGTATTCGGGAGATAGTGGGTTCGAACCCAACTGTCGGCAGCCCTGAAGATGGTTTTCCGTGGTTTCTCATTTTCAAACCAGGCAAATGCTGGGGCTGTACCTTAATTAATGCCACGGCCGCTTCCTTCCCACTCCTAGCCCTTTCCTGTCCCATCGTCGCCATAAGACCTGTCTGTGTCGGTGCGACGTACAGCAACTTGTAAAAAAAGAAAACAAAAAAACAATCTTATTCGTGAGAACTACCAGTCTTATTTACAGAAGGTAGGTGTAGGTAGCAAGGCCATACTGGTAGCTCACTAAATCAGTCGTTCAAACGGTCAACATTGTGTGCGTCACAAGTTTGAAGATTTTGTTTCAAAATATCGGCGGAATACATTTTCTCATGTTGGTGTCCTGACGCTGTAAACTTGCTTCAAGGATTGACAACAATTCAAACAAATTCCCACTCATACGAAAGTAATTAAGGAACAGTTTTAGATCATTGGTACGTTCATCTAGAAGAACGATGAGTTCCTCGTTCTAGGCGATATGGATTCAATGGATGGACCCAATGAACCTTAGTACTGTTCTTTCACCTCAACCTTCTTTTCGGAAGAATAAAAATCGCAAGGATAATGTGCGCGTCCATGGACCAGATTCAAACCGAGACGCAAATATGAGGTGGGGACGAGAAGTTGCCGGTAAGTTGACGGAAGTGGGCGACAAGTGTCTGAGATGTGGAGTGGAGTGACGTGGTGTGGCGTGGAAAGCAAGTGGACCGTGTGAAAGGAGCTTAAGGGCCCTTTCACACGATCCACTGCTTGCCACGCCACTCCACTCCACTCCACCAGAGGTGTGGTAAAAGGCCGGTAGTGTTCACACGAGACACTTCGTGTGGCGCAACCTCCGTCCACTCTCGTCAACAGCAGGCTGCTGTCGACCGGCCTGAAGTGTCTTCCACTCTGGGCGACCGGAAGCTCACTCATCACTGAATCAGATTAGCTCGTTCAGACAGTCAACATATAAATGAGCTACAAGTTCGAAGATTTCGTTTCAAAATGTCGGTTCCATTCATAGATACTGAAAAGTTAATAATAGAAATACAAAATCGGCCTTGTCAGTGGGATTAACGAACGACAGACTATTCAAATAAAATAAAAGGCTTCAAATGTGGAATAAAGTTTCCAATAAAGTGATTCCACTTTCTGCCGAACTGGACAACTCCAAAGAGAGAGAAGTTGATATCTACAGTAATAGGCTATATGTGTTATATGTTAACAATTTTCGATATTACAATAACATGGGTCATTGAAAAATAATTAATCAAGGCTTTTTAGCAGTCTTCATTTCAAAAGAACTGCTTCCAATTAAATTACATAATAACATTTTCTTATTCGGACCGAACACGATAGCCGCAGTCGCTTATGTGCCGCCATTATCCAGTATTCGGGAGATAGTGGGTTCGAACCCAACTGTCGGCAGCCCTGAAGATGTTTTTCCGTGGTTTCCCATTTTCAAACCAGGCAAATGCTGGGGCTGTACCTTAATTAAGGCCACGGCCGCTTCCTTTCCACTCCTAGCCCTTTACTGTCCCATCGTCGCCATACGATATATCTGTGTCGGTGCGACGTACAGCAACTTGTAAAAAAAAAACAAAAAAAAAAAAAACAATCTCATTCGTGAGAACTACCAGTCTTATTTACAGAAGGTAGGTGTAGGTAGCAAGGCCATACTGGTAGCTCACTAAATCAGTCGTTCAAACGGTCAACATTGTGTGCGTCACAAGTTTGAAGATTTTGTTTCAAAATATCGGCGGAATACATTTTCTCATGTTGGTGTCCTGACGCTGTAAACTTGCTTCAAGGATTGACAACAATTCAAACAAATTCCCACTCATACGAAAGTAATTACGGAACATTTTTAGATCATTGGTTCGTTCATCTAGAAGAACGATGAGTTCCTCGTTCTAGGCGATATGAATTCAATGGATGGACCCAATGAACCTTAGTACTGTTCTTTCACCTCAACCTTCTTTTCGGAAGAATAAAAATCCCAAGGATAATGTGAGCGTCCATGGACCAGATTCAAACCGAGACGCAAATATGAGGTGGGGACGAGAAGTTGCCGGTAAGTTGACGGAAGTGGACGGCAAGTGTCTGAGAAGTGGAGTGGAGTGACGTGGCGTGGCGTGGCGTGGAATGCAAGTGGACCGTGTGAAAGGAGCCTAAATCTCGGATTCGGGAAGATTACGCTCTTTGCAGGCGGATGACATAACTCCCTCATCTCCTACGCGGCCTCTCTACTAGCTTGCGCGTTGACATCCCACAGCTGATAAAGGAGAGTGTCGTATTCGTACTAATAACTCATGAATGAATCAACAGCTCATCATTATACGAATTTCCCTCTACTGTAGAGAGATGGCTGTATACATCCACTGAGTTTGAATAATTTCTGATGTCAACTTGGCGAGTATTGCTTAGGCTGAAAACATAGTGAAGCGGGGAGTAAAGCAGAGAGCGGAGCAGCGAGCAAAGCATTTTATTATCAACGCGCCGATGAAGGAGGTTGGTGGTCATAGTGAAGCGGAGGGCAAAGCAGCGAGCAGTGCGCGCCAAAAGTCTTCGCAGTCAGGACGAGTTATTTATGCTGGAAAATTCTGTATTAAAATCTGGCATGTGATGCAAAACGGAGATACCAGTACCAGTAGAAGTTGTAATGTGCACCCAATAACCCAGTGACGAAAGAGCCTGGTGAGAAATATTAGATTAGCTGTCCTAGATATTCTCGGAATGAGTTGATTTTATCTTCAGTTGTTTAGGGCAAGTCAGAGTATTAAATTACGAAATACATTCCTACGTTTCCTCGTGCATATATAAGTCAGTAACGAAACATTCTGGTGAGAGATATTACCCGGAAAGCCTGAATGTGTCTCCACACACGCAGCGTCTCAATATAAAACGATTATCGGTACCGAAAAAGGCAAAAGCAGGCTAAATACCATTTAAATGTTATTCTAAAATATATTATTAAGCCTTTACTACAGGCCACGTCCGTAGCTGCCGCCCTCGAAAGCCCGGATTATTCTCATAAGCCAAAAATGTAAGATGGCAAGAGGGCCGGTATGTGTTTTAAAACAGTACATGCATCTCATCTCCTTTGACGGTGTACCTGATGAGAGCTGTACAACTTCGGAATGAGGACAACGAACGATTTAACTACAGCAGTGACCAAGATGTTAAGCCCCTTTAAACAACAAGTAGCAATCTGTAGGCCTAAAAATGTTTCAACCGCCGGGACTCGGTATTTTCCCCGTCCGGAAAGCCTGCTACTGCTACGGTCAACAGGCTTACGAGAAGTCCCGTAGAAATGCCGCTCCGCAACGCGATAGTTTAAACATTAGCATAGTTAGGGACCTGCCCTAACAAAACTCACCTCATCTCCTATAGGCGCAAAATGTCAATACACTTTACACTGATATCTCAAAAAGCAGTTACGGTAATACGATGTACAGTACATATTCTGTAATGGGAACAAAAATTCCACAACCTCGCTCTCGGATGAAAAAAAGAAAACTACCAGTTATTACCGCACGATTTGAGATGTTACGAATTGTTTACTAACATACCTAGTAGAACAAGTAATAAAAGCTTATTATATTGGAATTAGTCAAGTTTGACCAGATTCCTTAAATTTATGGCACGTGTAAAATCATCTAAAAACTACTACAGTAATTTAGTATATCTACATACTTGTTTTCATTTCTGCAGCAACTTCATCCCAAAGCTTATCTAAAACAAAGCGATTGTGGTGTTGTGGGTCCTTTTAGCCCCACAGAGCATTACGAATATAAACAGCACTAATTAATTGATCGATATCCATGTTCGATCCAAGGTAAGAGCAGCGAGCAAAGCAGCGAAATCAAATTATTTTGAACGCTCCGCTTTGCTCTCTCCTCGTGATAAAAGTGACGCTCTGCTTTCCGCTGCACTATGCAAGCTCCCACTTGCAAACATGTGTTTGATTTCGCTGCTTTGCTCGCTGCTCTGCTCTCTGCTTTGCTCCCCGCTCCACTATGTTTTCAGCCTTAGTTATAGTTGGATGAATTTCACACTCGTAATATTACAGGCGCAGCACAGTAGATTGCGAGCGCAGCAATGTAAAGGTTATTAGTAGGGCCCGGATGTTTATGCAGTAATAGGTTAGAATGCAAACTTCCTGAAGCGAGTAACAAGTATAGTCTACCTTCACAACGACTATGCTACGGGGTTTGAATAAGCAATAGGGGTACGGCCCATCAAAACCCCTATAATTTATGTTACTCTTGCTACATTATGGAAGAGCGGGTGGCCGACACTTCCTACTAACCAAATTAGTTTGCAATCTAAGCGGTTACTGCATAAAAATCCGGGCCCTAGTTATTAGTAGTTAGTCTTCTCTAGTCATTAAAAGAAGCTTCGTAATTCTTGTGCTATGGAAGCTGTGCAGTCATTAAATACATTTAACAAGTCTGAGGATTTTTTTTTAGCTTCTTGCTTTACGTCGCACAGACACAGATAGGTCTTATGGCGACGACGGTACAGGAAAGGCCTAGGAATGGGAATGAAGCGGCCGTGGCCTCAATTAAGGTATAGCCCCAGCATTTGCCTGGTGTGAAAATGGGAAACCATGGAAAACCATCTTCAGGGCTGCCGACAGTGGGAGTCGAATCCACTATCTCCCGGATGCGAGCTCACAGCTGTGTGCCCCTAACCGCGCGCCCAACCCGCCCGGTGAGGAATATTCATGTTCTGTACCAAGAGTTAAACGAGGTAGGGAAAGAAGGAGAGAAAATATTTCAAGAAGATAGGGAAGAAACATTTTAAACTCGTGGATGGTGCCATTTTAGAGAAAGAATAAAATAAACTAAGTAAACAGAATAAGGAAGATATTGTAAAATTGATGCGATTTTTTGAGGTTCCGATGGATGCCAAATACTTCTATGAGGATGTGATGACGAGTATTGAAGTAGGTGACAAACACAATGTATCAGTTTTTCTTAAGACTCTGATGTACTGTGTAGAAGAAGTTGAATGAAAAGTGGGCAACGTGTTGACGTTAATAAACACTTTATAAAACAAGAATGATAGTATTTTCCTTTCTTTTTTGATTTCTCTTATATCCATAAAGAGTGTATATGCCAAAGACAACGTTTAAGTTATTTCGAAGACTCTGATGTAGAAAGATTTTGTGTGGCAGGTGGCTAAAATGTTCATGTAAATTAATTTCATTGAATAGGGATAACATTATTTTCTTTTCTGAATTAATTCATATTCTTAAAGAATGGACATGCCAGACCTTGCAGGAATAGTGTACTGTAATACTTACACTTTGAATAAATAAATTTAATTGATGGAAAAACCAAGAAAACTACTGTTTTACTAAAATTACTAATATTTCTTTTACTAATATTTTGTGTAGAAAGCAAGTTTAGATAAAACTGTTGAATTTGAATCCTCATACAATGTACAATTCTTTACATCCCAAAAATCACCCTTTAATAAGTCCTAATTTTAAAATTAATCAACAAAATGTATATAATTGCAAAGCCCTTCTTGGAAAATAGTTTTTTGTCTCTCCTGAAAAAATTCATTTTTTCACAAAGCATATGGTCCTCAGTTATTCTTGAACGTGGAGCAAGTAATATTCTTTGAGTCTATGTAATATTCAAAATACGTAATATACCCTGGAAAAACGTTTGTCTCTACAGTTCGTGATTACTGGAGGCAAACGCAATGTGAAGAAATTATTGTCATTATGGGAAATGTATTTTTTTTCCAAAATACGAAACCACAAAGAAAAATCTAAATATGAAATACTTTCTGATACATCAAGCCAATATGATAAATCTAAGACAAGTGTTGGTCCATTATTAATCTTAAATACATAGTGTTAGTGGTGAATCTAGTGATGAAGAGTTCATCAACTTGTAATTTATTCGGGAGAGTATTTTTCTTAAGAGAGTTTGGCCCAGGTGAGGACAGAGCGTACTGATTCTCATCCAGTGTTTTAGTTGCAGGTCAGTCTGATATACTGTATTATTCCGGCTTAAAATACTCCCGTGTCATCTGCAAGTAACGATAATGTTCCTTTGACTTCCAAGTTGTTTATGTCAATAATATAGACGAGGAAAATAATGGTGACTATCAATACAATATGTTTTACTTCACGTTCATACAAGTGCCGCTTATCTTCATGGTTTGGTCTTCAACCGAGAGAGAAGATTAAAAGACAATAGCGCCGATTAATTAAAGTCGTGGACTTCAATTGAGCGGACAGGAAGTAATACATTACTGAGGAGGTGCACTGGACATGACGCAAGGGGGACTGACGAGGGGGATCAAGGTTCGTTACTATGGTAACACCCCTACAGTCTGGTCTCTCTCGTTTCAACAAGGTTATTAGTTTGAAATTAGCTTTTATGGATTTGATTGCCGGTATTAGAGAAATTTCTGCTATGCGTAAGTCTGCAAAAACAAGAGAGAAGAGCTTTAATTTCAATGCGATTTATATTGTTGGTAGGGGAACTCAGCTTTGTTCCACTCCTTTATACCATGGGAAAACCTTTGTCTTTACATTTTGTGATTACTGTAGGCAAGCACAATATGAAGAAATTATTGTCATTATGGGAAATGTATATTTTCCAAAATACGAAAACACGAAGAACAGTCAAAATATGAAATATTTTGGAACTGTAATATACAGGATGGTCAGAAACAACGTGAACGCAGTATATGAGTGTTAAAGCGTTGGTCATACTGATGGGTGATTTGAAAAAAATACATCGATATCTCGCCCCGTTGTTATTTTATCAGCTGTTTAAGTTAACCAATCAGATCGCTTCACGGGCGAATTAAAATAGGCTGTAGGAAATTGTGTTCCTAAATCTGCACGTAGCTTGGTCGAGCTTCAAAGCCATGCCAGAACGTGGGTTTCAGCCAATGTCACCGTAGCGTTCTTGTTATGGGCCGGGCCTGTCATCAGGGAGGTCCTTGTTCAGGTCCCTCCCCTGGAGAAAGTTATTTCTCCTATTGGCCATCTCAAGACAGTCATAAGCCACGTGCAAATTTAGCAACACCGCCTTGCAAAAGCCCATCTGAAGACGCCCACGAAGCGGTCTGATTGGTTAACTTCAGCAGCTTATAAAATGATAACGGCGCGAGATATCTAATTATTTCTTCCAATTATTCATCAGTATCTAACGCTCATATATCCCGTTCGTGTTGTTTACTGACCACACTGTATTTGTTCCTAAACTGTCTAGACCAATACTGCATCATTATTTACAATATAAGCCTTTAGAGATTGAGATTTGCTTCTCTATATAAGTACGAATACGAGAGAAGAAATTTATGAACCTCTCAACTGAAGTCAACCCAAGTTGTCAGAGAAAACAGCCCTCTCCGCGAGAGTAAACAAGCTGGAACAGGCCTATAGACTGACTCCAAACCATCTACAGCAAGTGATGCCTGCCATCAAATCTTAAGCTGGAACATACTGCAATAGTCATCCGCCCGGAGGCTCTATATGACATAGACTATCTGTCACTAAATATAAAAGACTTGATTGAAAAACTGGAAGTCAGACAGAAGAATTCTCAGAAAGATCTCAGCCCCAGTACTGAAAAAAGGGGAGTACCGGAGACGTCACAATTCACAATTCTACTCCCAGATAGAGAGCTCTTTGACAGTGCCAGGAAAATGAGGGTAGCTTTTTATGGTCAAATTTCAAGATCGTCACCCAACTGACTGACAACCCCTGTTCACCTCCTGCGAAAACAAGAAAGTCAGTACAGCATGGCCGACGGAGACTGGGGAGGCATAAAAGAACAAAACAGGGAATTTGCCAGACACATCCTAAAGAAAGTCCGTACTTTTGATGAAAAACCATTTTCTCGTGTGGCTAATTCTAGCCGAGTTCAGCCTTTGAAAGGCAGACCATCCGATGAGGGTGGGGGCATCTGGATTTGTAGGCTACTGCGTGTTATTGTGGTGGAGGATAGTGTTAAGTGTGGTGTGTGAGTTGCAGGGATGTTGGGGACAGCACAAACACCCAGCACCCGAGCCACTAAAATTAAGCAATGAAGGTTAAAATCTTCCACCTGGCCGGGAGTCGAACCCGGGGCCCTCTGGACCAAAGGACAGCACGCTAACCATTTAGCCATGAAGCCGGACATGAAAGCCACTGAAGAAGAATGACACCCTCCGGCCGGAGTAAAGAAAGGACCTACATCTGGAGAAGATGAAACAACAGTGTGCAAAAATCAAAACCCAAGAGTAGAACAAGTATGGTACCAAGCAGGTCTATTCTGAAATAAGAAAACGGTACCAAATGAACCACAAAAATCACAATAATTTTACAGTCTTTCAGCGTCATCAAACCCTTGCTCTGAGAAAACAAAATAAGCCTCTCCTTTAGATAGACTTTACTCTAGTTACTGCTTCACAAGATCGCCACGGATCTTGAAGCAACAAAGGAACGTCAAAACATGCTCCGACAACATTATCTGACGGTGGTTAATCCATAATACGCAGCACTGGTGATATGTGTCCCTTGGAGGGGTAAAAAGGGAAAATCGGTCAGTGTTGCCAGAATGCTGTTAAAAGAGTGACTTCGATTTTCTAGACGTGTTTGCCGGAAATCTGTCTCAGTACAACGTTAGAAAGTCTTGTTCATTGCTCTTAGGAAATACCAGTGGAGGGAGAAACATTGTGCAAAATATGAAAAGGAAAATAATTTAAAAGCGAAACTACAGGGGAATTATTCTGATATCCCATGTTTCTAAGATAATGGTGAGGATGCTGGAAAGTAGGATAAGGTTGAGGGTTGAAAATCAGATACAGGAAAATCAGTTTGGTTTCAGAGGTGGAGGGTCGACGATAGAACCCATACACATTCTGAGACAATAATGGAAAATCATTGAGAGTATGGGAATGATATCGTGATGACATTAATTGACAATGAAGAGGCATATGATAGTGTCCCCAGGACTACAGTTTTGTGCAGTCTGGTGCAAAAAGGAATTAGACAGGGTTTAATAAAAATGATTATGGCAATGTACGAGGAATGTTATAGTTGCGTGCAAACACAAGTTGTTAGGACAATTTGGTTCAAAATCACTAGTGGTCTGAGACAGGGAAGTATTCTATCGCCAATCCTGTTTAAAATAGTAACGGATGGCATCATTAGAACAGCAAAAGCAGCATATGGAGGAAGGGACATGAACATGCTGTTATTTGCAGATGATACTGTGATTTGGGGAGAAGAGGACATGAATGTTCAAAAACAGTTGGATGTGGTGAATGAGATCGAAGAATGTGGATTGAAAATAAGTGTAGAAAAGAGTAAAACTATTGTTATGACTAGAGGGGAGAAAGAAGGGAAAGGTCAGATTAGACTTGCAGACAAGACCCTGGAAGTAGTAGAAACGTTCAACTACCTGGCGAGTGAATTATTGGAGAATGCTCGACTGGATGCTGAAATTAAGAAGCTGGAAGCTGTTTCTATCATAGTATCAGGAACATGCTATGGGACAAAGATGTGCCAATGGAAGCAAAGGAAACTATTTACAAGATGTATTACGTACCCATAACATCTTACGGAGCAGAAACTTGGATAATGACAAAGAAGGATGAGGGCCGAGTACAGGCAGCCGAAATGAAGTTCTTGAAGAGTATGATACAGAAGAGTAGAAGAGACAAAATCAGGAATGAGAAAATCCGGGAAGAAATTGGAGTGGAAAAAATGAATGGTAGAATAGGGAAGAGCCGATTACGATGGTTTGGAGATATAAAGCGAATGAGTGATGAAGGAATGCCAAAAAAAGTGATGGAAATGCAAATGCAAGGAAGGAGAGGCCCCGGACGACCACGATTGAGATGAAAGGACACACTCCAAAGCAGTATTAGAGAAGGAAACCTGGACTGGCACACAGTGTTGGAGGAGTGGTGGAAAGACCTAAGAAAGTGGAGAGGAACCATACTTGCCCCTACCCGGCTACAGCTGAATAATGGTAAATCATGATGATGATGGATGAAAAGCGAAAAAACTGTAAACCTTTCGGAATTTGAAATAATATTAATATTTCTATGAAATATTGATGTTTTACCAAAATATTGTGAAACATTACATTTTTCGTTAAAATTGAAATCTCCATACTGCATATCGTACAAATCTCCTGCTCCATAGTACTAGCAGCCATAGTTTAGAATATGGTTGATCATACTTCGCCTGACTACTGATTACACTGCGTTGCATACTTCCCTGGAAATGGAAATGGACTTTTCCTGCTGAAATCGAAAATGAAATTTGTTTTTTCAGTTCCAGGCCCCAGTTTTTAAAAGGAACTAGAAATTTTGGATAAAGTGATCGCACAAGGTATTCGTGTTTCTTATGACCACAACTTGTTGGTCATGAAATGCCATCTGAAGTTGAAGAAATTGAAGAAAGTAAAGAATGCAAAAAGATGGGATCTAGACAAGTTGAAAGAAAAGAGTGTGATGGATTGTTTCAAGGAACATGTTGCACAAGGACTAAATGAAAAGGCCGAAGGAAACACAGTAGAGGAAGAGTGGAGAGTCATGAAAAATGAAGTCAGTAGGGCTGCTGAAGAAATGTTAGGAAGGAAGAAAACATCAACTAAGAATCAGTGGATAACTCAGGAGATACTAGACCTGATTAATGAACGACGAAAATACAAGAATGCTAGAAATGAAGAGGGCAGAAAAGAATACAGGCGATTAAAGAATGAAGCGGATAGAAAGTGCAAGGTAGCTAAGGAAGAATGGCTGAAGGAGAAGTGCAAGGATGTCGAAGGCTGTATGGTCCTGGGAAAGGTAGATGCTGCATACAGGAAAATCAAGGAAACCTTTGGAGAAAGGAAATCTAGGTGCATGAATATTAAGAGCTCAGATGGAAAGCCACTTCTAGGGAAAGAAGACAAAGCAGAAAGATGGCAGGAGCATATCCAACAGTTGTATCAAGGTAACGATGTAGATAATTTTGTTCTGGAACATGAAGGGGCTGTTGATGCTGATGAAATGGGAGACCCAATTTTGAGGTCAGAGTTTGACAGAGCTGTGAGTGACCTAAATAGGAACAAGGCACCTGGAATTGATGATATGCCCTCTGAATTACTGACTGCCTTAGGAGAAACCAGCATTGTAAGGTTATTTCATTTAGTGTGCAAGATGTATGAGACAGGAGAAGTCCCATCCGATTTTCGGCAGAATGTTGTTATACCTATTCCCAAGAAAGCCGGTGCTGACAGGTGTGAAAACTACCGCACTATTAGTTTAGTATCTCATGCCTGCAAAATTTTAACACGTATTATTTACAGAAGAATAGAAAAACAAGTTGAAGCTGAGTTGGGGGAAGATCAATTTGGCTTCAGAAGAAATGTAGGAACACGTGAAGCAATCCTGACTTTACGTCTGATCTTAGAGGATCGAATCAAGAAGGACAAGCCCACGTACATGGCATTCGTAGATCTAGAAAAGGCATTCGATAATGTTGATTGGACCAGGCTATTTATGATTCTGAAGATGATAGGGATCAGATACCGAGAACGAAGAATTATCTACAACCTGTATAAAAATCAGTCTGCAGTGATAAGAATCGAGGGCTTTGAAAAAGAAGCAGCAATCCAGAAAGGAGTGAGGCAAGGCTGCAGTTTGTCCCCTCTCCTTTTCAATGTTTACATAGAACAGGCAGTAAAGGAAATCAAAGAGAAATTTGGAAAGGGAATCACAGTCCAAGGAGAGGAAATCAAAACCTTGAGATTTGCGGATGATATTGTTATTTTATCTGAGATTGCAGAAGATCTCGAGAAGTTGCTGAATGGTATGGATGAAGTCTTAGGTAAGGAGTACAAGATGAAAATAAATAAGTCCAAAACAAAAGTAATGGAGTGCAGTCGAACGAAGGCAGGTGATGTAGGAAATATTAGATTAGGAAACGAAGTCTTAAAGGAAGTAGATGAATATTGTTACTTGGGTAGTAAAATAACCAACGATGGCAGAAGTAAGGAGGACATAAAATGCAGACTAGCACAAGCAAGGAAGAGCTTTCTTAAGAAAAGAAATTTGCTCACTTCAAACATTGATATCGGAATTAGAAAGATGTTTTTGAAGACTTTTGTGCGGAGCGTGGCATTGTATGGAAGTGAAACATGGACGATAACTAGCTCAGAAAGAAAGAGAATAGAAGCTTTTGAAATGTGGTGTTACAGAAGAATGCTGAAGGTGAGATGGATAGATCGAATCACGAATGAAGAGATACTGAATCGAATTGGTGAGAGGAGATCGATTTGGCTAAATTTGAAGAGAAGAAGAGATAGAATGATCGGACACATCTTAAGACACCCAGGACTTGTTCAGTTGGTTTTTGAAGGAAGTGTAGGTGGCAAGAACGGTAGGGGTAGACCAAGGTATGAATATGACAAACAGATTAGAGCAGATGTAGGATGCAATAGTTAAGTAGAAATGAAAAGGTTAGCACAGGATAGGGTGGCATGGAGAGCTGCATCAAACCAGTCTATGGACTGATGACTCAAACAACAACACATGCGAGAGGAAAGCGTTACATATGAAAAATCTCGTCTTCCTTCGCATCACTTACTCCTTTAGAAATTATATTAAAAAGGAACCCTTTGTCTCCAAAATAGTCATCTTGCCTCCCCTACCGATAATATCAGATTTAATCAAGTTTCTTGAATAAAATGAAGAAAGACGAATGAGGGTCTCATATGATATAAACGAAGTGTAAACAATGTGTCTTCATTCGACTTCAGATAAATGACTTAATAAATGATGTTGTCACGTACCAGCTTTGTCACAGCCAGCTTCGGTATTTCCTGGGAGGGATTACTGAGTCAAACCTGGGAGCTCCCATCCAGCCTGGAGGGCATGGCCGGCCTTTCCGTGAATTATTCTCTTCGTCGGGTTTTATGTAGTATTTGAACATATTAATATACGATAATACAACTGTCAAAACAACAATTTATTTATGTCCATGTATTTCACAAACTATGACTGATAAAATCTAACTGATTTCAGCACAATGATCAGTGACAGCAATATTATGATAATTGCATCTACAGTAGTAAATCAGGAAAGAGTATACATGTTAAAATCTAAAACGTAGTGTTATTTCACTGATGTTTTTAACTGGTAGTTCATTTTCCGTCTTAACCATCCGTAGGATATGAAAAATATGTATGTAGAATTTTAATCCTTCCTTCTCGTACACTTAAAACTCTCCCCAGAGTTTGTGAAATATACAATGTGTTGCCATCATAGTCCAAAGGAGCCTTCAAATTTCGTAGCCAGACACCACTTGAAACCGTTACTATTCTCTCTTTCCGACTGTATTTCTTTAGTACATCCCTCCTTCTTTCATTTTTCTTTCCTTCCTAATTTGATTCACTCTTTTCTATTTCTTTCCTTCCAAACTGCCCTAACTTCTTTCCTTTTCTCCTCTTCCTACCTTACTTTCTTCCCTTCCTTCCGTTTTGCCTTATTCCTAGCTTCATTCATTCCTTATTTTTGTCCTTCCATTTTCTCTTAAGACACTTTTTCCTTCCTTCCTCTGTTGTCTCGCTCCTTCATTTCGCTTTTCTTTCTTGTTTTCTTACTTCGTTGCTCTGTATAATTTTGCATGTCCCTCCTTTCTTCCCTTCTTTCTTTATATTTCTTCCTGCCTTCCTTATATATTTTGTTTTTCTCATTTTGTCTTTATTATTTCGTACTTCTTTTTTTCCTTCTTTCAGTGATGTCCATCCTTCCTTTCGTTAAATTATTTTCTATGATCACTTTAAATACAGTATGTATGATTGTATGTGTGTACTCTATGCATATATTTATGCGTTTATGAATGTGATGGTTGCAATGGTGAATATTGTTTTTTAAGACGAAGCCCAGCTAGTGGAATATCATCCCTTTCAGTCATCTTTTTTGACAGATAGGATATACCGTGGAAGTATTCCATGGCCTCATCCACAGGTGAATGTTCAGGTATTTTTTAGCTGGTCACAAAGATAGCTGCTTAATTTATCTACAATCATGCCAAACGTAAGCAGAACTAACTGTACTTCTGTAAATAGTTGACAAATCTCGAGAACTTCCACTCGTAGCCCAGTTTATAAACTGTATAAAATAAACATTTTCTTGGAGAGAAACTGAACTCTTCATCTCCAGCAGTTCGTAAATCACTTGTGTCTAAAGAGAGCAACACGCAACTGAAGCTCTCACAGTAGATATTCAAGTGATGTTCATCCAACGAGACAGGCCGCCTGGAAACTAATAAAATTTAATAACATGAGATACTCTGCTTCCTGGTTTGTTCCCCCTTGTTATATAAGGCTTGACGGGAAGCATGGTATTTCGGTTGGTACGAAACAAAACAGATGACATGCCAGCAAAGATGAGTTAGTGGTTTAAAATGTTATAAGAAATTTATATTAAATAATAGCTTCTAGGAATATTCCAGAATTTCCGTGTGTACGAGCACATAATCAATGGCCGGGATGAAGCCTCAGACGGTTGAGGCGCTGGCATTCTGACTCCAATTTGCAGGTTCGATCCTGGCTCAGTCCGGTGGTGTTTGAAGGTGCTCAAATACTTCAGCATCGTGTCGCCAGATTTACTGGCACGTAAAAGAACTCCTGCGGGATAAAATTTTGGCCCCTTCGCGTCTGCAGACACCACCAAAAAGTAGTAAGTAGAAGGGAACCTTACTGAACCTTAGATGACGGAACCTTTCTAGAGCAGAATACTAAATTTGATATATTACCACGTAGTGGTTTTTCTAGGCACAACCACGATATATATTTTTAAATATCTGATGCATCATACGCTATGAAAAAAATATGTAATCTCTGAGCCAAAAAGATATAAAACAACCTTTTAATTGTCCTAGAGGAATGTTATATTTTTCCTCGTCTTCGACTTTCCCAGGGAGCAATAGCACTTAGCGATCGTAATATCCACATTACTTTCTCTGAGAAAGTAAGAGTGACAATCATATTGAGGAACAGAGAAGGAGAAAACCGGTCACACTTTCATTTCGCACATCTTATCTCCTTAACATTGTTATACATACTGTGATTTAATGGTGAGTACGGTTTCTTTAAGAGCTGCCGGATTAATGGTTAATCTTTACTTTCCAGTCTGATCTAAATACATAACCACAGTTGAAAATACATTGTATCAAAACTTGTAGTAAATACGAGTGTGCCTATAAGGAAAAATGGCAAAATATTTTCCTGAAAAATTGTGTTTCCTAAACTGTGCAATCGAGAAATATTTACTGCTTGCTTGTCCCGCTCCATGGCTAAATGGTTAGCGAGCTGGCCTTTGGTCACACGGGTCCCGGGTTCGATTCCCGGTGAGGTCGGGAATTTTAACCATAATTGGTTAATTTCGCTGGCACGGGGTGTGGGTGTATGTGTCGTCATCATCATTATTGCATCATCACGACGCGCAGGTCTCCTACGGGTGTCAAATCAAAAGATCTGCATCTGGCGAGCCGAACTTGTCCTCGGACACTCCCGACACTAAAAGCCATACGCCATTTCATTTTTATTGCTTGCTTGTTGTTTAGAGGGGCCTAACATCGAAGGTCATCGGCCCAAGAGAAATATTTACTGTATACACCCAAGCGGCAGAGGTTCTAAAATTTACAAAATTCAGTCTACCTGGATAAGTTTCAAACATACGACATCCGAAGTAAAATGAAATGGCCTATGGCTTTTGGTGCCGGGAGTGTACCAGAACATGTTCGGCTCACCAGGGGCTGGTCTTTTTATTCGACCCCCGTAGGCGACCTGCCCGTCATGATGAGGATGAACTGATGATGATGAAGACACATAAACGCAGACCCTGTGCCAGCACGCTAACCATTTAGCCATGGAGACGGACAACTCCCGAGGTGATTCGAGATATCGTTGTTCCACTTTAACTTCATTCCTCAGGATACTTCTTCTCCTTTTTCTACAATCTGCTTTACGTCGTACCGACTCAGATAGGTCTTATGGCGACGATGGGACAGGAAAGAGCTAGGAGTGAGAAGGAAGCGGCCGTGGCCTTAATTAAAGTACAGCCTTAATTTGCCTGGTGTGAAAATGAGAAACTACGGAAAACCATCTTCAGGGCTACGGACAGTGGGGTTCGAACTCGCTATCTCCCGAATACTGGATACTAGCAGCACTTAAGCGACTGCAGCTATCGAGCTCGGTCACAGCTGGGTTCGAACCCACTATCTCCAAAATGCAAACTGATAGCTACGTGACCCAAACCACAGAGCTACGTGTTCGGTCAGGAATTGTTGGTAAACAGAACAAATGAATACTTCGTTAGCACTGATGACACTAAGCACAGTTTCGTGGCAAAAACGTAAGAAGAAAATGCATATGAATATTTTATAGGACAGTTAATTCCAATTCCTCTGATAATATTAACTGTTTGATAATTTTTATAGGTTAAAACAAGGGGCAAAACACATAAAATATTTTTCTGGAAAGATTTTAGGAAATAAATGTATAGTAATTTGGTTAGAAATTGAATTCTAGGTACACATGAAAGGAAGAAAAGAAGAAAGAAACGTAGAAAGAAAAAAGGATAGAAATACAAACAGACCAACGTCCACATTTATGCATTAGCAAGAATTTTTGCTAGGTGTTTGATATCACAGTGAAAACTATGGGGTAAACTCATAGCCACACAACCTACACAACGCAGTCATCCATCTCCGCTTAAGAACAATCCGCTAATTATTTACTGGTATGGAGGAGAGTACAGTTCGCATGGTTTACTCTTGATGTAGTATCAGGCGAATGTTCTCCTCCAAAAACCCTTTTAAGGCTGTCTAAGGATCAAATCTCTTAAACAACCGGGTGAGGAGTAATAAAGGATATGCTTCGACTTCTGTATTTAAAAAAGGTGCCTATGCACAAATTAAGAAAGAAATAAATAATTCATTTCGGTAACTGATTTTCAAGGCAAGTACATGATGAAATCATTGCTTTTTCTTTGTCTGAAACCTTATGGCACATGATTTTAAAATATTCTACCAAGGTGAATATGAATATAAGGGGTTTTTTTTATTTTCCAGATGTTTTACAACATAGAGGAATTTACAGTAGCTGTCCGGAATGGGATTTTTTAACATTTACAGAATTACCTTCAAGTGAAAAATACACAGGTGCGCAACATTGTTCATGGTATGTAACAGGATGACTGTGGGTGATAATACATTACTAACCAAACCAAACTCCATGACTCAAGAGCCCAGAAGGACCATGGCCTATCAAGAGACTGCTGCTCAGCCCGAAGGCCTGCAAATTACGAGGTGTCGTGTGGACGGCACGACGTATCCTCTGGGTTGTTTTTCTTGGATTTCTAGACCAGGCCCGCTATCTCACCGTCGATAGCTCTTCAAATTTTAATCACGTAGACTGAGTAGACCTCGAACCAACCCTCAGATCCAGGTAAAATTCCCGACCTGGCCTAGAATCGAACCCAAGGCATCTGGGTAAGAGGCTAGCGCGCTACCCCTACACACCGGGGCCGGAAATACAGTAGGAACAATGACAAAAAATTAAGTAACTTATAGGATAGCATGCACCATTGATTTGAGAGTTATGTAATTGACTGTTGATCTCATGACTTTGTGCATCGTACGTACGAATTAATGGATTTTTTTTCATTTTTAAATATATAAATTCTTCCTCCACCTACAGGCAGCCCGAAGACAAAGAATACACAATATCCCCCAGTCCTCGAGATCATCAGTGCTGATCCCGTACAGCCTCAGGGGGATCGCCCCCTGACACCAATTATAAGAACCATCACCTGAAGATCCTCCAGCTGGTATCTTTCTGTGTAATATGTAGAGTCCGGATTATTAGGTACTGATAGGTTAGAATGCAAACTTACTTCAGCCAGTAACAAGTATACCCTACACTGTACAACGGTTATGCTATGAGATTTGCATAGATATTAAGGGTACAGCCTATAGAACTCCTTGAATTTATGCTACTCCTCCTACATTGTGGTACAACGGATTGCATCATACTTCCTACAAACCAAATTACTTTGCATTCTAACCTATTACCACCTAAAAATCCGAGGTATAGTAATATGGCATGGTAGGTAAATATATGTGTTTCTTTTCGTCGTCATCTGCGGCTGGTTGAGTTTGATGCGACGCGTATAATTAAATACTACGTCATTCATTCTCATATTCACCCATGCATTTATACTCTACACACTGTCTATGCACTTATGAGGAAATCCCGGATAGAGTTTCTTTTCTTTAAAGATGCTAATGTAGTGCAATTCCTAACTGTCGGTGGGAGAGAATTCGATAACCTAGTACTAGATAAGCCTACAAAAAATGAGCGGTTGTATACATATGTAAGCTTTATAGGTATAGTAAGCGATGGGTCAACAATACGATATAATTATCACAAACCCACCTAAAGTCCCTTCACAGAACTACTAGCGTTATATGGGCTGACTAGCTGAAAGTCAGACACTTCTCAGACACATCAGGAAGTGAACACGAGAATATTATATTTCGTAAGTCATGTCTGCAAACGATTACCAATTCAGTCTTGCCTTTGTTGCATTCAGAAACATCCAAGATGACGGATTGCTTCAGAGACACTTTATTAACACATCACGTTACTGGACTCAAACGCAATATTTACTACTGTCGTACAGCCATGCAAGTGATGTCATTCATTGGAATTCCAGACATCTCCAACGTTTAATCATCTTATTGTATCCGTGTCAGCCTAGCTTCAATGTTCAGCAATCTGCAGGACATTCAAGAAGTCAGGCATAGTTTAAGTAATAACCGTAGGATCAAACTCAGCAGCACAGTAACTTTACTATACACCTGGGCAGCACAATTGAACAGAAAAATTTCGCCTATACTCGTGGCTCAGAGACCTTACTCACCATTTACATACCATATGTACAATTCATAAGTATCTTGGTCTACAGATGAAATTTAAAGAACTTCATGCAGTTTTAACATAATATCGATATAATGTAAATTATTCGGACTTAAAACTGCTTTAAGCTTGTTAATTTTCGGTTGAAATGCTCTATTTAATTTTGCGTATTTTAAAATTAACTTTTTTAAAAGTTTTTTCGATCTAAAAGCAAAGCAAAGTCATCTCCATACAGGCCATGAAGGCCCTTGGAGGGGTGGAAGGTAAAGGCTTCCACTATTCGTAACCTCGGCACTTGATGGGGTAGAAGGTTAGCACTACGCTCGGCCGCTTTTGCCCCCAGGAATTAAACTGGTACTCATGGCAACCTGAAAATACAGTTAAAAAAGCAACAAAGTTTAATCTAAATAAATTTAGACATACATGTAAATAGGTTTGTAGGTATGTTAAAAATGTCTTCTCATGTATTATTATTATTATATATATAATTCGCTGGGGCCATCAAGGACCACGTTAAGTCTTGTTGCATTTGACACTGAACTTGGCCTTCTTTAGAGCCCAAATTTCTCTCATTCTTTGACAGTGGGCCTGCTTACGCTCCTCTGTCCAAGGAGCACCGTGTCTTCTCTTCGGTTGCTCGTCTCGGCTTAGCCCGTTCGTCAATATTTTCTTGCGGAAGAGATCTCTGTTAAGGGCGTCTTCAGCTGAGATTTGCATTTGCAGGTCTTCTTTGGTATTTCTAAACCAGGCAATTGTGGTTTTGGGGTTTGAATAAAAAAAGTGAAAGATTTCTTTAGTTAACTTCCTTCCGTCCATTCTTTTCAGATGACCGTAAAATCGTGCCCGTTTTTTTCTGATTGTGTTGGTAATTTTCTCTATTTTGCTGTAGACTTCCTTGTTGGATCTCTTTTGATGGATTGCATTTCTGTACTTTGATCCCAAGATTCCTCTCATAATTTTGCGTTCTCTTTTCTCCAGTTCTTCAAGGAGTCCTTTGTTGGCATTTAGAGACAGGGTTTCGGCTGCATATAGAACTACTGGCTTCAGAACTGTTTCATAGTGACGTATCTTGGTGTTTTGGGAAAGGCATTTTTTGTTGTAGATTGTGCGGGATGTTTGGTAGGCTATTTCCAGTTTGCGTACTCGCTCCTGAAGTGCTTCTTTGTCCAGTCCATTTTGTATGGAGTTTTGGTGGAGCCTCTTTGATGTTAGTCATTACTTCTGTTTTCTCAAACGATATCTGCAAACCAGTTTGTTCGGCAATTTCTTTTAAAATTTCAACTTGAGCTCTAGCGGTTTCTATGCCGTTTGAGAGAACAGCAATATCATCGGCAAATGCTAAGCAGTCTGTTGCGATCCCCTTGGATTTGGTTCCTATTCTCAATGGACTGTAGTTGGTTTCCTGTAATCTCACCCACCAGGTTCTGATGATATTTTCAAGAACACAGTTGAAGAGTATCGGGGATAACCCATTACCTTGTCGGACTCCTGTTTTGATGTCAAAGGAATGCGAGAGACATCCGTGGAACTTCACCTTGGATTTCGTATCGGTCAGGGTGGCTCTAATTAATGCCAGCAGTTTCAAATCAACTCCAAATTCATTTAAGATGTTTAGCAGGACTTCCCGGTCAATGGAGTCGTACGCTTTCTTAAAGTCCACAAAGACAGACACATACTGCTTGGACCTTAGTGTACAATATCTGATGATCGTTTTGAGATTTTGGATCTGTTCAGCTGTTGAGCGACCTTTTCTGAACCCTCCTTGGTATTCACCTATTTGATGTTCGACTTGTGCTTCCAAACGCTCCAGGATGGCAAGTGATAGAATTTTGTAAGTCACGGGTAGGAAAGATATTCCTCTGTAGTTGTTGACGTTCTTCATGCTGCCTTTTTTTTGTGTAATGGATGGATCAAAGCTATTTTCCAATCTTCGGGTAGGGTCTCCTTGTTCCAAATTTCTTCTATTAGCTTTTGCAAGATATCAAGTGATTCCTCTGGGGCATATTTCCATAGTTCTGCTACTACCGAGTCCTTCCCCGGCGCTTTGTTATTTTTGAGACGGGCAATATGGCGATTGATCTCATCTCTGTCGGGTGGTCTGGAATCTGGGTACCTGAGTAAGGCTTCCTTGGTCTCAATGGCGCTTTGCGGTTTAGAGCAATTAAGTAAATTCTTGAAGTAATCTGCCAGAATGCTGCAATTTTCTTCATTTGATGTCGCCAGTGTGCCGTCCTTTCGCTCAAAGCATAGAGATGGTGGTTTATAGCCAGTGAGTTTGCGTTTGAAGGCTCTGTAGTACTCTCTGCTTTCATTCTTCCTAAAGTTTTGCTCTATCTTTTCAATGAGAGATTTTTCGTATTTACGTTTCTCAGTTCTAAACACCCTAGCTGCTTGGGCACGTTGGGTTTTGTACGTTTCCCGATCATTTTCTGATTTCGTAGAGTAGTACTGTTTCCACGCATTGAGTCTTTCTTGGAGGACTAATTCGCAGGTACTATTCCACCAGGCATGCTTTTTGCTTCTCTTGATTTCTGCAACGTCTTTGGCGGCCTCAACAAGGAGACTTTTGGCGTTGTTAAAGTCACAGTCATTTGGTCTAGCCTTCTCTTGGAACTCCTCGACCCTTTGCCGAAGTTTATCATTGTCGAAGCGTGTGATCTGTTTGGTTGTCTTCCTTGTGTTTGCGGGAATTGGTTTGAATTTGTTAAGAGACATATAATAATCTGAGGCCACATTGATGCCTTTCTTTACCTTGACATTCATAATCTCAGGGCTGTTTCTCCTGGAGATTGCAACATGATCAATTTGGAACTCTCCGAGAGCTTGGACGGGAGAACGCCAAGTCATTTGCTTTCTGGGTAGATGGATAAAGTGGGTCGACATGACCTGCAGGTTGTGATTTTCACAAATGGACACCAGTCTTTTGCCGTTGGGATTGGTTCTTTTGTGAGCAGGGTAATTTCCTATAACTTTCTTGTACTTCTGTTCACAACCTAGTTGGGCATTGAAGTCACCCAAAAGAAGCTTGACATGGTGTTTGGGGATTTTGTTTAATTTTTCATCCAGTAGGTCCCAGAAATTATCAACTTCGTCTGGATCAGACTTGTTCTTATCGTTTGTAGGAGCATGTGCGTTAACTAGGGCATAGGTTTTGTTCGCGCACTTAATTGTGAGTATAGACAATCTGTCATTCACAGGTTCGAAATTTGCAACCGATTTAAGGATCTTGGTTCTAACAGCAAACGCGGTTCCAAGCATCACAGCTCCATTGAGGATTCCTCTTTGCGCTGTGCTCTTGAAAAATCGATAGCCTTCGGATTCAAAAATATCTTCTTCTTCTTCTTCTTCTTCTTCTTCTCCTTCTTCTTCTTCTTCGTCTTCTTATTATTATTATTATTACATTCCTTTTGAGCTTGAAGAGCTGCCAGATATATTTTTCTGTAATGTTGGAAGTTCATGTTAGCTGTCAGGGAAGTCTGTTCCTCTTTTCTTATTGCATCTAAGCAGTAGAGCAATCTATTTGCAACCCCTGTTTTATTAAACAGTTGGTAATCCACATAATTATAACCCATCATATCTGTGACTCCAGCCACGAACGCATTCCTTTCGATATCCCCTAGAGATGCTACGGTATAGGCCTATAAAAGTCCTACAAACTGGTTATAATACCTAATTGATCTTTGACAGAATCCTTTGATTACTATGTTCCAACTACTTAGTGAAGTCTTCCCAATCATCTTTTCTGAAGTTACGTATATCGGAGCACAGTGGATGATCTTGATACAGGCATTTCAGTTCCAAATTTATCAAGTACTGATCTGCACTGGTTACGAGGAAAACTGTTTAGTATTTTACTGTTGCAGTTTACGGTCTTTCTTGTACATCCGTTGAGACAAAGCAGAGCTCTAGATTGTAATCTTGATTCCGACTGGATGGAACCTTTCTCTTTATCATCACTAGAGAGACATCCTCAGACACAGCCTCAGCCCAATCTAAAAACCTATGAAAATTTTCATTGGTGTGTCTGTAATCCGAGCGGTGCTCCTACTGTTGATATCTTCCAGGATGACACTTGTATGATGAATTTTCTGGATATCTTCATTAAACCACGTCTGCTGGGAGATTTGTAAATACTGTATTTATTATATCTAATCCTTTAGTTTCTAAATTCCGGTCCTGAGGAAGATACTGTGTTATTTATTTATTTATTTATTTATTTATTTATTTATTTATTTATTTATTTATTTATTTATTTATTTATTTATTTATTTATTTATTTATTTATTTATTTGCCTCATGATGAATAATGACAACTTATAAACCATTTACACAACCAGTGGAAGGTAAGCACAAAGTAAATACAAATTATCATATCTATACAGTTTTAATTTTATTTAAATTTCATGTGGCTATTTCTAGCCGAGTGCAGCCCTTGTAAGGCAGACCCTCCAATGAGGGTGGGCGGCATCTGCCATGTGGGGGTAGCTGCGTGTTATTGCGGTGGAGGATAGTGTTATGTGTGGTGTGTGAGTTGCAGGGATGTTGGGAACAGCACAAACACCCAGCCACCGGGCCAATGGAATTAACCAATGAAGCTTAAAATCCCCGACCGAACGGGAATCGAACCCGGGACCCTCTGAACCGAAGACCAGTACGCTGACCATTCGGCCAACGAGTCGGACATCTATACAATCAAAGCAATTTACAAGGTTTGAAATAACAAGATTAAGACACAATATATTTACATCACTATCCACCAATCCACTCTGACAGTTCGTATATACACATTGAGTGCGAGTGATGCACATCTCACTAAATGTGAATGTCCAAACCCGCCACCCACTTCACTGCTTCGAGTTGATGTCTTCCATGGTGCCAGTGAAAGCACGGAGTGGTTATACCTGCACTACTTGTTTCATTGTATGGCGAACCTCCCCACAGTCACAGTATGGAGAAACTGACCAGCCCCAGGTGTGTAAGGTAGATGCTGTTCTACCTACTCCACATCTCATGCGATTTAACCTACTCCAGATGCAGCGTGGCAGATCGAAGCCTGTCAGTTTTGTGGATGGATTATCAATATCCACTATTGCACGAGGTGGGGTTAAAGACCACTCTGTTGACCATTTAGAGGTGGAGTTGAAGTCGCTGCATGTTAACTTCACGGCAGTCTTCCACGCAGGCTGGCGTGACTTAAAGCGTGTGCATTTCTGTCTGATATCATCATGAACAGGTAGATGTTCATTCTTCAACATTCTGGTCCATTGCTGAAAAAAGGGCCTTCTGTCTCCTGATATGTGTAGGTACTATACTGCTGAGTACCGGTTACCATTGGATCGGTCTAGCACGAAGTGTACCAGTTATGATCTGCATGGTTTGGCAAAGTTGTAAATCTACTAGCTTTGTGTGAGCACTGTTAAGCCAGACACCAGAGCAGTATTCTTCTGCAGAATAGACCAAAACCAAAGGTATTGTCCGTAATGTGTTTCCATCCGCTCCCCAAGAAGTTCTAGCCAGTCGTTGGACAATATTATTACGACTTTTTAGTTTGTTGGCGGATTTCTGAAGATGATTTTTGTACGTAAGGACATACAATTCCGACAGAGTCGCTACCCGCCTGAGTAGTATTCCCTGGAAGTGCTGGTAACAGCTCTTCTTCATTTTGTATACTGTAGTAATTTTTGGTATTTTGTAGGAGTCTGTTTGTAATTTTATCCTTTAGACGTGATACATACATTCTGTCCGACTCCTTGGCTGAATGGTCATCGTTGAGGCCTTAGGTTCAGGTCTTTGTTCAGGCATTGGAGTACTTCGATGTTACGTATTCTGCCAATCCATTAAATTCTGAGCAGGCATCGGTAGCACCACATCTCAAAAGGATCGACTTTTTTGGTAGTGTTCTCTGTTAGAGTCCAAGTCTCGGCATCATAAATAACACAGAAAATACATAACCCTGAAGTAAATTGAGACGAAGATTTATCTCTCTCTCACTCACAAACACACATATTCCATAGAATGTGTAATTGGGAACATGCATCATTTTCAAAAATATTTTTTTTGAAAATTACACCAATGAAATAGTACGTAAACGTATTACATTGTGGTATGTTGCCTTGTTTTCTACCATTAAAAAAAATATTTAAAAGTGCCTTTCCGCAAGGCGAGTGAAACGGCCTCTGACGTAAGCGGCGCGCTGTGACGTCACGATCCAGTACCGCATGGAGCTCTACCAGCCGTTGTGCATCAGCCGTTGCTAAAAGCCGATTGTTTATTATTCATGATCGCGAATAACTTCAAAATGACAGAAGAAAGGTTCAAAACAGCACAATCAGACAATCTGTCATGTGTAAATGTCATCATTCTTGAAAAATAGTGACTTTTGTGCCCGCAGAAATTCGCGGATAACAAGCAAGTTTGTAAGTGGCGTCTTTTATATACGTGCAATGTACTGAAACCCATAGTATTAGGATAACAACGAACCTGGATAGATATCACATCACTTTCAACATTTCCTTCTAGACTGATTCCCCTATTAAAGAATAACATTACATTTTCGGGCTTTCAGCATTAGTAAAGTAAGAAATCGGATTTCAGCACTAATATAAACATATAGGTTGCATTATAGTACTAGTCCGCTTCTGTGGTGTAGTGGTTAATGTGTTGCGATTCCCGGCTCTGCCATGAAAGTTGAAAACAAATAGTACGAGGGCTGGAACGGTGTCTACTCAGCCTCGGGAGGTCAACTGAGTAGAAGGGTTTCGAATCCCACCTCAGCCATCCTCGAAGTGGTTTTTTTGTATTTTCCTACTTCTCCTCCAGGCACCTAAGGCCACGGCCGTTTCATTCCCTCTTCCTTGTCTATCCCTTCTGATCCTCCCATCCTCCAACAAGGCCCCTGTTGAGCATAACAGGTGAGGCCACCTGGGCGAGGTAATGGCCCTCCTCACAAGTTTCATCACCATACTCAAAGTCTCACGTTCCAGGACACTGCCCTTGAAGTGGTAGAGGTGAAATCCCTCGCTGAGTCCGAGAGAAAACCAACCCTGAAGGATAAACTGATTAAGAAAGAAAGAAAGAAGGAAAGAAAGAAAGATCATAGTACTATAGGGCTATAATCTATCATTCCCAAAAAAAATATATATTTATGGTTGGGACAGCTGGCCTACCCCCTTCCAGGACCCATGAAAGAGAATTAAATATCTTTGTGGAGGGAAAAAGTTAAACATGATAAAGATAAATATGACTTTATCTAGTTTTCACAAGTCGGGCTGAGTGGTTCAGACTGTTGAGGTGCTGGCCTTCTGACTCCAACTTGGCAGGTTCGATCCTGGTTCAGTCCGGTGGTAGTTGAAGGTGCTCAAATACGTCAGCCTCGTCTCGGTAGATTTACTGGCACGTAAAATAACTCCTGCAGGACTAAATTCCTGCACATCGGCGTCTCCGAAAATCGTAGAAGTAGTTAGCGGGGCGTGAAGCCAATAACATTAATTACATTTGGCTTATAACAAGCTGAGCATATCAGGAAAGAAAAGTGTCCTGGTGACATTTTAGTCGCTCAATACAGGAATGTCTTTGGGTGCTGTGACTTTTACTTTTTTTTTTTTTTTTTGCTTTACGTCACACCGTCACATATAGGTCTTATGGCGACGATGGGACAGGAAAGGCCTAGGAATGGGAACAAAGCGGCTGTGGCCTTAGGTACAGCCTCAGCATTTGCCTGGTGTGAAAATGGGAAACCACGGAAAACCATCTTCAGGGCTGCCGGCAGTGGGGTTCAAAACCCACTATCTCCCGGATGCGAGCTCACAGCTGCGCGCTCCTAACCGCACGGCCAACTCGCGCGGTATTTTTACCCTTCGGTTTATTGACTTGGCTTGTATAACCTAAAACTTAGGCTAAGTTGGATAATATTTTAAACACCTGCATCACTATTTTCACTCGTGTGCAATTATGTTATTTATTTCGTTAATATTATGATAATTATTATAATTGAGCATTGTTAACTTATAAGACCCCAACAGACAAGCATTGGTTTTGTGTAGAGTTATACATTTGTTAAATTCACGTTGTTTCCTTTCATGATGTACACGCCTATTCTTTGTTACATTATAGAGTATTTAGATATAGCCTAAATTTCTTTACCAATTAAGCTCTTCAATAAAGACATACACAACTGTCGCATGCCAAGATATATTGGTAGAATTAGAGCTGTCAAGTGGTTCATAACCCCTCTGATTTATTATCTTGACATGGATCACCCAAAACATAGGTTAGGTTTGGAGAATACTTTAATAATCAGCATTACTTAATGCACTGTTTGTTACTTTCATATTCCAAGATGTAATTGAAGCATTTAAATAAAGCATCATACATTAAAATTTAAAGTTTTACCACTAGAACAGCTGACATGGAAAAGTGATTTGAAAATTCAAACAAATTCATCTTACGTTAAAATCTTCAAAA
This sequence comes from Anabrus simplex, assembly GCF_040414725.1. Classification (NCBI taxonomy): domain Eukaryota; kingdom Metazoa; phylum Arthropoda; class Insecta; order Orthoptera; family Tettigoniidae; genus Anabrus; species Anabrus simplex. Next base: position 173,677,430 of record NC_090272.1, read on the forward strand.
AAATAAACGGTAGACTTTTCCGATATATCACCAGCATTTCTCCAGCTCGTCAAAATCCATTTCTGCCTAGTTTTAGCGTCTTTGGAACGTTGTTTATAAACAATTTGTTTATGGTATGCGATGTGCTATTGCACATCGGAACTCTACACCATTTATAAGTTTTCTGCCTCACTGTCTGCGCAGGATTGTCTAAAATATACCACTCAGATTATTATCCAATGTATAGACCTCGAATTTAACCATACTAGACACTAACGTAAAGTAGAAATACGCGAAGTGTATCCTGCTTCTCACAGCACACTATGTGTTATTTCGTCTGCTAATTCAGTCAACCTGTACGATGACGTCAGGCCAATGAGATCGCGTACTTGCGTGACGTGACATTTTCGTAGATTTTTATCATGTTTGGAGTTATTATTTGTACATTCTGATCACATTTTTGAATTCTGCATGCAATTTTGAATCAGATTAGCATATTTTTAATTAAAACCCCGGATCATGCATGTTCCTTATTATATACAGTATTATGCCGGCAATTGCAATTGTTTCGGATAGTTCCAGATTTCTCCGTAACATAAGGGAATTTAACACCCCTGCTCGTAATATCCATTCTCGTTTCCTCTATAGGATTGGGAAGAAATAACAATAATTTCATATTATATGAATTGTGATTGAGCCAAAGGTATCATTTGAAAGTTATTAAAGCGCATAATCCCTCTGGAAATCAGGCTACAAAGAGTGGCTGTTATTTCCATGTGGAGTACTCATAATTTATGAACGTGCTGGTAATTAGATAATTACATTTGGTTGCCTAAAGAGGTCACTCGTTAACTAGCCTCATATCCCCCACCCTGTACATCGCTTTCGATCCGCGCATGCACTTAAAATCGTTAATTGCGCTGGAGTATTAGTGTGTGGCACCCAAACAGTACTGGTAAATGCTGAAAGTATTAAGCGATGAAACAGTTCTTTCTCTCGAAATAATACTAAGGCCTACTTACCATCATCCACCACTATGGAATAGGGATTAGCGTGGTAATGTGCCAGTTGGCTCGAGTTCGATTTCCGGCTTCTTTCCAGTTCTTGGGACAGGGTGAACACAGCCTCAAAAAACAAAATCGTGTATTGAAAAGTCTACTGTGGGCGCTTAAGAAATGTTCTTTCAGGTTTTCTTATTTTTAGCTCTAGACAACTGTCGGAATGGTACCAGGTGTTTCTTCAAGTCCTGCGAACTGTACTCACACAACGCTTACTGAATATTATCCTCGTTTGTGTAAAATGGTAGGTATATAATATTGTTTATAGCTTATTAAAGTACGATGTAGTTTCAAAAATAAGATAACAAGAGCTCGCGCGGAGAATTTTCTTTTTCAAACCCCACAGTCGGCAGCCCTGAAGATTGTTTCCCGTGGTTTTCCATTTTTACACCAAGCAAATGGTGGGTTCTGTACGTCAATTAACGTGACGGTCGCTTCCTTCCCATTCCTACCCATTTCCTATCCCATCGTCGCCGTAAGACCTATCTGTGTCGGTGCGACATAAAGCAAATTATAAGCAAGAATATAGTTTACAGATATAAGGATATGTAGTAGCATGGCACTGACACGTATTACTATTCAACATAATCACCATTCTTGCACAAACACTCTTCCAACAGCGCACCAAGGCATCGATGACGGTATGCAAGAAATCTACGTGCATTCCCTGAAGCCATGTCATGACGGCATGCCGAAGAGCTGTATAGTGGTTGAATCACTTACCACCCACATGTTCCTTCAACGGTCCAGGTTCTTTTCCATTACATTGTAACACAACGGTTAACTTGCAAAAATAAGAAAATAACATTCAGAAAGAAAGGTTTTCTGGAGAATTACCTTAGTAATTCAAGAGCATGATAATGATGTGTAAATCTTTAACATATTATTTCAACAAAAGTACCATGCAAATATTTAATGAATTGTAGTATTCGCAATGCAAATCCCTTTTAATGCCTGAACATTAGTGTACAAACCAACTTGATAAAAACAATTATGTAACTGCCCTGTCTTTAAAGAAAATATGATGATTGTCTCAAGTCGTCGGCCCCACGGGCAGTGTGTCTGCCTCATGAACCCATGACCTTCGTGTCCCAAGAATTTTGAGTCTTAAAGTTACCACATGAAGCCCCACATTAGTCGTAACGAGAAGCTCGAATATATATTTATATCGCAGAGGCAACACGAGGCAGGAACGTGGCTACTTTCTTTCCCACGCTATGAGATGTGACGTTATTCGCACGTGTCGAAGGTGGACAGATACAGAATAAAGTGTTGGTTAAATGAATATATTTAGTAAAAGGAATTAGCAGTGAACGTACTGTAATGAGTATCCAGTAATTATCTATAAGACAATTGGTCTTTAGTAATACAGATTTGAGATTGCTAAGCAGTTTCCGAGAATATTTTGTAAATGACGTGCGTATCTATTCGACCCACGCCAAGTCGTCAGAATATAGTGCCTATCAAATGAGGCCATTTAACCAGTTAATTTGGTACGAGATAATTGTAAATGTTCATGAACAATGTCACTAGTAATTTAGCAAGTACTTGGTTACAGTAAGAACTGTTTTAAATACATTTCCACAAAGTCGGAAAAAGTACGCAAATTTTCTTGGCGGCAAGAGGAATGCCTAAGAGAGGGGACGGAAAACTATTAATAAAGGGAAGTGCCATCTTGAAATCACCCTACATTGAATCCTTGGAGATCGTGAGAAAAGGTTATATTGTTCAGCAAATCGATCGGCGAGCAATAGACTAAGAAGCAGAAAGATTTTGGCCGATGTGGCTGGGGGACTCAAAGTGGAGATAGTTGTTCATCGCAGTATTAATCAGATGTAAAGACGGTCGTCAAAATACCGAAATAGTAGTAGTGAAATTCTAATAGTATTGTGTCGTAAAAGAAAGTATTTCGTGTGCGGGCGACAGTCAAAACATTCGATTTTGGTCCGCGAAAATACCAAGTGAAGGGTATTTTTGTGCCTTTATTTTCAGGAAAGAAATATGAATAAAACCTAATGTGAAGCCAGAAGTGTTAAAATGGCTAACTAAGCATCGGAGGGTTACTGGTGAGCTAAAATGGAATCTGACGTGCAATTAAGGTAGGTGGAAGTGCCACTATCCCCGCCTTGTATCTGTTTTATGATGTCACACTTATATGTATTTGTAATGGGTATTTATGACGCAGTTTGGTCACCCATTTCTTTCTTGAATGTCAGAAAATATGACCTAAGGTTATTTGTTTTTTCATGCTTGGATAAATTATATAAATTATTATGAGTGTCGTGTAATGTGTTGTAAATAGTCAATAATGAGGGTTACGAAGCGATATAACGTCCAAAGTAGATCGTCTTTTTCGTGAATTTACTGTCTGTGTATTTTGTGGTGTCAAGTTAAGATGTTTTTATGTGACGTCATATTTTTCTGTTTGAATTATGACCGAAGTGGTGCATGATATCCGTGGTTACCCAGTTCCAATCGGGTGTAGGCGCGCTGTCGTGTTGAGTAATGCAGATCGGTGAATATCTGTCACGAAGTTACTGCTATTCTATGTCCGTTTAAACTGTGTCTGATTGACAATAAATAACAGTAAAGTTTGTCAGTCATTTTTTTGTGAAAATCCTGTCTTAAAAATACGAGGTCATGTTATACGAAGATGTTCATTATTAGAGTATGTGCATAATTATACGTTGTGGATTCTAAGGATTATTATTCCATTGTTTTTGTCATTGAGATTTGTCTTATGTGTTGAGGTAGGATTTTGTGAATCAGGTGATTGGAAGCCTGTAATGATGCCGGGAGGTTCTGTGTGAACCCGAGGAAGATATTTGTATAATGTTTGAGATGAAAATCGTGAGAGAATCCATGTAAGTGTCAGTTTGTGACGTGTACAATTATTGAATGACATCTGAAGTAAATCTCTGTGCATATCTTCTTGGGCCAGGAATGTCGTATTTGTAATTTTATCTGCGAAATCGAAGATTTCATTCTTTCAAGACCAGTTAAGCGTGAATATATAACAGGTGTTTTCATTCAAAGCTATGACAGCGGAGGGTAGCTTGTGTCCGCTACACCAGCTGATCGAGAGTTCGCCCTCAATAATGAGGGTTACGAAGCGATATAACGTCCAAAGTAGATCGTCATTTCCGTGAATTTATTGTCTGTGTATTTTGTGGTGTCAAGTTAATATGTTTTTATCTGACGTCATATTTTTCTGTTTGAATTATGACCGAGGTGGTGCATGATATCCGTTACCCAGTTCCAAACGGGTGTAGGCTCGCTGTCGTGCTGAGTAATGCAGATCGGTGAATATCTGTCACGAAGGTACTGCTATTCTGATCGAGAGTTCGCCGCTCGGAGAGTAACGGTATCTGTGCTGCCTGTTACGTGTTGAAAATTAGATTGTATTCTTTAGAATGGAGATCGTAACTTTGCAAGAACTAATTGAAATTTTCATCCGGTGAGTAACGTGTAGGTTATTAGATAATATTAATTTGTTTAGCTGGGATCTGACTGTATATTTGAAACCACGAAGTTAGACTATAATGAGCGAAGTCAACCAATTTCAGGGTGTCCAAATTAGAGTGTTGGTAGTAGTTATAGTTTTGTTTTTCAGGGGTGCACAAAACCTCATTTTAATTGTCATGATGGGATATGACGTAGTATTTGGCTTACATTTTACGTCGAGTTACTTATGCAGATTTATAGTACTTTATAATTAGGGTTATCCAAGTGTTAATAATTGCTAGTGTTAGATTAAACTTATAGTGTGATGTCATGAAACAAGATATAATACTGGAAATAAATTATGTTAATTTTCTTCCAGCTGCACGATACCAAACCACGATAAACATTATAAAGGAGTTATAAAATAACTACGTCAGAATTTGAGTAGGGACTTGTTAAAGAAACCATTCGTCCGCGGAGATAGAATTTGTTGTTAAGTAGGATTTATAAAGTCATTTCAATTTATCAATTATTAAACTCAGTGGAAACCGTATTTGTGAAATAACTTAAAGCCAAGTCATTAACTTGAAGGTGTATTCTGGAAATCTGAGTTTATTTTGCTGGGAAAGTTTAATCATTAACGTAACGCTTAAGGGGACATGTCCGAAGGTAATGGATTTTACTGCCGCAAAGTATTTGACTTTGATTAATTGAACATTAAATGTGCTGGGATTGGTAAAGTGGAAACCTTGGTCATCAACCGATGCAACTTAATTGTGTTTAACCTTCATCTTAGAAACTTGGAGGGTCATGGGGTCATCAACCTCAGTGACTTAGATTAAGTCTATATGCCATTATAGCATTATTTTCCTTGCGGTCACCATCCACAATGACTTTAAAGTAAATGAGAAGGTTAGATGTCGGTCCATGCCATGACATAGTCGCAGGTCCCATCGATTCAATTAAGGGTCCATGCCGTACAACCACTGTGTGGCGCACACCGATTGGACTGCCTTAATTATATCAAGAGTCCAGAGTTCGTGTTACGAGGGCTGGACCATCACGAATCATTATGATGGTACATGTAGTCTCCCATGGAAGCCGAATTTAAGGATTTCCAGATTTTATCTTCTTCATTCTTAACTTGTGACAATGGTTTCTAGTAAGGATGCCCTTCGGGCAGTTAAGTCAAAGTCTCAAACCAGAATACCACTCCTCTGCGTTGAGATTATTGTTGCGTTGTTTGGACAAGATGAGTTCAAATTAAATGATGATTTCAACAATTTTATCGTTAATTCTTTAATAAAACACACAATTTTCTAGAGTTGATCTTTTATTCAAGTGGCTCAGCAAGTGACGAAGAACCCGTAACGACCCACGAGACAGATCTCATGCTAACTGCTGATATGTAAGGAAGGTATGCATCCTTTATGGACCACCAAGGGTTCAATCATTGTCTGAAGTCGCCGGCCCCGCGGTCAGCGTGCCTGCCTCTTACCCAGAGGCCCCGGGTTCGATTCCCGACCAGGTCAGGGATTTTTACCTGGATGTGTGGGATGGTTCGACATCCTCACAGCCTATGTTATTACAATTGAGGTCAGGAGGCGACCCTGATCTAGAGAGCCTAGAGGATACGTCGTGCTGACCACATGGCACCTCATAATCTGCAGACATTCAGGCTGAGCAGCAGTTACTTGGCCATGACCCTTCGGGGCTGTTCCGCCATGGGGTTTGGATTTTATTTCATGTCATGTAAGGTGAATGGAGAAGAATAGAACACCTAGGGAAATAAAATATAAAAGCAATATACGCATATAAACATTTATAAAATATATGTAGCTTACTACTGAAACATGAACTATGAATAATTAAAAATATGTTGTTGTTTTGGTATGCAGACCATAGACTGGTTTGATGCGATCCCCGGTGCTAGCCTATCGTGTGCTAACCCCGTTGCATTCCTATGTAAATACTAGATCTACTCGAATCTCTTTGTCATACTCATGCCTTGGTATCCCCTTACCGTTCTTACCGCGTAAACGTCGCTAGAAAACTAAGTGAACAAGTCCTAGGTGTCTTAGAATGTGTCCGATCATTCTGTGTCCTCTTCTGGCCAAACTTCGCTAAATCGTTCTCCTCTCACCAACGCAATTACGCATCTCTCCATTGTGATTTGATCTACCCATTTCACCTTCAGCATTTTTCTGCAACACCACATTTCAAAAGATATATTTTGTTTATGAGCTAGTTGTTATTCATGACGGCAAACCTACGTGAAAGGATGGGTAGTTTGAAGTGCGGTGTAGGTTATGTATATGAATAGAAGTGTATGAATAGAAACACAAGTACCCAGTTCCCGAGCCAGAGGAAAGAACCAAGCAGAGTTAAAATCCTCAGTCCATCTCGGAGTCGAACCCAGGGTAGAGTTTAGGGCCATCTGAACCAAAGTTCAGAACGCTGACCATTCAGGCAAGCAGCCGATTCTGTATTAAGGCTACACTTCAGAGGTAAAAATATATTTCTAGCTAATGCATGGATTTTCACGAAACTTTGTGGGAATGCCACATATATACAAGTAGAGATATCACGAACATTTCTTTCATATACAATTTATAGTTTTTCCAAAATATATTTTTGTGGAATTTTCAATTGCATTTTTGCATTCAATTTAATTAACATTCGTAATTAGGTAGATAACACTTCTTGTAAAAGCACTACGTATCGATTTTTCTGTACATAATTTATATAAGGAGATACATCACACTAAAGTTTGTGTAATTTTTACGTTCTAAAATTTTAGACTTAAAAATCCCTACTACTTGAAAAAAAAAATCTGTAATCAAAAATTTCATACACAGGTTTCTTAATATAGCTGTGATAACCATACAAATTTTGTTACATTTGCCAGAATATTATGGGAGATAATAGGATTTAAATGTAAAATTACAATTGGCAAACAAATCCTTATTACAGTGATAAATCGTTTGAATTCAGCGGAATAACTTCGTGACAAGAAAAAAAGAAACTCAATTCTTTCAATTTCAGTCATTTAAAAAATCACCAAAATGATCAAAGTATCTATTTAATCTCCGGAGTGTCGCCTTAATGTTACTGTATTTGATTAATATATATATATATATAAAACAGATAAAAATATCACAATCCATAATCACGGATAGTCACAATGTTCATCATTTATAATATTGTTAAAATCTCACCTCCCGCCTGTACTCAATTACTGTAATAGTACTGCACACGCACTCCACGGATATTCCTTTCTCATTCCTACGCAAGCACGCATGCTCAGAGATCATCATCTAAAAGATTTAATTCCCCTTCCTGTGGGGGGGGGGGGGTAGGGAGCAGGCCACCTAGAAAGAAACGCCTTCTCTCTGGCCACGAGATTCAGGTGGGTTAGGGTGATGTGAGGGATTATGGAGGCGGGACATATGGAGTGTAAAGTGAAGGAGATATTGGGAGTAGGGTTATCAGCCTCTGGGCTAAGTGGGTTTCTCTGTTCTTTTTCTTTCTTTTTTCTTCCTTCCTTTCTTTTCTTTTTATTTCAACATCAGGATTAACATTTATTATATCATACACGATGCATAATGATTTATAAATTGATTACACATTATAATTTTGTTATTTGGGACTACATTTTTTATTGTTTTATTATTGTACAGTAGAACCACATAAATCCGGACTAAATGAGGCTCTAGGTTGTCCGAAATAATGAAAGTCCGGATAAAACAAATTAACTTATGAAATGAGCCACGGTGCATATTTAAACACTCTGTTCAGTATAAAGAACGTAATGTAATTACTAAACGGTTGTCCGGATTAAGCGAAGTCCGGAATAACGAGGTCCGTATTAATGAGGTTCTACTATATTATTAATGTTATTTACATTGTAATAATTATTTGAATAACCTATGTGATATGTGTACTGTCACAGAAGGGGGATAATAATTATGTACAAATACTCTATGAACTTACCAAATAGTTAACAATAGGCCTACAATAAAAAGTGAAATACAGTACAGCATTTAAAATTTAAGAATTACAAAGGTTATTTAGTACACACGATATAATGCAATACATTATTAGGCCGTACAAAATACAGAATAACTAGTGCAGTACAGAGCTAGAACATGGTGATCAAAGCACACCTTCATTGCCCTCACTTCACACGCTTACTGGTTTATTATCTTCCTCTGGCATTAATACCTTTAATAATTAACTCACGCATATGCTCAAATGTTCGTAATATGCGGACATGTTTTCATCGTTGTTATCTTGAACGTATTTAATGACAATGTTTAGATGGTCTTTAATTTCACTCAATTTTGGCTTAGGGTTAGTAATATCACCTGCTTCATCCTGGTCATATTCATCCGTTTCAGAGCTTTCTGCAGTGATCACGCTTTCAACGATCTCCTCCTCTGTTAACATGTGATAACTCGCATCATCTACACCTGCTTCTAGCCACAACGCAGTGTCTTCCAGTGTTGCAGAATTTTCGCTAACTTGGTTGAGGGTCTTGTGAAAATCCTCTGTTTCCAGTTCACCCATATCTGGTTCAACCTCTTCGTTTATGAAAAGTTTCTTCCACGAGTTAATTAAAGTTGATGACTTTATATCATTGACAGCAGACGCGAAATTGAAAATCATGGATCGGAAATTATAATTGCACTTATGTATAATTACTAAACGGTTGTCCGGATTAAGCCAAGTCCGGAATAACGAGGTCCGGATTTATGAGGTTCTACTGTATTATTAATGGTGTTCACATTGTAATAATTATTTGAATAACCTATATGATATGTGTACTGTCACAGAAGGGGGATAATAATTATGTAGAAATACTCTATGAATTTACCAAATAGTTAACAATAAGCCTACAATAAAAAGTAATAAAAACTTTCCAGTCTGTCAAACACACAGCAATTTCAGTATAATTTATAACACTACAAACATACCTGTAAAACAATACACATTATTATTCAAAGAATGACATGTTTTGTTCTACATGAACATTCTCAGATTCTATACAATCACTTAAAACATGCGTATATATGTACAGTATTGTCTACGTTGCTTAAACTTGTCATAATATGAGCAAATATTGATAAATAATGAATTTAGAAGTAATACCATAATGAAAAACCCTTCTGTACTTAACTAGACTGCCGATGCTAAGTCCGTTGTCATCAAACACTATTTTAGGACTGTGGTCGTGGAGAAACAAACGGAAAGTTTTGGGTAAGCATACTGTTCGCGGAGAGGGGAAGGGAAGTAGGGGAGGGGCGAGTGGAACGTTGTGTATCCTTCCTAATTTGATGTTATAATCTAGCATACTGTATCGTGGAGACGGGAGAGGGAAATAGGGGCGGAGCGAGTGGAGTGCTGTGGAACCTTCTTACAATACAATACAATCCTATTTACAATTTATTCCCCTTCTTTCTTTTCCCCTCACTTCCGTTACCTCGTTGATAGGGAGAACGAGTAAACAGGCACAGAATGAGATTATACACAGCAATACCTAGGCCTGGCACCAGAGGTCACTAGTTGAAAGGAAACGTAACAAGGTCTGTCTAGACAGACCTTGAAACGTAAGAGCGAGGAGTCATGAACAAAATAATGCGCGTAAGTAGTACCATACTCACCAAGGAGCCTGTGATCAACATTCACGCTTCCAAATTGTAGATTTTCCAAGTTATAATATTAATACATGAAATACTGAACGTAAGCACCTCGAAAAAATGTAATATCTGGAAAATAATCTACAAGTATCTTTGTCTACCACCGAAGACACAAACATGCATTTAAAGGTTTTGTAAACGGCAGCAGCGATTGTAGTAAGAAGAAGGAACAGGTGATGTCCATGGCACTACCGTGGGTGTTTCCTGCGTAAAATGTATTCTTGTGAGTCGAGGATGTACATGAGAAGTGAATAAATGAAATAAATAACTTTATTGTTCATTCGAACCGCCGTCAGCGTTAGAGGTGATGCCTCCATTGCCGACAACTTCCATTGCTTGCACACTAGTTGTAGGCGCTGACTGACTGTCATTTCCGATATTTTCGGAACGCTCCATGGCTGATATTCTGGGTTCCTTAGGTTCAGAATTCGACGGTCCTTTGTCTTTTAACTCCTTTCTGTAGGCATTCACTTTCTTATTTTGAAAGTACCCTAAAATGCAATATTTTTTTAAATATTTCACAACTGTAACCTTTCAACATTTTTTAGTTTCTTTCCAGTTTGTATCCATCAGAAAAACATATACGTTTTAAAATGAATCATCTCTCGAAATCCTTGAACTATTTTACATCAAGCTACACTAATTTTGCTCTGTCGGTTACACGTGATCTTATGTCCATAATTGGTGGCTACCTTCTTTTGTATAATAGCGTCATTAATTCTCAGATTACCGTTAATTTTACTCTTATCAACCTTCTTCTTTCGAATGATTCATGGCCCCGTTAGGATGTTTCCAATATTTTCCTAGTTATAAAGAAATGTTTGATATATATAATTTCGTTGCATAAGCGTTAAAATGTAATCGAACGTAAAATTATTATTATTATATTATTATTATTATTAACAATCGAAGGTAATGAACATTAAGTGGAGCAAGCTCCGAATTACAACTATGGTTGCTAACCACAGTGGTTGTTCTTGTGTGTGTTGGTCCACGAGAGGTGTTTTATTTCACTCAAGTCCGCCAACAAGCCGATGAAGTACAGTACTCCTATCTGCCACCTAGGACGCACCTCGTCGGACTATCACGTCTCCTTCTCCTACGACAGCGTAGATAGATGATCCCAAAAGTAAAACAGACAATATGAAGATACTTCAAGATATACACACCAGGCTACAGACCAAAATCAATAAGAGGTCTAATGGGAGGATGTTTTCAAATCATGAAAAGAAAAGAAGGCAGCATCTCTCAGAAAGAAGAAACATTGGACTGTTAGAAAATCAAAAAATCCTTTCTATAATCGACTAGCCAACAGCCGTAGCCGTGTTGAAACACCGGATCCCGTGAGATCTCCGAAGTTAAGCAACATTGGGCGTGGTCAGAAGTTGGATGGGTTGCCACGCGCTGTTGGTGGGGGGTAAGGGAATGGAGGAGCAGAACGGAATTGGCAACCCTACCGCAAGTAAACTCCGGCTCAGGAACACCTCTGCGGAGGTTCGGACCTGCCTTCGGGCAGAACAACCCTTACCTTACCTTATAATCGACTAGAGTGGTACAATTTAGGCCATAAAATGTAAAATAAATCAATAAATAATAGTATTAACCAGAGTAATTATGATTTAGTTGTGACCGCATGATAACTGTAATCGGAATATCATCATTTCAAATCGATATTTTTGGAATGCCTTATACTGAAAAGTCAGTCTGTCGCAGCTGGTTCTATGAGAGAGGTATAGAACAAAACACGAACATGCAGAATTTGAATGGATAAAACGAAATAACAATCCATTTAACAACACATCTCGAGCGCCAGAGGGCGTGTAATTCTCCGTTTCCATTCCCCTCCAGGACAATTCATCATTCAGACTATGCTTTTTAAATTAATTGATAATAAATTGCATTACCCAAAAAAAAACATGTTTCTGTTTTGTACTATAAAAACAGTGTAGCGCAACATTTCCATCGTTATTAACAAAAGTGGATTAAACTGAGGATGATAATAATAATAATAATAACAATAATAATAATAATAATAATAATAATAATAATAATAATAATAATAATAATAATATTTGTATGGATCAGAAACGCTCATTTTGAACAGGAAAGCAGACATCAAAATCATTGAGAAAAAGGAACATAAAATCATAAGAAAAATTCTAAGCAAGGAAATGAAACAATACACAAATATTCACAGTGACATTACAAAACGCAGGTTAAGATTCTATGGACATATTAAAAGAATGGACCCATAGAGACTTAAAAAACGAATAGTCCATGTCTATGAAAACAGGAGCAAAGCCGAAACAGACAAAATGAAATCTACTAGCGAAATCAAAACCAATCTGAAGGAGTCGGAAACCACATCAGCAGATGTCCAAAACCGGATAATCTCCAGATCTAAAATTCACCAAGTGGCAAGTTGATCAAGAGCAAAGACCAAAGAAGAAGACTAGAACAAGCTGGTCTGAAGACAGTGAGGAAGCTCAAAGTAGAGGAATGAAAGACATGTGGGCACAAAGGAAGACAAAAGTACGTCTCTACCTACTTTCCGTAGTCCTAGTGGGCTTATCCAATAATAATAATAATAATAATAATAATAATAATAATAATAATAATAATAATAATAATAATAATAATAATAATGCCTATGTATGAAAGGCTGAGTAATTCAGATGGTAGAGAACTGGCTTCTTGAGCCAAGTTCATGGACTCGATTCCTACTGAATCCGATCTTATTTGACGGAGTTCAAGTAGGCTTACGTCAGTGTCGTGTCGGTATCAGAATGTAAAAGAACTCTTGAGAGAAAAATGTCTGACACCTGGTATAGTTAGTAGGACGTAAAACTAATAATAGCAACACAACTGTTATCTCTCAAGCATGATCATACGAGTACAATTAACCAATCCTCCTTCTTCGACAAATTCTGGAATTAGGAAGCCCACACTTAGTTTCTGCGACTTCTTCTTATTCCTTTTCCCACACCATGGAGGGGTCATGGGTGCGAGCTGTGTCACACTTATGCACTTGGCCCTGTTTTGCAGTCGGATGCCCTTCCCAAGGCCTCATATATTCACTATTGCGTGTTTCTTTTGTGATTGGTAGTGCAATGAGTTGTGTTTATATTCAGAAGTGTGTACTGGAATAACAGAAGCACCCAGTCCCAGAGTAAGAGGAATTACCTAGACGCGGCCCAACTCCCCGACCCAGTCAGGAATCGGACGCGGGACTCTCTGAACCGAAGGTCTCGACGTTAACCATTCAGCCAAGGAGTGGGATTTATGTAACACGGTCTGTATAAACGACAAAGGTAAAGACATTTTTCAATTTGATCTGCTTCTTATGGGAACGTGTTTTCAGAATGCTTCAAAGTTACGCTGAAACAAATCACGATTCATCATGTCAGTGTCCAACAGAAGTGCTCCCTACCGTTAGCTTTCATGTGGAGAATTTCTTTCTCTCGCAATATTTTTGCTGTGTATTAACGTGGAGAATTGATCGTTGAAGTGAACTTCCTGTGAGGGGAGGGGTTGCCAAAGAAGCATGTTATGATAAAGAAACCCCTCTGTATATCGTACAGTTGAGCGCTAGTCGACTCAAACTCTTATTGAAGTAATAAGGAACAACCACATGGAGTATGTATACATTTGGTAGTGTAATTCAAAAACCACTTTAGCTCAGGAATTTGTTTCCATGCTTCCAGTGCCTCTCTCTCTTTCCTGATGTTAAGTATGGACTCAATAGAAGAGTTATCATGTTAAAATGTTCAAATGACCTTCTTTCAGAACAATATCAACCTTTGTTTTTTGAACATCAGTACAAGTTTTATATGGGTTGGAACTTCGACAGTGACAACTATTTATTTACCAGTAAGACAGATGTGATACCTGTGTAAAATATGTACATCCCTTCAATGTATTCACCAGCATTGTCTACAACTCGCTGCCAGCCATTTTGAAGTCGTAGAATATTTGTAGCAACGCCTGTTCTGTTGATGTCTCTGATGGAACAACCTACTGCCTGCAGAATCTCGGAAACAGTCCTGATGCGAAATCCACGAAGTTCCTTCATCTTTGGAATCAAATCATACTAACATGGGATTAATCCGGTAAATATGGTGGGTGTGAAAGCCCTTACTAGCCCCAACGACCGTACTAATCGAGGTTGATTTACATGTACGCGGGCATTATCCTGCAAGATGATGGGAGGGTTCTGCAGGAAGTGTTCGCAACGCTGGTCTTATACTCGTATAACAATAAGGAGATACATCTTATACTTCGAACATGAAAATGTCCTTAGTAAATGAGAATTAACCGTATAGAGGTTCAAATTATACATGTGGAAAATGATTATGATATGTTATGCTCCCTTCAGTCAACTTTAATTACATTAGTGTCAACAGCTTGCAATGATTCACATAGACCTACTTCATTTCTCTCTAGAATGGTCTACTAGCGGAGGTGATACCGGTAAATTTGGTTCACCTTTTCAACTTTTCCTTTGCTATTTTGTTTCACATCGCACATAGGACTAAGAAGGAAGCATCGTGGCCTAAAATTAGGTACATTCCCAGCATTTGCCTGATGTGTAACTAGGGAAACCATGGAAACCTATATGCAGTGCTACCGAAGGTAGAATTCGAACCCATCTCAATTCGAACTTCCAGCTACACGAACCGTACTACGCACCAGAAAGGCAAATGTAGAAACTGCTTTCACTTCTGGAGAAGTGAACACTTCTGTGTTTCACTCGGTGGAAATAAGTACGATATTAAGTCCTAATAGATAATTGACATGAGGTAGCCTCCGTGGCTCAGGCGGCAGCGCGTCGGCCTCTCACTGTGGTTCAAATCCCGGTCACCCATGTGAGATTTGCGTTGGACAAAGCGGAGGCGGGAAACGTTTTTCTCCGTGTACACCGGTTTCCCCTTTCATCTTTCATTCCAGCAAAATTCTCCGTTATCATTTCATTTCATCTGTCAGTCATTTATCAATGCCCCAAAGGAGTGCGACAGACCTCGGCAGCCGGCACAATTTCTATCCTCGCCGCAAGATGGGGGCTTCATTCATTCCATCCCTGAGTCGTTCAATGACTGGAAAACATGTTGTTGGTTTTCATTTCACATAATTGACATGAATCTACTAGTTAAGTGCGGTGTTCCTGATGCACTTCTACTGTTTCATACACTTTCAAATACAGTATATAGAGGGTTTAGGAAAGCGCCGTCCAGCAATCACTGGCTGTGCGAAAAGGTTATTTATTTATCGTCGCTCAGACAACGACAGGTCTCGTGGTGACGATGAGATGGAACACGGCTAGGACTGGGAAGGAAGCGACCATGCCCTTAATTACGGGTACAGCCTGTTGTGAAAACAAGAATCGACGGAAAACATGCTGAGGGCTGCCGACAGTAGAGTTCGAACCCACCACTTCCAAAATGCAAGCTCAGAGCTACATTACCAAAACCGGGTAGTTAACTCGCTCCGATCGGTGATAAAAGGGATCAGAAATATTAAAATTAAGATAGAAACCCAACCTCTCACTCACAATTTTCATTCAGCAGAAGAAAGCAAGTTAAAGTCTGATTCCTTGGTTGAATGATCAGCATTGAGGCCTTCGGTTCAGAGCGTCCCAGTTTCGATTCCCGGCCGGGACGGGGATTTTAATGACTGGGTGATTGTGATCGTCTTAAAACATGTCTGCATTAGCACATAACATATCACACTAGTAACCACTACAGAAACACGTAATAGTCATTACATCTCTCCACATAGGGTCGGTGTCAGGATGGGTATCAGGCCGTAATACAGGGTCAAACACACACATGTGCTACACGGTTCACACCCGCGTCCCCACAGGTGTGGAATAAGTGGTAGGAAAATAAACATAATAATAATAAGAAGAAGAATAAAGTAAGAGAAATATTACTGGTCTCAGATTTTTATTTTTTAACATTGGGGTGAGTGAAAGGACTACAGTACTGTATTCTTGCACCCGGCTTTTGATGGATATTCACGTTTCACAACGAAAAATTCTGTTTCACAGCTTAACTGCGTTTTGTGGCGCCTCTGTAGCGTAACGGTTAGTGTTATTAGCTGCCGTCCTCGGGGGCCTGGGTTCGATTCCTGGTACTGCCGGAAATTTAAGAATGGCAGGAGGGCTGGTATGTGGTTTAAATGGTACATGCAGCTCACTTCCATTGGGGGTGTGCCTGAAAAGAGCTGCACCACCTCGGGATGGGGACACGAATTTGCATTTGTCCGACTCGTTGGCTGAATGGTCAGCGTACCGGCCTTCGGTTCAGAGGGTAATGAGTTCGATTTCCGGCCGGGTCAGCGATTTTAACCTTCATTGGTTAATTCCATTGACCCGGGTGTTTGTGCTGTCCCCAACATCCCTGCAACTCACACACCACACATAACACTATCCTCCACCACAATAATACTCAGTTACCTACACATGGCAGATGACACCCACCCTCATCGGAGGGTCTGCCTTACAAGCAACAAATAGCCACACGATTTTTTTAATACTGCGTTTTGTACGTCATGCTACTTTACGTTAGTTGCCCTCATTTGAATCTGAAGGGAATCACAGATTTGGCTTTTTTCTAGAGGTGTTATGCTGTAAAAAATAATCAGTAGGGGATGGATCGCGTGCGACTGAAATTAGACCTCGACATTGATGTGAGATGGACAGCAGAAAATGATAAACGGCGTAGAAAGTCAGGTTGTAGTTTCACTAGGGGGGAAAAAATACTAAGTTTTAATTACTGTGCTGATGAGGCGAAAGTTCCTCATGGGGGCCACTGTCAATGCCTGGGTGCTAATACAGGGTGACCCAAAAGTCCGTTAACATTTGACGAGGCAATACTTCATGGAATATTGGAGGTAGAGAGGTAATAATTGACACGCATGATTGCCATGACATGGGCCAACAGATGGATCTTCATACGATACACAAGCAATAATTAGCATAAGAATCGAGGTTTAGCAAAGACAATGTTCTTTATAACACATGCTCAACATGTCGGCAGTCATTCATCAACAATGCCGGTATTTTCATTCCTCCCCTGAAGGGGGAGGCGGGCCTCCTAGACGGTGACGCCGTCTCTCAGGCCAGAAGATTTGTTACGGTGAAGGAGGTGTGCGGAGAAGGTGAGAGGGTAGGCGGCCGTGGCCTATACTAGGAAATATCCCAGCATTCGCCTTAGTGCAAAAGAATGGAAAACCACGGAAAACCATCCTCATGACAGCCGACGGTTGGGACCAGCCCCTCTCCGTCTCCCGAATGCAGTGGCGTGGATCCACGGCTGAACCGCGGCCACCCCTCCACTGCTCGGTTGGTCGGTCAGAGTGTAGAGCCGTCGGTTCAGCCGAAGCCCACTCTGCAACCGCCGACCCCCGTCGTCGGATGTTGTATTTTAGCATCCCTAATGAGGTCAGACTATCGCGGTAGACTTGCGACTTCAGGTAAACCCACCACCAACAATCACACGGATTGCTGTCGGGGGACCAGGGAGGCCAAGCAGGACATGCCGCGATAGCAGGCGCATCTGACGCAGTAGCGACCGTCTCGTTGGTGTAGGCTGGGCCTGCACCGTGAGGATTTTAGCCTATCGGCCTGTTGAGGCTTTGAGTGCTATTCCGAAGATTTCTTCTTTCCGGGGCTGGATTTGTTGTTTGGTGGTCAATTGTTGTTGTTGGTCAGAATATGACCTGCGCCCTTTCTGAGGGCAGTTCGTCGAAGATGTCCAAGGATCTCTAGTGACGGAGTCCAGGGATGTCGTGAAGCAAGTGAAGACGTATGGTCACCCATCCAGTAGGTGACCACGCTGGCTGTTGCTTAATTGTCATGATTGCTGACGCATTTGTTCCAGTGTGTCGGACGAGAAAAAAAAGTTGAGAGTACTTCTGGATGTGAAGTCTTAATATTTCTGGGTGAGGGAGGGGTGATGTTTCAGGGCGGGATCTTAATCGTGGAGAAGTGTTGTGAGTTAACTTAGGATTAACTGTATTATCTTCCACGACAGATCCTTTTATACCGTACACGGACCTCATGCGGCATCACAGACGTGTTGCTCTCCAGCGCCATCTGTTGGCCTGTTTGTGCACTCGTTGTTAGTATCGATAAAACCGCATGTCATGCCAATCCTGTGTGTCAATTATTACTTGTCTACCTCTAATATTCCATGAAGTATTGCCATGTCAAATGTTAACGAACTTTTGGGTCACTTGTACGTCGTTATGAGGTTATTGAAGTGTTGTAGTAAGAATGCAAAAGGAGAAGATGTATAAGTCACTGGTTACAATGTATGAGATCCTGACCAACATTATTTGATTTGAGAACTGGAAAAGATCCAGAATAAAGCAGCACGATTTGTTCTCAGTGAAGTCCGACAAAAGGGTAGTGTTAGGAAACTGTTGCAAACCTTTTGCTGGGAAGACTTGCAATAAGTAGATGAGATGAACGACTAAGCAGTATATTCCGAGCTGTTAGTGGAGAGATGGTATGAAATGGCATTAGCATACGAATAATCTTGAAGAGACTACAGAAAAGTAGGAAAGATCATACTATGAAGATAAATTTGAAATTCAAGAGGACAAATTCGTGCAAACATTTATTTATTTAATTGTTTCAAAGATCCTATTTCGTATTGGGACAGTACATTAAAGAGCTGGCACAGTTACAATATTAAAGTCAAATTCAATTATTGATAACTAGGGCCCTGTTTAAAAAATGCAAATGCACATATTATGCAAATGCATATTTTGTACGTTAGTGCATATATAGATATATTTTTCTCTTATGTGTGATAGATTATCTACAATTTATGAACGAAATGAAAAATCTAATGAAATCTACGTATGTTGTACATCCCTTGGCAACACGAAAAGCCTTCCCTGATAAAGGAAAGTGCTTTTACTGTCGCAGGTGGATAATGGCCCTTTTCACAACAACTATTCCCTTCTTTCAGGCATTCAGTCCATAAGCAACTGCATAAGTGGAATCAGGCAGTCTTTGTCAGAGGAATGTTCCGAGCAGTCAGTACCAGTGTACAAGCATTCCTCAGTTACGTCCGTCGACGTAGAACGATCATTTTCAGCGTATAAATTAATTCTGTACGATAACAGAAAGTCATTGATCCCTGAAAACATTGAGAAACTGTTAATAACCTAGTGTTATGCATAATTTTGCAAGTAATGAAACACATTTATCAATTTAACACTGAGTTAAAATTAAATAATTTGTTTGGTAATGGTATTTTGCTTTATTTTAGTGCATATTTTCGTGCATATTTTCAACATTTTAGTGCATATGTACATGCATATTTTTGGAGATTTTAGTGCATATGAATCCGGGCCCAGTTGATAACACAGAGCTGATAAAATGTCATAATAATCTAAATCTAACATGCAATATTTTTCAAGGATACAAATGTGTGTTTGAAGCCTCCGTGACTCAGGCGGCAGTGCGCCGGCCTCTCACCGCTGGGTTCCGTGGTTCAAATCCCGGTCATACCATGTGAGATTTGTGCTGGACAAAGCGGAGGCGGGACAAGTTTTTCTCGGGATACTCCGGTTTCCCCTGTCATTTTTCATTCCAGCAACACTTTCCAATATCATTTCATTTAATCTGTCAGTCATTAATCATTGCCCCAGAGGAGTGTGACAGACCTCGGCAGCCGGCACAATTCCTATTCTCGCCAAAAGATGGGGGCTTCATTCATTCCATCCCTGACCCGTTCAACGACTGGAAAACAGGTTGTAGGTTTTCATTTTCACAATTGCGTGTTTAAAATTTTCTATAAACAGAACCATATAGCTCGAAATGAACTCTGATAATAAGTTAATCTAAAGAGACTAAATCCAAGAGCATTAAATGTTGTCCATAAATGTTTCCTAACATGTCTTTCGAATTTATTGAAATTCCGACAATATTTTATCTAGTCTGGAATTTAATTAAATTCTACTATTAGTTCCATACTTCGCCGTATTCATTCGAGGGGCATGCAAGTTTCCAGATTGCCGTGTTTCATGATCATGAATAGATGAATTACTGATGGATTTTAGTTTTATTTTTCTCCGAGCTAAACCATGTTTAATTTTGAAGGCAAGTGTTACCAAAGAGTATGCAATAGATAAGGAGAAGAACTAGGAACTGAAATAATTTGTCGTAGGGTACGGTCAATGAATTGTCCTTTCATTTTAGAAAAACTATGTTAAGAAAATGAAAGAGAATCTGCTTCCTGGGTGACAGCCCTAAACGCATATCAGTGGTGACCGTCTGATGATAATTGATTGAAAATCGCGAGTTAGAGAGTTGGTCTCTGTCCTCCCTTTAAGTGTCCTGATCCACTTTATTACGACCTGTCATTTTTATTCAGCGCGTTCGAATCACACTATACACATCTACAGTACGCCTAGCCCAAAATATAATCTAAAGGTTTTATAAAGGAACATACTGTATTATTTCTTCAGTCTAGATAATTCCTTAAAATAACCATCCGCATGGTTTCTATTTAACAAACACAGAGAACTTTTTAAAGTATCGCAGCTCTTTCCTCCATTACTGTGTTCCGTCTGGGTGCTAAGGCCGTGAGAAAGAAGACGTCCTCACATTCTACACTAGAAGTCACAAAGTGTGAGACATTAAGCTTGTCTTATTTAGATTGACGCTTCCAATGGCCGCATTTAGACAAAATCTTTTGGGATTTTACCGTGTGAAAGGTGTTTTATCATCTATGTGCACCTATTATGTAAATATTTCTTTCTCCATTTTATTCTCGCCTCTTTAACGTTATTTTACTTCTGTCTTCCTCCATCCGCGGGCCCATATTGTACTTTACTTTTTCTCTCTTCATCTCTATATCGATTCTCTTCCTTTCTTCAGTCGCAATTGGTTTTATTTTTAATTCATACTTCTCCCATCCCCATACCGTCATTTTTTAATCTGATGACCATGTGTTGTCTATTCTAAAACGCACGGATATGTTAATATCAAACATAAGACTTGGAGCAAAGATGGCGACATCAATTCCTCCTCGGAATTCAAGAGAGCACAGTGTGTCATCTGGTGACGAAAAAGAGTATCATTTAATCAATTGAGGAACGTTTTAAAGACATTTAAAACAAAATTGATTCACACGTGATGTGAGTGTACTGTCCTTAATTGAATCAGAATTCTTCATTTTTGTGTTGAAACTGGAAGCTAGAGAGAGATTTATTAATGAAATAACAAATCGTCCGTCCTCCAAACAGGACAACCATTCGAATTCGAAATACAGTCAAGGTTAGAATTTCAATATAATTTCAAAACATCGAAAAGTGGACATTTATAATTTATTGTTAATGCTCTTATTGTCTTCTTTCCTTCCCGTTGTGTGGGCGAGGAATGTCAATCAGGTTACGTGAATGATATTAACCCACGAAATATCACTGTAATATTTGTCACAAACGAAAGGTAATCATTGATTTACTCAAATAAAGTCTCAAATCCCAGGTTGATTAAGAAATACCGCCGTTACTAGCAAGAAATATGTATACGTATTTACTGGCTGTAAATAGGAGTCCATGGTGTTGCATTCCGCTGCTTGCGCAGTCTTTTGTTTCTTTCTTGAGATCCAGTGCTGGCACCAATGAATGGGAGTGCTATGTCTGCGATTTTTGTTATCTTTGGCCATATGTCTTGCATTCCGCTGCTCGCGGCGTCGTTTTTTTTTTTCCTTGAGGTCCAGGGCTGGCGCCAACGAGCCCTCTTTCTAGCGAATGGGAGTGAGGGTATTTTGTTGAAAAATAGCATGATCCCTGGACCACTACATATATATATTTTTTAAAAGGAAAATAGCATGATCCCTGGACCAATAAATCGTTTAATGAATCAGTTAATGCACATGAAGTGACAGCCCATCAAATTACATCGAATGAGAAAATCAGTAAAACGACACCAAAGAACTTCAGTGAGCAAAGACTGGTAACAAGACGACAGTGTGGGACAAACAAAGCACTTACGGTAGCGCTGCGACGTAGCAGAAATAGTTGTAAGGCAGTAAAGTATGTGTTCTCTAAAATAAAATATTTCGTATTATTTCTTAATCAACCTGGGTTTTGAGACTTTATTTCAGTAAAAACAATTACTATCTCCCATTTGTGACAAATATTACAGTGATATTTCGTGGATCAACATCATTCACGTAACCTGTCAATCGCGTTCTCAAGTACAGATAGAAATGTATGATTTGTAGAGAGACTCTCAGAATCAGTATTACTATTATTTTTCTATTTCGCAGAATGGACCTTTCAAATTTTTTAGTACGGTCGATGTGTGAATGGAGAGGGTGTCTCTTGCTCCGAATAGCAGACCTCTAACAATCCACCGATCGATAGGTATTTTGTACTTTGATAACAGGTAAGGTAAGCACAGTAGAAATGGTGAAGTTTCTGGTATTAAGTCGATGAAAATATGTAAGTCTAGGTCAATCGGGATAATCGTAACTATGAACTACAGTTGAAAATCTGCTATCGCTGTTGCAAGGCTGGCCATGTATCGCATACGTTTAGAGTGAGGATATAATTCTCCATCCACGAACCATGGCTGTGTGATTCTACCTTATTTATGCCTTTGCAATTGCCAAGTGGTTTCAAAAGATGAAACATTTCGCCATTTTTAGAACGATTGTAGTTTCTCATCTTTTACGCTTTTCCCCAGTTCCCTGATCACTCGGCCACAAGAAAGGCATTGAAATAGACCTTTCTGATTCAGTATAAATTTGTTGACTTGATTTAATTACGAGATTACCCTCTGATTTTCTAAATACACGGCATCGTACGCCTTCACTTTCTAATTCCATTTACAGGCAAGATAGTCTCAGTAGCTATTAATAAAATTATTGGAATGAAGAAGATAGCCGTGGCACGTCAAGATATTCGTGATCATTTTAACATTAGAAAGTGCGCTAATAATTTATCAAAGCTGTTAGTTCCTTGGGGAGGTGAAATCAACCGGTCACTACCGTGTAAGGAGCTATGGTGCTATAGTAGGCCAAAGATGAGAGGTAAGTGCAAGTGAATGACCTCGCCATCAGATCTGTTTTATTGCTCTTATTGGTTAAGGAAAACAACTTCATTTGCAATAAAAGAAATGAAGTGAGCATAGGAATTTCAGAATTGGAGGGGACTGGTAAGAAGGAAGCATTCCATCCCACTTTCGAACACGCTCCCATCACGAATTATATACTAACTAGAAATAACCGAGGATGTTATCAACCGCTACAGCAATGTTTACATTATAATGAACTTGAATATCGACATAGAAATACTAGATCATGAGACACATCGTTATTCAGATGCAAATTGCAGTAGATTTCTTAAGTGCAATATGGCCTAAGTATTTTTAAAAACAAATACCAAATTATAATCTACAAAGTTCTAGGTCTATTATTATTATTATTATTATTATTATTATTATTATTATTGTCCGGCTCTATGGCTAAATGGTTAGCGTGCTGGCCTTTGGTCACAGGGGTATTGGGGTTTGATTCCCGGCCGGGTCGGGAATTTTAACCATAATTGGTTAATTCCGCTGACTCTGGGGCTGGGCGTATGTTTCGTCTTCATCATCATTTCATACTCATCACGACGCGCAGGCTGCCTACGGGCGTCAAATCAAAAGACCTGCACCTGGCGAGCCGAGCTTGTCCTCGGACACTCCCGGCACTAAAACCAATACGCCATTTCATTTTTTCATTATTATTATTATTATTATTATTATTATTATTATTATTATTATTATTATTATTATTATTATTATTATTATTATTATTGAGCCTCCGTGGCTTAGGCGGTAGTGTACCGGCCTCTCACTGCTGGGTTCCGTTGTTCAAATCCCGGCCACTCGATGTGAGATTTGTGCTGGACAAAGCGGAGGCGGGACAGGTTTTTATCCGGGTACTCCGGTTTTTCCCGTCATATTTCATTCCTGCAACACATTCCATTTCATCTGTCATTCATTAATCATTGCCCCAGAGGAGTGCGACAGGCTTCGGCAGCCGGCACAATACCTATCCTCGCCGCTAGAGGAAGACTTCATTCATTCCATTCCTGACCAGGTCGAATGACTGGAAACATGCCGTGGATTTTCATTATTATTATTATTATTATTATTATTATTATTATTATTATTATTATTATTATTATTATTATTATTATTATTATTATTATTATGATTATTATTATTATTATTATTATTATTATTATTATTATTATTATTATTATTATTATTATTATTATTACATTATTTCCTGCCTCTCTGGTGTAGTGGTTAGTGTTATTACCTGCCACCCCCAGAGGCCCAGGTTCGTTTCCCGGCTCTGCCACGAAATTTGAAAAGTGGTACGAGGGCTGGAACGCGGTTCACTCAGCCTCAGGAGGTCACCTGAGTAGAGGTGGGTTCGATTCCCACCTCAGCCATCCTGGAATTGGTTTTCCGTGGCTTCCCACTTATCCTCCAGGCAAATGCTGGTATGGTACCTCACTTAAGGCCACGACCGCTTCCTTCTCTCTTCCTTGTGTATCGCTTCCAATATTCCCATCCCCCGCCATGCCCCTGTTCAGCATAGCAGGTGAGGCCACCTGGGCGAGGTACTGGTCATCCTCCCCAGTTGTATCCCCCGACCCAGAGTCTGAAGCTCCAGGACATTGCCCTTGAGGCGGTAGAGGTGGGATCCCTCGCTGAATCCGAGGGAAAAACCGACCCTGGATGGTAAACAGATTAAGAAGAAGAAGATAAATTTAATTCCATAGGACTGTTGAATTTTATCCCTTCCATGTTCCACGAGTTAGAGCTCGCAAGAACTCAGTACTTCACGTTCAAAGATCCCGAACAACTTGAATTCACCATCTATTAAAATACTACGTTTTTACAACACATTTGCAGCAGGAACAGATTTATTTTTAGTATCTTACACTGTTATTAATACACATTTAAAGGCCTGTGTTTCTAATTTATAAATTCAGACTTTTAAAAATAATAATCGGTACCGTACTCTTTAAGGTATGAATTGTTGTAGTCACTTATTACTTTAGTTTTATCTTTGTTTTAATTTCTGTATTTTCATGGTATAGAAAAATCCTTATATACCTTAGCTTAGATCGTTATATCCTCGACGCATGTATTTTATTCTTTTCATTCTTCTTCCTTATCTTTATTTTCATTCCTTTTAATTTTGTACTTATTTTTACTTATATTTACATATTAACAATTTTCTGTTAAGAAAGTACTGTATTGGGCCTAACGCCAGTGTACTTCCAAACAAACAAATAAATAAATAAGTAAATAAATAAATAAATAAATAAATAAATAAATAAATAAATAAAGTAATCTCCGTACAGGCCATGAACGCCCTTGGAGGGGTGGAAGGTAAAGGCTTCCACTATCCGTAACCTCGGCACTTGATGGGGTAAAGTGGTTAGCTGTACGCCCGGCCGCCTTTGCCCCCAGGAATTAACCTGGTACTCATTTTTGGTGTAGGCTGAATGAACCTCAGGGCCATGTGCACCTCCGGAAGTGGAAATTTCGTTTCTTAAATTTTACGACTTCCTGACGGTGATTCGAACCCACGTCCTTCCAGGCGAACCAAGCAAGCCTTTACTGCCTCGGCCAGGCTGCCCCTAAATAAATAAATAAATAAATAAATAAATACAAAATAAATTACACATGCATATTCTAATTTGAGCCGTCCTCGTGGTATAGGGTAGCGTGCCTGCCTCTCGCCCGGAGGTCCCAGGCTCGATTCCCGGCCAGGTCAGGGATTTTCCTCTCGATCTGAGGGCTGGTTCTAGGTCCACTCAGCCTACGTGATTAGAATGGAGAAGCTATCTGACGGTGAGATGGCGGCCCCGGTCTCGAAAGCCCAGAATAACGGCCGAGAGGATGCGTCGTGCTGACCATACGACCCCTCATAATCTGAAGGCTTACCGGGCGAGTTGGCCGTGCGCGTAGAGGCGCGCGGCTGTGAGCTTGCAACCGGGAGATAGTAGGTTCGAATCCCACTATCGGCAGTCCTGAAAATGTTTTTCCGTGGTTTCCCATTTTCACACCAGGCAAATGCTGGGGCTGTACCTTAATTAAGGCCACGGCCGCTTCCTTCCAACTCCTTGTCCTTTCCTATCCCATCGTCGCCATAAGACCTATCTGTGTCGGTGCGACGTAAAGCCCTAGCAAAAAAAAAAATCTGAAGGCCTTCGGGCTGAGCAGCGGTCGCTCGGCAGGCCAAGGCCCTTTTAAGGGTGTTAAGTGCCGTGGGGTTTTGGTTCATATTCTGATTTACTCCTAACAAGGCTAGTGAATGAAGTTTAAATATTTGAAATTTAACGTGGCTAGGGGAGATGTGGTAATTAATTCAGTTTTTCACCACAGTGGAAGGTAGAATGCGCTGGCGTCACTCAACTTAAGCTCGCTAATAGATCGCGGCATACTTCATTAATCTATCAACAGATACGGAAGTTTTGCCGAAAGTTTTTCGCTGTATAATTTATGAATGAATATGTTTTTGATGTCTTTCATCTTTATTTTATGAATGTATTGACTTACTTTATATGGCGAGGCTTAAGCTATGAAGCCTGGTGTTATGTCAAACCATCTTATATGTGCTGCATTGTACAAACTACACGGTCTTAAGGTTCCCATTTATATGTAACTCTTTTTCTCCTTCTTAGCATTTATCCCGCTTAATTGCAGGGTCTGCTGTTCTGCACTTCCTTTTCCACTTGATGCGGCCCTGTGCAACTTCAGCAGAGACTTTTAGCCACATGCATGTCCCCCCGCAGAGTGTAGAGATAGCGCTTCTTTTACCGCCGTCGTGGTCTGGGGCCCTCTGGACTTAAGTTTAATGCCCTTCTTGCAACTGAAGAACTATTTCTGCGTAGCACGTGGCTATACCATCACAAACGATTCTCTCGCATTTTCTCAGGGATTGGGGCCACACCAAATGCCATCCGAAGATTCTCATTTCAGATGTGATCCAGTCTAGTGAGTTCCATTGGCCAGCGAAGCGTCCTCATCTCCATGACATGTAGCTGTTTTTCGTGTCTGCTTGTGACTGGCCAACACTCGGTTCCATACAGTGCCACTGGCTTAATGATGGTTCTATACATTTTGGATTCAGATACATTTGGCACCCTCCGATCAAAAAGGACTCCTGTGACTTGGCACCACTTCATCAAGGCAGCGCTGGTTCTGCTTCGAACATCTAGAAGCGTGTCATCATCCGATTGGATAAGTGATCCCAGTATTTAAAATGAGATGTTTTGGGAATCTCAAAGCCGTCGATTTTAATTGATCCATCACTTTGTACCCCAATACTCTAGGTACCCAGTCTTCCTGACGTTAATTCATAGGCCATATCTGTCCAAAGAGTTTCACCAACGTTGGACTGGTTATTACAAATCTTAACGGGGTTCACAGGTGACCATAACATTATCAGCACAGAGTAGTGTCCAAGGGTGTATTATTAACACTTCTGTGCTGATGGTGTCGAGACAGAGGATGAACAGAAGTGGAGATAGAGCCGATACCTGATGAAGGCCAACATGAATGTGAAATGGTGCAGACATTCCAGCATCACATGAGATAGAGCTAGTGGCATTCCGATACAGAATCTGAATCCATCGAATATATACTTCAGGTATACCATGCAACCTAATTGCATGCCAAATAAGATGACGAGGCACCCTGTCAAAGGCCTTTTCGAGATCCAAGAAAGTGATGTGGAGCGGTTTCTTCTTTTCACGGTGACATTCTATCTTATTATTAGATGCCTATATCGATCTTCGGTTCAGTTTTGACTCCGAATCCAAAGAACACGAGTTCCGACCCAGCAGAAGGGCTGTTGAAAGTCCATTCGACACTCATGTCCATTGATATTTCCAATATATCTGGTGAAATTAATTAAAACTCAGCCAGGAATCACCTAATAGGTATCCAGATTGTTCTGCCATCCGGTAGAGTAAAATGGAATGCCCAAATTGATGCGTAGGTAGCATAAAGTGACGTCACTCCCACTTACAGCTTTTCCGAACTCATCATCTACAAGACAACTACAGTACGTATTTTGAAAGGGATGCCACACAGTTCCATATTATAATCCCCAGGCATTCCATTTTCTCAGAAAGTAGGACATTTTTACATTCCAACTACCCTTCACTCTCATTTTCTCTAGCAGTCCATTAACAAAAGGGATTACGCTCACACAGTAGTTTCTTTCCTTTCCTTTCCTTTCCTTTCCTTTCCTTTCCTTTCCTTTCCTTTCCTTTCCTTTCCTTTCCTTTCGCATCCTACTATTACCAGGATACTTACTCTGTACACCAGGGAAAATGGAAATTGCAGCACCATGAAGCGGTGTGTCTACAACGCCCCCAAATTTGCATAAAGGACAGGAGCGAGGCAGTGATGCGATGAAAACACGTTCACTGCGTATTTGTGGATATGGGTCAGTAGGGTTTCCTCCACCCCGAGCTGCAGTATATTGCTCAATCCAGTTCAGAATGGAGTCAATAAGGCCCTGGAAAATGTTCTGCAGAATTGTGGTCCATGCTTGCTAGAACTCGATGTTAAATTCGTCCACAGTCTGAGGTGGTTCAAGAAAATTCTACGGGCATCTACCGAGCATTTCTCACACATGTTTAATAGGGCTCAGGTCCACGGAACTGGCGGGGGAACTTTAAAAGCGTAATGCCTTGTAGGGGTTTCCTGGAGCTGCCTGTCTGCTCAAACATGCCATTTGTAACGGTCACCATTAGGACAACCACACGATTGACAACCCATCCCACATACTGTAGAGGAGTTATTGTGCGATTTCACACGAAAATCAATTGCTCCCCAAACTCCAATGCCTGGCGTTGTCACCTTTTCCCTCTCGACAGTAAGATAAATGTGCCCCACCCCAACTTTCCTCTACACCATCGGACATGGTTTTGATAATCTCTGCGGCCTAAACTAAAGACGAAAGTATGTCATTCGTCTGTCCAGTGTGACCGTTTCCGACACGTCGATATTGTGGGTTCAGTGGTAAGATGCTCTGTATAACGTTTTAGGACAGGGATGGCGAACCTATGACACGCGTGCCATTAGGTGACACACGAACACAACTTCTATAGCACGTGACACAACATACAAACATATTTTAATGTTTTTAACCTGTAATAAATAGGTTGAAAGTATTGCAAAGTAGCCTATTTCAACATTACGCCTTAATAAAAAAACATCACATTTAATTCTTTGGTCATATTATTTTTACAGATTTTATTGGGTTAAAGCAAATATACATATCTTATTCCTAAAATGTACCTGTTTAAAAAATGTAATTTTCAATAATGTTCGCAAAATAAAACCATGACACATTCAGTCGAATGGATTTATATGTAATGCAATCTAATACGAAAACGAAGTCAAATGAGAGGGTTTCATGATGATTTTTAAAAGGAAATAACCAATGGCATACCAGAAAGTAAAAGTAATTAACGTGTTAATCGGAGAAGGTTCGCCATCCCTTTCTGGGCAGTTTCTCAAGACAGCAAGACAATAACCGGCATCGTATAGTTCTGGAGCACAGGAGAAATTCAGTGGACTTTCTGTTCTTCACTATAGTGATGATAGAGCACCCGTAAATACTACTTTGTTTATGTATGTATTTATTTGTTTCTTCATTTATTTATTTATTTATTGAATTAATTTAACGATGTAATTGTACAGTAGTTATAGGACACCGTAGAAACTGAATGCACTTTCTATTATTTTAGAGTGACAGATCACGTGTGATTATTGTAATATATATGCATACTGTATTGTTTATTTATTTATTTTACAATGTGATTGTGCCGTAGTCCTTGGACACACAAGAAAAGAATGGACTCCCTATTGTTCAAATGGAAGTAACAGAACAAGAGAGAACATTAATAATTTGTTTACAGACGTATTTCAGAGGAACTGAATATGTTCTTTGCGTGTTTACATTAATAAGTTCTGAGATCTTTAAGTTT
This sequence comes from Anabrus simplex, assembly GCF_040414725.1. Taxonomy (NCBI): domain Eukaryota; kingdom Metazoa; phylum Arthropoda; class Insecta; order Orthoptera; family Tettigoniidae; genus Anabrus; species Anabrus simplex. The sequence goes on from NC_090272.1 coordinate 173,707,647, forward strand.
AAAAATTGATAACTAATGTACCCAAAAATATGTCTCTACATTAATGTGTAAATAGATTTGTTTTGTTTTTGTTTTTTTAGGTGGAACACTTGGATTGTAAGCCAGCTTTTACCAGTGGTTTGCCGCGTTTCCCATTTTCACACCAGGCAAATGCTGGAGCTGTGCCTTAATTAAGGCCACGGCCGCTTCTTTTCCACTCCTAGTCCTTTCCTGTCCCATCGTCGCCATAAGACCTATCTGTGTCGGTGCGACGTAAATCAAATAGAAAAAAGAACATCGTACACAGCATGAAAAAATTGAAAATTTTGAAAATCCACAACCTATTTTCAGCCATTCGACCGGGTCAGGAATGGAATGAATGAAGCCCCCATCTAGCGGCGAGGATAGGAAATGTGGCGGTTGCCGAAGCCTGTCGCACTTCTCTGGGGCAATGATTAATAAAATGAAGTGATATTGGAGAGTGTTGCTGGAATAAAAGGTGACAGGAAAAATCGGAGTACCCAGAGAAAAACCTGTCCTGCCTCCGCTTTGTCCAGCACAAACCTCACATGGAGTGACCGAGATTTGAACCACGGCATCCAGCGGTGAAAGACCGGCGCGCTGCCCTCTGCGCCACGGATGATGCATCCAGGGATATAGTAACTTCAAGTGTATCTTAACGGAATTTCTATTTGAATGTATATTTGCTGGAAGTTAGTACAGCCACACAAAGTTCCGAAAGAAAAGGAAGAACGCATTTTTTCTCCGCATTCAATAACGTGTTCTCACTATTCGCCGACTATGTAAAAAAGCCAACATATTTAAACTGGGAGCCGGTCTCACAGCAGCGATTCTTTTCTTCTGTCACCTTCTTTAACCAGTTTCGTAATTCTCTGTTGCGGGAGAGTAATAAGGTAATTGCTCTCTCTCTCTCTCTCTCTCTCTCTCTCTCCTCTCTCTCTCTCTCTCTCCTCTCTCTCTCTCTCCTCTCTCTCTCTCTCTCTCTCTCTCTCTCTCTCTCTCTTTTTCTCTCTCTCTCTCCCTTTGCTCGCTGAGGGATAGTGTAGCACGGAGAAGAATAAATCCCCTAATTAAGAAAACCGCAAAGCTGCGGTCTCAACAACTGAGCTGCTGGAACACCTTTGATCGCACATGATACAGGTAAGAACGCCGCTAACCTAATTGACAAAAGGAACATGCTTCTGCAATTCTAATCCATGTTCATTGTTTTCCACAAAATACATCCTTGTATTTGAGAAGGTAGAGAGAGATGTCGTTAACTCAGGATTCTGTGGTTTGAGAAAATTAGAGTTTCAATTTTATTACCTATATCCAATTATCCGCTCTGATAAAGGCTCGCTTCACAGACGGTATTTAGCTTTCACGACTATATTGTACTTAAAAGAGACGTTCAGCTTATTGAGTCAAGACGAGCACGTATACTGGGTGTGTCTGATAAACCCAGACCGTCCAGCGGCGTTTTTACTCTCGGAGACGTAAGCAGCTGTACGGGATGCGAGCGCATTGCTCTTGGCCGTGTAAGGAGCGTGCACGCATCAATAGCCAGTCTGAATCTCAGCTGTTAACATGGTGAGACAGTTATCATTACAACACCGTAAAATTTATTTTGCCCGCCTCTGTGGTGTAGTGGTTAGCGTGATTAGCTGCCACCCCCGGAGGCCCGGGTTCGATTCCCGGCTCTGCCACGAAATTTGAAAAGTGGTACGAGGGCTGGAACGGGGTCCACTCAGCCTCGGGAGGTCAACTGAGTAGAGGTGGGTTCGATTCCCACCTCAGCCATCCTGGAAGTGGTTTTCCGTGGTTTCCCACTTCTCCTCTAGGCGAATGCCGGGATGGTACCTAACTTAAGGCCACGGCCGCTTCCTTCCCTCTTCCTTGCCCATCCCTTCCAATCTTCCCATCCCTCCACAAGGCCCCTGTTCAGCATAGCAGGTGAGGCCGCCTGGGCGAGGTACTGGTCATGCTCCCCAGTTGTATCCCCGACCAAGAGTCATAAGCTCCAGGACACTGCCCTTGAGGCGGTAGAGGTGGGATCCCTCGCTAAGTCCGAGGGAAAAACCGAACCTGGAGGGTAAACAGATGATGATGATGATGATGAAAATTTATTTTAAGTACGAGTCGGCTCGACGGGTACACCATGCATTTATTCAGCAATTTCCTGGTGAAGTTGGCACCTTCATGAGGACAGATTCACGTAATTGTATAAAAATTTGAAACTACTGTCTCAGTGCTCAATAAAAAAACATTCGCGCGCACACGGACAGTTTTAACAGAGGGAAAGCTAGATGACACTGGTGCGAATCTTGAACGGTCACCAAATAAATCACTCACAAAATTAGCACAAGAAGTAGGGGTTTCAGTGTCTTCTGCATACAGAGCTACAAAGCTGTTACACATCAAACCGTACACTTTTACATGGGTACATTGTTTAAAACCTGCTGATCCAGCCACAAAAGTGAGATACTGTGAGTAGTATTTTGCATCATTGAATGATCGCTGTCCGCCTCTGTGGTGTAGTGGTTAGCGTGATTAGCTGCCACCCCCGGAGGTCCGGGTTCGATTCCCGGCTCTGCCACGAAATTTGAAAAGTGGTACGAGGGCTGAAATGGGGTCCACACAGCCTCGGGAGGTCAACTGAGTAGAGGTGGGTTCGATTCCCACCTCAGCCATCCTCGAAGTGGTTTTCCGTGGTTTCCCACTTTTGCTACAGATAAATTCAGGGATGGTACCTAACTTAAGGCCACGGCCACTTCCTTACCTCTTCCTTATCTATCCCTTCCAATCTTCCCATCCCCCTACAAGGCCCCTGTTCACCATAGCAGGTGAGGCCGCCTGAACGAGGTACTGGCCATACTCCCCAGTTGTATCCCCCGACCAAGAGTCTGAAGCTCCAGGACACTGCCCTTGAGGCGGTAGAGGTGGGATCCCTCGCCGAGTCCGAGGGAAAAGCCGAACCTGGAGGGTAAACAGATGATGATGATGAATGATCGTTCATTTGACCCACAGCTTTTGTTCTTTCCGGAAGAGGCCTGGTTTCATCTTAATGGTCGTGTGAACAGTCCTAACTCTCCCTATTGGTGTGCAAAAAATCCTAATGGTCATTACAAAGTCTCGTATTATGAAGGATGACACTTCCAGCATCTTTTATAAGGCAATATATTCCATATACGATTGTACCCACGCTTAAAGCAGGGCGGTCGCGCGCGACGTAAGTTGGGTTGAGGCAGCTGGCGTAGCGCGGAGTACAAACACCGTGCCCTCGGCCTGGCTTTATAAGAGAGACCCTGCAGTACATGCGAAAGAGATGTTAAGTTCAAAAGTGAAATGTCCAACCGTTGGAAATCGAACCCACAACCTGTGATTTAGCTACATCGTCCCAGTCAGGCTTCTTCTGCTGGCAGGGATTTCATTTTTAATGGTTCACAGTTGGAGACTAGAAAGCACTCTCTTACCGAGCTCGATAGCTGCAGTCGCTTAAGTGCGGTCAGTATCCAGTATTCGGGAGATAGTAGGTTCGAACCCCACTGTCGGTAGCCCTGAAAATGGTTTTCCGTGGTTTCCCATTTTCACACCAGGCAAATGCTGGGGCTGTAACTTAATCAAGACCACGGCCGCTTCCTTCCCACTCCTAGCCCTTTTCTGTCCCATCGTCGCCATAAGACCTATCTGTGTCGGTGCGACGTAAAGCAACTAGCAAAAAAGAAAAAAAAAGCATTCTACAATATTGTTCTGGTCGTACTGCCAGACCTGTAGCTTAGGCGTGTCACTAGGCGACTAGCCAGGTAAGTTACTATAGTCGAGTAAATCACAGTGAAAATCCACAGCCTGTTTCTAGTCATTCGACCGGGTGAGGAATAGAATGAATGAAGCCTCCATCTAGCGGCGAGGATAGAAATTGTGCCGGCTGCCGAAGCCTGCGCAGTCCTCTGGGGCAATGATTAATGAATGACTGAAGAAATGAAATGATATTGGAGAGTGTTGCTAAAAGGAATTATGACAGGGAAAACCGGAGTACTCGGAGAAAGCCCTGTCCCGCCTCCACTTTGTCCAGCACAAATCTCACATGGAGAGACCGGGATTTGAACAACGGAACCCAGCGGTGAGAGGCTGGCACGCTGCCGCCTGAGCCATGGAGGCTCGTTAAATAACAGTAATAACATTTATTTATTTATTTATTTATTTATTTATTTATTTATTTATTTATTTATTTATTTATTTATTTATTTATTTATTTATTTATTTATTTATGCTACAAACAGATCTCTATGGTAGCGTTCGTCACTTGCTATAGCTATTATCAGCCACACGTATATAATACTGTATTGCATTGTCTATCTACGTGTCTTTCATTTCAAATGCAGTACGTCGGATTTACGACGCTGTACGAAAACCGAGCGGGACAGTCCCTCATCCGTCCCCACCAGGTAAATATTGGGGCTATATCTTAATTGAAGCTATAGCCACTTCCTTCCTAATCGTAGCCGTTCCCATCATCGAGGGTACCGAAAAGCTGTATGAGTTAGTGGGTTGTTAAAAAAGGTAACAAAATTAGTTGCTAGGTAAGGTGCAGAAGAAGCCATCAAATTTCTTCATAGTGAAATCAAACCAAACCCCATGGCGCAACATCCCGGAAGTGATGCGACCGCTGTTCAATCCGAAGGCCTGCAGATTATGATGTGCCGTGTGGTCAGTGCGACGAATCCTCTTGCCCGTCATTCTTGGCTCTCTAGACAGAGCCGCCATCTCACCGTCTGATAGCTCCTCAATTGTAGGCTGAGTTGACCTCGAACTAGTCCTCAGATCCAGGTAAGAATCCATAACTTGGCCGGGAATCGAACTAGGAACCTCCAGGGAATAGACAGGCGCGCTACCTCTACACCGAGGGGTCGTCTCATAGTGAAACAGATTATACAATTTGATGATATGACAGTACTACGTTTCGATCGTTTTTAATCTAATTATTTTCTTGAAAACTGTTAAATGAAATGGCGTGTGGCTTTTAGTGCCGGGAGATTCCATTTAGCCATGGAACCGGACACTGTTAAATGAAGCAATATGAATCAGCTAGGCAAGTGTGGTGTGAATACATCAGGATGTCACTCAGAGCTCATGAGAACTGTTTGTTATTTTCTCTCTTCCTAAACACAATACAAATGCTGGACATGTCTACTTTGATTAATGTGTTGTATGCCAGATAGAAACAAGTTCTCGATTGAAAATGCGAAATGTGTAGCGTGTATGCCATACAAATTTAAAAATATGTACTATTAATAATAATATTATTTGTTTTACGCCCTTCTAACTACATTTACGGTTTTCAGAGACACCGAGGTGTCGGAATTTTTCCCCGGACGAGTTCTTTCATACGCGGATAAATCTATCGACACGAGACAGGCGAATATAAAGGGCACTAGGAAAGTTTTGCAATGTGAGTGAATGCTTTAGGCTTTTTCAAAATAATTTCCACCACACTCTATACACTTCTTCACACGTCGAAACCAGTCACTGAACCAACTCTGCCACTTTTCTTCGGTTCATGTTCACACTCTTGATCCCATGCTGCCAGAAGCACCTCGTCGGATGCACAACGCCACCCTTTCAGCTTCATCTTCACTCCTGGGAAGAGTGCGAAATCACATGGGGCAAGATCAGGACTGTATGGAGGGTGATCAAGCACAGTCAACCCTGATCTGGCAAGAAAATCCATTGTAACATTAGCACGATGTGCTGGAACATTGTCGTGATGCAAGAGTCAAGTGTTGGCCGTGACCTTGGACGGAGCTGGTTGAGAGCCTGGATGACCTGAGACAGACAAGTCTCACTGTACCACTTTGCAGTAACTGTCCTTGGGTTTCTAGTACAACCCGAGTTAGGATGCCCCGTTTAGTGAAGAATACTGCAATCATCCTTTTCTTCACTGACCTAAACTTTCGCACAGTGACAGGAGTACCCTCATCTTCACACAGCCACACCTTGTTCTGGGATTTTCTTGAGACATCGTAATAATAAAGTCAAGTTTCGTCACCTGTAATGATGCTATTGACGTTACGCGAAGTCCCATTTTCAAACTGTTTTAGCATTTCTCGGCATCATTTCACTCGACGTGCCCTTTATTCCTCTGAAAGTAAATGGGGCATCCAAAGGGAACAAACCTTTCTAACATGGAGATGGTCGTGTAGAATTGAATGAATAGCTGGTGCAGGGATGTGGAGGGTCTCTTCTACCAGCCGATATGTCAACCGCCTCTCTTGCTGCAACATTTTCCTCACAGCTTCAATGTTTTCCTCAGTCACTGATTCAGACGGTCGCCCAGAACGAGGATCTTCTTCAACACCAAAATTTCCCCTCTGGAACTCTTTGTACCAGCGGAAAATTGTTGTCCGATGTGGACATTCTTTCCCAGGCACAGGAGTCATTTCCTCCAGGCACTGGTCAACAGTTAATCCACGAGCAAATTTGTAGCGGATAATTGCGCGGTATTCACCTTTAGACCACACTGGCATATTAACTTGCTTTCATTCCCACTGCTTGGTAACAACTGGTGTGAAGGTCGTGCCTTGCTGTCTTCTAGACCGGTTTTCACCCCTCTTTTCATCCCTCATCATAACAGGGGTGTCCAGCCAACCGTCTTTGCGTATTGCAAAACTTTCCTAGTGCCCTTTGTATGAGCATCTGCAAATGCCACCGGACTGAATCAGGATCGAACCGCCGGTCTGAGTGTCTCAGACTGTTGAGGCGCTGTCCTTCTGACCCCAACTTGGCAGGTTCGATCCTGGCTCAGTCCGGTGGTATTTGAAGGTGCTCAAATACGTCAGCCCGTGTCGGTAGATTTACTGGCACGTAAAAGAACTTCTGCGGGACAAAATTCCGGCACCTCGGCGCCTCCGAAAACCGTAAAAGAGTAGTTAGTGGGACGTAAAGCAAATAACATTATTATTAGGATCGAACCTGCCAACTTGGGGGCATAAAGCCTGCGCTCTACCGCCTAAGCTACTCAGCTTGGCAAAACATATCCACTGTATTCAAATTTACGAACATCTGCTCGGGAACAAAAGCTGATTAAAGATATTTTTCTGTGGAAGACAATCTTGCTTCAGTAAGAAGACAGAAATTGATGGAAGGGAAGCGTTCGGAGACAACACTGATTTGAAAGTGACCCCTGAAATACTGAAAAAGTTATTTAATTATCAATATTACAGCGTTGTTTTAAAAGTACATTTTCAGGTTAAATATGACCTTCATGTAAGATTAGCTCGTGATAGTTTGCCATATTTTGGATGTTAAATATCATTTCCCTTTATTCATTAAAGAACATTCTCTATTTTTCCAGAAAGTATCCTGTTTCCTCACAGTGGTCATATGGTAGCCTCGTAAGTACCGAGAGTGTAGGCCCTCAAGGGTATAAAACTGGTCAATTTAATTTCTAATTTAGAATACAGAGTTCACAGGCTTGCATAGTAACATTAAATGTGCTCCAAGGTCTGCAAGTAATGTGTCAGTTCAGTTTCAATCCAATGTTCATTTCACCAGCACAATTGCGGATAGGGATGGGGAGAACAAGGTGATAAGTAGGGAAACCGGGGGGGAGGGACCTTCTATGCCCGCATTTACTCCGGTCGACATGAAAGCAAAGGACATATCTAAAATCGATTCGTCGTTATCTGCGAATTCATTTGCACGTCCTGCGGTTCGCGGGCAGTCAAGCCAACCAGCCCTTTCACTGACTGCTCGATGGCGTGCCTCGATACGGTAACTAAAGAGAAAAAAAAGAAGCGAATCGTTCAATAGCTAGAAAAAAAAAAGAGATAAAGCATTGGAGATACGATGCGTTTCATTTGACATTTCTTCGCTAGAATTCTTTCACAACAACCTCTCCCGTTCTGGAATGAATGTAACTTGCGCGAGGAGTAAGCATCATGCAGAGTGAAATTCTAGCCTATGAGTCCCGATTTTCCGAATTTCGACATTTGGTTTGGATAGTGATGTTGTTCGGAAATATGAGCTTTGAATCTTGAAAAGTATTTAATTTCTGATCCAGTGGTGGCTGGTGCTGAATTATGTTGGTTGTTCTGCTTTTGACACCCACTCACTTGTAATACACTTCTGGAGAACACTGGGCCTAACAATATGACTTCATGTCCGATATAGAACACCGTGGTGGTGTGTTGTAGAACATCAGAAACTCAGTCTACACCAAAAATGAGTACCAGGTTAATGCCCGGGGATAAATTTGCCCGGACATAGAATTGATCACCACTTAATCCCGAGGTTATGGATTCCTCCAAGGACTTCACGGCCTGACAGAGCTAGCTTTGCTTTTGTGTTTTTGAACTGGTTTATACAAAGGTTATCACAGGGAATTTATACAGAGCCACTGACCAGTCTTCCACATCCTTCATATGTGGCAAAAGAAATTGCTGTTACATCCATTGATATGTATAATTTGTCCGCAATATTTCATGTGATTGCTCATTATTAAAGGGAAATCACACATACTGAGTGCACAGGGGTGTTGACCACTCTACCACGGCCTTCATATAAAGCAGGGCCTCTCAAACGCCCAAAATCTCACGCGTTCAAACAGGCATAGAGTTCCTGTGCACAGTGCATTGGTCCCACTCGGCTCGGCTCGGACCAACGCTTCATCTCTGGACTACTCTGCCAAGCTTGGCTCAACTCGGCTCGGATTTGTAGCGCTACGGAGCAAGTGAGGAAGAGGGAGACAGGCGGAGCGAGCGAGACAGGCGTGGGTAAAGAGGGAGATGGCGCTATTGGTCCAAATCGAGCAGTGGGGGTCTGCACTCTGGTCAACCAAGCGAAGTCGTCTTTTGCACCATGCACCGCGCAATACACTGTCGCATGCACCCTCAGAGACCCTGATATAAAGCAATACAAATTGATGCTACATACATTAGTATGTATATTTTTGACATAAATATCTCTTATGACTAGAGGTAATCATCTGAAAATTTACATTACGAAATTAATAACAATTTTATTTGGTTTACGTCCCACTAACTACTTTTTCGGTTCTTGGGGACGCCGAGGTGCCGGAAGTTTTGTCCCGCAGGAGTTCATTTACGTGCCGGTAAATCTACCGACACTAGGCTGACGTAATTGAGCACCTTCAAATACCATCGAACTGAGCCAGGATCGAACCTGCCAAGTTGGGGTCAGAAGGCCATCGCCTCAACCGTCTGAGCCACTCAGTCCGGTCGTTACGAAATTACTGTCTCAGAATGTGTGACAGGAAATGTAACCTATGCAGGCTGTGATGTAAACTATGGTTGGATGGCCAAACAATGTCATCTAGCAATCGTGCAGGCTATGTCTTACTACTGGTGGTCATTTAAAATTAGCAACCGTTGATGGATGCCATGACCGAAAAATATACTTATGATAATTGGATTTTCGCGGAGGGAAAATTGGTATCTTTTCCCCTTTTTTGTGATTATGCGTTACTTCAGAGAAGTCACACATACTCCTTATGCAGGGCTGTTTACTGCAGTCATCTACATTTTTTTTAATGCCACAAAAATCACTGCTTCATCCACTGATATGTATATTTTGTCTCCGATATTTTTTTGTGGTTGATCATTAACCTTTAGCCCATACTTATCGAAGGGTCAGCTAAGTGTTTTACTCTTAAAGGTTGACAAGTAAGGACAAAAGATACCGCATTGCTAAAAATAATCCATGTTAGCTGGTTTTATAATAATATTAATAAAAATAGGCGGGAGGTCTCCGTGGTTCAAATCCCGGTCACTATACGTGAACCGAGCTCGATAGCTACAGTCGCTTAAGTGCGGCCAGTATCCAGTAATCGGGAGATAGTAGGTTCGAACCCCACTGTCGGCAGCCCTGAAAATGGTTTTCCGTGGTTTCCCATTTTCACACCAGGCAAATGCTGGGGCTGTACCTTAATTAAGGCCACGGCCGCTTCCTTCCCACTCCTAGCCCTTTCCTGTCCCATCGTCGCCGTAAGACCTATCTGTGTCCGTGCGACGTAAAACAACTAGCAAAAAAAAAACTCTACGTGAGATTTGTGCTGGATAAAGTGGAGGCGGGACAGGTTTTTCTCCGAGTACTCCGGTTTTCCTTGTCATTTTTTATTCAAGCGACACTCTCCAATATCATTTCACTTCATTTGCCAGTCGTTTATCATTGCCCCAGAGGAGTCGGACAGGCTTCGGCAGCCGGCACAATTCCTATCCTCACCGCTAGATAGATCATTACATTCCTGACACGGCCGAATAACTGGAAATCATCCGAGGATCTTTCATTAACAATTACAGTAATAATAGTATGGCGTCTGCGGCCAAGTACAAGCGTTTTTGATGGGTCGCCATTTAGGCCGAATGCGCGTCAATTTCGACGTTCTGTATTAACCTACCAGATGACAGAGTGCGCTGGATTTCTCTTGGGCAATCTTTCTTTCTTTGTTTCTTTCTTTCTTTTTTCCGTCTTCCTTTCTTAATCTGTTTACCCTCGGAATCAGCGAAGAATCTCGCCTCTACCGCCTCAAGGGCAGTGTCCTGGAGTTACAAACTTTGTGTCGGAGAATACAACTGGGGAGGAGGACCAGTACCATGCCCAGGCGGCCTCATATGCTATGCTGAACAGGGGCTTTATGGGGGGATAGTTAAGGGAGAGGGAAAGAAGTTGCCGTGGCCTTACGTTAGGTACCATCCCGACATTTGCCTGGAGAAGAAATGGGAAACCACGGAAAACCACTTCGAGGATGGCTGAGGTGGGAATCGGAATCCCCCTCTACTCAGTTGACCTCCCGAGGCTGAGTGGACCCCATTCCAGCCCTCGTGCCACTTTTCAAATTTCATGGCAGAGCCGAGAATCGAACCCGGGCCTCCGGGGGTGGCGGCTAATCACCCTAACCGCTATCCAACAGAGGCGGACTCGCTGAATTTTAATTCATTTTGTTGGGTGCACATAAATATATCAACAGACAAGTTTAACATACCGATATCTTGCGATATGGACTTTTTCCCGACTTTCAATTATCCGAGTGTCGGATTTGAACCAGCGATCTTGGGATACGGACGCCTGCACTCCATCACTGTTCCACGGAGGGAGCTAAATGGTTTTATGACGTCGCTGGACAGGAAAGTACGACCTTAATGAATCGCTAGTTAACGTGTCACATTTCCCCCCAATTGGACTGTTAACCTCGTTGCGGCCAAGCAGATGACCTTGCTTGTTTTGCGCTCGATCCCAGTTTCCGATCTCCGCCCTACTTCTGATAACAATACTCACATACACCGCCTTGACCCCGTTCTTTGCCGACTGGCCGTGCCAATTATTATAGGTCAGTCCCACTTGCAGGTCATTGGAACGTTACCTTCAACTATGCAAAGAGTTATTTTTGCAACACTGCTAATAACATAGACAGTCTCAAGTGACACTTAACTGTCTTTGATGTTGAAATCCATCGTTGCATTGCAATATTTCTAACGTACATACATGCATACATACATACATCGTGTCCGTCTGGTACCTATGTTCGTTAAGGTGTTAAGTCTATATGGTCTAACACCGTGATAAACCGGTTCGATTCTCGGTGATCGAAATAAAAGTTCACCATCAGACTGTTGGCCGGCAGGGTAGGAGAGTTGGTAAGGTAAGGTAAGTGTGTATTCTGCCCGAAGGCAGGTCCGAACCTCCGCAGAGGTGTACCTGAGCCGGAGTTTACGTACGGTAGGGTGGCCAGTTCCTTTCCCTTCCGCCATTCCCTTACCCCCCGCCAACAGCGCGCGGCAACCCATCCAAATCTTGACCACACCGAAAGTTGCTTAACTTCGGAGATCTCACGGGATCCGGTGTTTCAACACGGCTACGGCCGTTGGCAAAAAAGACTCATGGCACTACAGCCCTTGAAGGGCCTTGGTCTACCAAGTGACCGCTGCTCAGCCCGAAGGCCTGCAGATTACGAGGTGTCGTGTGGTCAGCACGACGAATCCTCTCGGCCGTTATTATTGGTTTTCTAGACCGGGGCCGCTACCTCACCGTCAGATAGCTCCTCGATTCTAATCACGTAGACTGAGTGGACCTCGAACCAGCCCTCAGGTCAAGGTAAAAATCCCTGACCTGGCCGGGAAACGAACCCGGGGCCTCGGGATAAGAGGCACGCACGCCACCCTTACACCACGGGGCTGGCGGAGAGGTAGTGGTATACAATTATTTATGATACCCGGGCTGAGTGGTTCAGACGTTTGGGGCGCTGGCTTTCTGACCCCAACTTGGCAGTTTCGATCCTGGCTCAGTTCGGTGGTATTTGAAGGTGCTCAAATACGCCAGACTCGTGACGGTAGATTTACTAGCACGTAAAAGAACTCCTGCGGGACTAAATTCCGACACCTCGGCGTCTCGAAAAACCGTAAAAGAAGTTAGTGGGACGTAAAGTCAATAACATTATTTATCAAATTCTGATAACTAGCGTGTATGCTAAAAGCCTGGATTCAATTCCAAACATCTCCGCAAAGTTTATGTATATGACTCTGTTGATGTGATTCTTCCATCGGATGGGGACGTTAAGTCGTGCGCAGACCTATTGGTGCTATTCGACAAGAATGGCCTATGTGACGGCACAGGGTATCACCCTCAACTTTCATCCATTTCACATCATTCATTTCTCTGATGAGGTTGACATTAAGAAGGGCATCCGGTCGTAAGAACTAGCTACGAAAATTTATCTTATTTTATACCCGACCCCGTAGAGAAATGGGACAAGGGTTGGACATACATACATACATACGTACATATATTTTATTACATAGTAACACTTGTCCGCCTCTGTGGTGTAGTGGTTAGCGTAATTAGCTGCCACCCCCGGAGGCCCGGGTTCGATTCCCGGCTCTGCCACGAAATTTGAAAAGTGGTATGAGGACTGGAACGGGGTCCACTCAGCCTCGGGAGGTCAATTGAGTAGAGGTGGGTTCGATTCCCGCCTCAGCCATCCGCGAAGTGGTTTTCCGTGGTTTCCCACTTCTCCTTCAGGCGAATGCCGCGATGGTACCTAACTTAAGGCCACGGCCACTTCCTTCCCTCCTCCTTGCCTATCCCTTCCAATCTTCCCATCCCTCCACAAGGCCCCTGTTCAGCATAGCAGGTGAGGCCGCCTGGGCGAGGTACTGGTCATACTCCCGAGTTGTATCCCCCGACCAAGAGTCTGAAGCTCCAGGACACTGCCCTTGAGGCGGTAGAGGTGGGATCCCTCGCTAAGTCCGAGGGAAAAACCGAACCTGGAGGGTAAACAGATGATGATGATGATGATGATGAGTAACACTTCCTAAATGTAAAGGTTGCCTAAAAGACAAAGTATACTTAATACCAACAGATATTGTGTAACAGAGAAAAATACATAGACGTCTATTGAATGTTAAAGCAAATCACCGAAGATGGTTTCCTAAAATACTTATTGATGATTTCAAGACAAAAAGTCCAGTATCGATACTAAAGTATCTCTATCATAGGTCGGGCTGAATGGCTCGGACTGTTGAGGTGCTGGCCTTCTGACCCTAACTAGGCAGGTTCGATCCCGGTTGTATTTGAAGGTGCTGGTAGATTTACTGGCACGTAAAAGAACTCCTGTGGGACAAAATTCCGACACCTCGTCATCTCCAAAACCCGTCAAAAGTAGTTAGCGGGACGTAAAAACAATACCATTATTATTTTCTATCACAGACCGTTATGACTTTCAGCGTTTAATCTGCAAACCTCTGTGAATTAAATGTGCACTTCTATTTGCAATTAACGCTGTGTTGCTTTCTTTATTTCATTAAATCACGAAAATATGCCCAACCATCATGGCCTTGGCTTTCCTCTGCTTATTTTACCCTTCCTGGCCGACTTCATTACAGTCTACTCGTATTCAACCTATCTTCCTCCATTCGCCACCCTTACACGACTCCGCCACCAAAGCCCCTTTATGGGTACAACTTTATCCATCTAAATTATTCGTAACTTGGGCTTTACCTCCTCATAACCTAACGAGTCACCTCCTGTCATTGTTCCCATCTGTTTGTACCAGCAAAACAATTCTCACTATTTTTATGTCTATTATTTGTAACTTATGAATAAGGTACTCTTGACTTCATCCAGTTTCACTCACATACAGGAAAGGCAGACCAATGTAGATTGTTTTGTCCGGAAGCTAACGTTCTTTTTCTTGCATAATACAATTGATCGCAATCGCGAGTTCACATTATTAGCTTTGTTGAAACCTCCTTCAATCTCATTTATCAGCAGTATACTTCTATCATAGCCTCCGTGGCTCAGGTCGCAGCGCGCCGTTCTCTCGCCGCTGGGTTCCATGGTTCTAATCACAGTCATTCCATGTGAGATTTGTGCTGCACAAAGCGGTAGTGGGTCAGTTTTTTCTCCGAGTACTCCAGTTCTCCCTGTTATCATTCCAGCAACACTATCCAATATCATTTAATTTCATCTCATCATCATCATCATCATCATCTGTTTACCCTCCAGGTTCGGCTTTTCCCTCGGACTCAGCGAGGGATCCCACCTCTACCGCCTCAAGGGCAGTGTCCTGGAGCTTCAGACTCTTGGTCGGGGGATACAACTGGGGAGTATGACCAGTACCTCGCCCAGGCGGCCTCACCTGCTATGGTTAACAGGGCCCTTGTACGGGGATGGGAAGATTGGAAGGGATAGGCAAGGATGAGGGAAGGAAGCGGCCGTGGCCTTAAGTTAGGTACCATCCCGGCATTCGCCTGGAGGTGAAGTGGGAAACCACGGAAAACCACTTCGAGGATGGCTGAGGTGGGAATCGAACCCACCTCGACTCAGTTGACCTCCCGAGGCTGAGTGGACCCCGTTCCAGCCCTCGTACCACTTTTCAAATTTCGTGGCAGAGCCGGGAATCGAACCCGGACCTCCGGGGGTGGCAGCTAATCACGCTAACCACTACACCACAGAGGCGGACTAATTTCATCTCTCAGTCACTAATCATTGCTTCTAGATAGGATTTTAATTCATTTTCATTTTAAGTACTTACAATGATCTACCTGTTCCAACACTGTATTCCCTGTCCGACATTCGATTCTCATATGTTTCTTCCTATCGACATCACTTTTGCCTTAGAAATAGTAATGTCTCGGTTATTAATAATATTATTGGCTTTACGTGCCACTAACTACTTTAACAACAGGCGAGTTGGCCGCGCGGTTAGTAGCGAGCAGCTGTGAGCTTACATCCGGGAGATAGTGGGTTCGAGTCCCACTGTCGGTAGCCCTGAAGATGGTTTTCCGTGGTTTCCCATTTTCACACCAGGCAAATGATGGGGCTGGTTCTTAATTAAGGCCACGGCCGTTTCTTTCCCAACCTAAGCCTTTCCTATCCCATCGTCGCCTTAAGACCTGTCTGTGTCGGTGCGACGTTAAACAAATTATAAAAAAATTCTTTAACGATATTCGGAGACGCCGAAGTACCGGAATTTAGTCCCTCAGAATTGTGTATGTGTCAGCAAATCTACCGACACAAGGCTGACGTATTTGAATACCTTAAATATGACCACCGGACTGACGCCGAAATACCGGAATTTAGTCCCTCAGAATTTTGTGTGTGTCAGCAAATCTACCGACACAAGGATGACGTATTTGAACACATTAAATACGACCACCGGATTGAGCCAGGATTGAACCTGCCATGCTGGGTTCAGATGGCCATCGCCTCAACCATCTGAGCCACTCAGCCCGGCAGGTTCACGCTATACTCGCTGTACCCCTTTTCTAGCTACAAGATTGAGCAATCTTTATAATCGCTAATAAAATTATAGTTCATAATCCTGTAACTAAACAAGGTGAGACTCTACTTTCTGTTATAACGTCTTTGTATGTCTAAGCAGGAAGTTTTCATGAACTTCTACTTAAAGCAAAGCAAAGTCATGTCCCTTACAAGCCGAAAGTCTTCTGAAGGAGGGTCTTTTTCATTTTTTCTCCCGATTCTTTTACTCCTCACCCACGGCCAGAGAGCTACAAGTATAGCTGATGGCCCACCCACTCCTCGTATGTCGAGTGGGAATGAAATAACCAGATTGATTGATTTTTGAAGCAGGGCCGGTAGATGCAGAGTGGGTCTCGGCCCATAAGTGGCCGCGCCTGGTCCGTGGTCCAACAGCTCTACACTTCTGCACTCTGACCGGCCAACCGAGCAGAGGAGGGGTGGCCACGGCTCTACAGTGGCTCTATGCCTCTGCATTCGGGAGACGGGACAGGGCTGGACCTCATGGCTGGCCCCAACCGTCGGCTGTCCTGAGAATGGTTTTCCGTGGTTTTCTTTTCTCCTGCACTAAGGCGAATGCCGGGACAGTTCCTAGTATAGGCCACGGCCTCACCTTCCTCGTGAATCTCCTTCATCGTAACAAATCTCCCGGCCTGAGAAACAGCATCACCGTCTATGAGGCCCGCCTCCCACTTCAGCGGAGGAATGAAAACATTTTCGTAGTGATAATCTGAGGCAGTTTTAATAATAATAATAATAATAATAATAATAATAATAATAATAATAATAATAATAATAATAATAATAATAATAATAATAATAATAATAGTCCGCCTCTGTGGTGTAGTGGTTAGTGTGATTAGCTGCCACCCCCAGAGGCCCGGGTTCGATTCCC
This sequence comes from Anabrus simplex, assembly GCF_040414725.1. Taxonomy (NCBI): domain Eukaryota; kingdom Metazoa; phylum Arthropoda; class Insecta; order Orthoptera; family Tettigoniidae; genus Anabrus; species Anabrus simplex. Next base: position 173,724,292 of record NC_090272.1, read on the forward strand.
GGCTCTGCCACGAAATTTGAAAAGTGGTACGAGGGCTGGAATGGGGTCCACTCAGCCTCGGGAGGTCAACTGAGTAGAGGTGGGTTCGATTCCCACCTCAGCCATCCTCGAAGTGGTTTTCCGTGGTTTCCCACTTCTCCTCCAGGCGAATGCCGGGATGGTACCTCACTTAAGGCCACGGCCGCTTCCTTCCCTCTTCCTTGCCTATCCCTTCCAATCTTCCCATCCCTCCACAAGGCCCCTGTTCAGCTTAGCAGGTGAGGCCGCCTGGGCGAGGTACTGGTCATACTCCCCAGTTGTATCCCCCGACCAAGAGTCTGAAGCTCCAGGACACTGCCCTTGAGGCGGTAGAGGTGGGATCCCTCGCTAAGTCCGAGGGAAAAACCGAACCTGGAGGGTAAACAGATGATGATGATGATGATAATAATAATAATAATAATAATAATAATAATAATAATAATAATAATAATAATAATAATAATAATAAGTCCACCTCTGTGGTGTAGTGGTTAGTGAGATTACTTGCCCCCCCCCCCCGGAGGCCTGGATTCGATTCCCGGCTTTGCCACGAAGTTTGAAAAATGGTACGAGAGCTGGAACGGCGTTAACTCAGCCTCGGGAGGTCAGTTGAGTGGAGGGGGGTACGATTCCATCCTCTAAGTGGTTTTCCGTGGTTTCCCTCCAGGCAAATGTCGAGATGGTACCCAACTTAACGCCACGGCCACTTCATTCCCCCTTCCTTATCTATCCCTTCCAATCTTCCCATCCACTCCCCCCACTAGGCCCCTGTTCACATAGCAGGTGAAGGCGCCTGATCGTAGTACTGGTCCTCCTCCCCATTTTTATACTACGACACAAAGTCTTCTGCTACAGGACACTGCCCTTGAGGCGGTAGAGGTGAAATTCTTCGCTGATTCCGAGGAAAAATCCAACCTTTGAGGTTAAACAGATTAAGAAGGAAGGAGAGAAAGATATAATAATGATAATCGAGTTTGCTACGTGGTTAGGTCACGGAGCTGTGAGATTTCACTTGAAAGATGATGCGTTCGAACCCTGCCATCGGCAGCTGTGAAGTTAGTTTTCCATGATTTAGCATTTTCACACCAGGTTAATTCTGGCACTGTGCCTTAATGCAGGCCATGGCTACTAATTTCATCATCCTAGCCCCTTCCCATGCTTGCAATGCCGAAAACCTATGTATTAATACGACGTTAAACGAATAGTACGATAATAATAATAATAATAATAATAATAATAATAATAATAATAATAATAATAATAATAATAATAATAATAATAATGATAATATATTGTATATCCTATTACCCTATTATCTACCTTTGCAGTTTTCAGAAACGCGGTGCTACTAAACGTTTGTTCCACATGAGTTCTTTAACGTGCCTATAAATCTGCCGACATGAGGCTGGCGTATTTGAACATCTTCAGATACCAACAGATTAAAACGGGATCAATTCGCCAACTTGAGTTCTGAAGGCCAGCGCTCTATACCCTGAGCTATTTAGTATGGCTGGAGGAATGGAAGGTAAAGGATTCCACTATACGTTACCTAGCAGTTTAAGAGGGAAAAAGCTGCCTGCTCCATTCCCAATTGCATTTATTTCCAGGAATTAACCTGGTATTTTTTAATTCTTCTTTTTGCTGGATGAACACTCTAGACCATACACCTCAAAAACACAGATCGGGAATCGAACCCGTGTCCTATCAAGACTTCTTAAGAATACTGTAATGTGACTCTCATGATTGTATTCTATTTAAACCATTTTATTCTTTATAGGGAATTATATGTAAATATTAGGTGTACTGAAATTAATGAACTGCAGTGTTTATTCTCGACCGAACGAGTTCGCCGTTGCGGTTAGGGTCGTGTAGCTGTGAGCTTGCACTCGGGAGATGGTTGTTTCCCATTTTCACACCTGGCAAATGGTAGTAGTGTACCTTAATATAGTCCACCCACCAATGTGTCGCCGAAAACCTTCAACGTGTCAGAAAAAAGGACTTATTGTCAATTAACTTGGGGAAATAGCAAGGAATGCAGGTTGTTGTTTTACATCTACCGAGCTCGACAGCTGCACTCGCTTAAGTGCGGCCAGTATCCAGTATTTGGGAGACAGTGGGTTCGAACCCCACTGTCGGCAGCCCTGACGATGGTTTTCCGTGGGTTCTCATTTTCACATCAGGCAAATGCTGGGACTGTACCCTAATTAAGGCAACGGTCGCTTCCTTCTCATTCCTAGTCCTTTCCTGTTCCATTGTCGCCATAAGACCTATCTGTGTCGGTGCGACGTAAAGCAACTTGCAAAAAAATATGCTTTACGTCTAACTGATATCAGCCTCCAGTTTTACTTCGATTCTCAGAGACTTAGCCACTCCCCCCTTACGTTTCATTAAATTCCAAATGGCAGGTCTGTGTCGATGCAATCAATGTCCTATGATATTACCCTCACGTTTAATGTCTCATTAGAAGTACATTGAAAATAGCGTAAAAACTTGAAAGAACTCTCTCTTTCTCTTTTCCCTCCTTTAAATTAGTCTAGACGATATAATGGTTCAAGGTGAGTCCAATGCATTCTGGAGCCCTGTTCCACACATTTAGGATCAGTTCCACCTTCCCTCACAATTCCTTTACAAAATTGTCATTGGTCCTCCCTTAAACCCATTCATTTTTCAACATTTTTCTCCAGACCCATATTTCAATGCATGCAGTTGTTTATACAGTACTTGATTGTTCTTTCCTTCTTAATTTGTTTACCGTCCAGTGGTAGTTTTTACCCTCAGACACAGCGAGGGATCCCACTTCTACGCCCTAACGGCAGTGTCCTTGTGCGTGAGACTTTGGGTCGTGGGAGTACAACTTACGAGGAGGACCATTACCTCGCCCAGGTACTGGCTATGCTGAACAAGGGCCTTGTGGGGAAGAGGGGAAGATTGGATGGGATAGGCAAGGAAGAGGAAAGGAAACGGTCGTGGCCTTGAGTTAGGTACCATGCCGGCATTTGCCTGGAGGAGAAGTGGGAAACCACGGAAAACCACTTCGAGTATGGCTGAGGTGAGAATCAAATCCCTCTCTACTCAGTTGACCTCCCGAGGCTGAGATTCATACCCATACAGAAGAGCGCTTCATAAAAGCAATTTTACAGAAGAACTATATTTCTGCTAATAATCAAAAGATTTCCCACACTGTTAAACAATTGTTTGGTTAGCATTATTCTCATCGTGATCTTTGTGCAGTACCTGTTGCTGTAGGTGAGTAAACTTCCAAGATAAGATAAACTGGTGAGTTGACCCACTGTCTTGTAGGCAAGCTTAACGTTAACACGTATTTCCTCGGGTTGTTAGCTCATCTTAGCTGATGTTCTAACAATGAATATAATAACATACCTTCCACACTCATTTCGGTGAGGCTTTTTCTTTTTTTTTTTGCTCTACGTCGCACCGACAAAGATAGGTCTTATGGCGACGGTGGGATAGAGAAGGCCTAGGATTGGGGAGGAAGCGGCCATGGCCTTGATTAAGGTACAGTCCCAGCATTTGCCTGGTGTGAAAATGGGAAACCACGGAAAACCATCTTCAGGGCTGCCGACAGTGGGGTTCGAACCCACTATCTCCCAGATGCAAGCTCACAGCTGCGCGACTCTAACCGCACGGCCAACTAGCCCGGTAGATCATGAATCAAGGAACACCAACTTTAACCTTGTTGAGTTGTTTCCCTCTGCCGCCTTCACAATACTGACTAATGTATAGGTTAATCAATTTCCAAAAGACAAATATCGCATATCTCACAGTCTATCATAAAGTTTGTATTATCTTCCTTAATCCAGGACCAGAGGACCATGTTTACGACTCTGGTCGCTGAGTGGACTGTTCGCTGCTTCAAATAACATTAATTTTAATGGTTTATTACAACATAACCCTATGTGCATACCTCTTATATCTTTCATAGACAGAGACGAACAACAAAACGCCGAATCAAAATTATTTATAATAAAATTCTTTTGATTTAAAATAAGCAAATTCACCATAAGGTCCATCTCTGTGGTGTAGTGGTTAGTGTGATTAGGTGCCACCCCCAGAGGCCCGGGTTCGATTCCCCGCTCTGCCACGAAATTTGAAAAGTGGTACGAGCGCTGGAACGTGATTTACTCAGCCTCGGAAGGTCCACTTAGTAGAGGAGGGTTCCATTCCACCTTACCCATCCTCAAAGTGGTTTTCTGTGGATTTCCACTTCTCCTGCAGACAAATGCCGGGATGGTACGGTACCTAACTTATGACCAAGGCCGCTTCCTTCCCTCTTCCTTGTCTGTCCCTTCCGATCTTCCCATCCCCTTGAACATAACAGGTTATGCCACCTGGGTGACGTACTGATTCTCCTTCCCAGTTTTATCCCACTGTCCCAAAGTCTCGCGCTCCAGGAGACTGTTCTTGCGGCGGTAGAAGTGGGATCTCGCACTGAGTCCGAGGGAAAACCAATCCTGGAGGGTAAACGGATTAAGAAAGAAAGAAATCCACTATAGTGTGAAGTAAAATATTGTACGAAACAGCCACCAAAGTAAGAAATTTGCGTTACTTGTTGCAGAACGTAAAATATAACTTTCCATGGCAGTTGCGTAAATAACTTTTCCAAACCTCACCTTTACCGTCGTTTTGTTTTATTTTAGTTCATCTACATTTTGTTCAGTTCTGTCCTAAACTGCTTTCCAATCAGTTTCTTAAATTATACTCACTCATCTGCTGTGTGTACCACAGTATTATTGTCAGTTGACCAGCAGTCGTCAGAGTCTATGCAGCTATGGGGACTCGTATTCATGACATCAGAGCGGACCATACGTCAAAACACAATTCAGGTTTGCCTTCTTTTTAAGTGTTTCACTGTCAGACGGAGATGTCAGGCATGAACACTGAACGCTGACTGTTTAAAGGAGGGCCTCTCAAACGCCCAAAATCTCACGCGTGCAAATCGAGGCGCAGAGTTCCTGTGCACAGTGCATCGGTCCCATTCGGCTCGGAACAATGCTTCGTCTCTGGGCTACTCGGCTAAGCTCGGCTCAACTCGGCGCGGATTTGGAGCGCTACGGAGCAAGTGAGGAAGTGGGAGACAGGCGAAGTGAGCGAGACAGGCGTGGGGAAAGAGAGAGACAGCGCTATTGCTCCAAATCGAGGGTCTGTACTCTGGTCAACCAAGCGAAGTCGTCATTTGCACCGTGCACAGTGCATGCACTCTGAGAGGCCCTGATTTAAAGGTAATTCCCTTAAGCTCACAGCCCAGGTTGCCTATTACCTTTTGCCAAATGTTGGGAAGCCGTTGGCAAGGCGTTCTCTGTTGATGACAGCGACGGAGCGCTCTACTGCGCGGAGTACAGATGCCCTTAAGGATAATTCTCGGACAGTCCATCGATGGTCCACGGAAACGGGACCACTCACGATAACAATCTGATCTTGAGGAATGGATGGCCGACCTGTGCGGTGTAAATCCGCAGGCTCATTCCGACCCGCAGGAAACAACTTGATCCATCGCGCAACCGTCCTGTACGGTAATGCATTCTCGCCTCCGGCTTCACGTAATCCTCGATAATGTTCTGATGAACTTTTGCCACGGGCAACCTCGCTTTTTAATCCACGAACACTTATCACCTTTTGAAAACACACCTTAGAGCGGTGAAATCGACACTCTTCACTTCAGCGCCACGCATCAACAACACTCCCCATCTGGTTGGCAGTCAAATGCACACTGTACACCAACAGCAGCGCCACCAGACCGCTCCCATATTCTATTTGCGCACGCCCGATCTCCTGCGAGTGCCTGGACCACTTTGCCACTATTTCATTTACAGCCGTCCTATGTAGTCATACTTTAAACATGCTTCTTGTCAGCGTATTGGCCTTCTATTCAAAAGGCCCCAAATTCGATTTCCAGCCGGATGGTTTTTTAACTGCGTCTAATTAATTCCTTTGGTTCCTATGCCTCAATGCATATCGTCGTTGCCGGGACAAAACCTCCTATATGATTATATTTTTGGAGATATACTGACCCGCAGCACATACAGTACATTATGAAGAGCGAGAATTGACATAATTCACACAATATTGCGCCTTAGATGACAGAACCTTACGGGCCAAAAGTCCAAGCTAAAATATATCACATAGGAGGTTTTCTCCCGGCAGCGACGATATCTTCATTTACACACAATACGTCACACTACAAACCATCAGAGTAACACGCAATCGTGAATACCTCCCTCGGGAACGGGTCCGGCCGTAAAATGGGTTAGATCCAAAAAGACAGTGCCAACCCCAGGTAACTGGGAAAAGGATAGTAATAATAAGATTGTCATGCATTAAACATAGGGTAATTAATCCTACTTTCTGATTGCACTAAAAAATGATTGAACACATGGTGTTGTAGCCTATTCGTTCCTTACAAGTAGACCTATAATTTTCTCATAAACAATTGAACCTAGAGATACAATGGAGCTTACATGTGGATATATTTTCCGCCCATGTTAGCGTCCACATAGTAGACTTAGTTTATTTTTATATGGTTTTCTTCTTCTTCATTGTAAAGGGAATAAGGTAGTTGTAAGGGTGGCGCTTGCAAATGGCCCGGTTTTCCGCCCATGTGAGCGTCCACATACTATACTTAGTTCATTTTATTTTGTATTTTTTTATTGTAACGGGAACAAGGTAGTTATAAGGAAGGCTCTTGCAAGTGTCCGGTTTTCCGCCCGTGTGAGAGTCCACATGGTAGATAGTTCATTTATCTTTTTTTCTTTTACATTTTTTCTTTCTTTGTAAAGGGAACATGTACTTGGGCCAAAAGTCTGTAATGTTCTTCTTCAATGTTCTTCAATAAACCTACACCTATGGATACAATAATGTTTGTTGTGCTTATCTGCATGGGAGGTGAATTATGTATGTATGTATGTCCCCCGTTTCTGTGCGAGATCGGATATGAAGTGAGATGAATCTTCGTAGCTAGATTTTATTTTATTTTTATTTGCTTTAAGTCGTACCGACACAGATATAAGGTACAGCCCCAGCATTTTCCTGGTGTGAAAATGGGAAACCACCGAAAATCATCTTCAGGGCTGCCGACAGTGGGATTCGAACCGCTAGTTTTTATGACCGGATGCCTTTCCTGACGTCAACCTCATCAGAGGAGTTAATGAGATGAAATTAATGGCGTGATATATGATTGTAGGAAAGGAGAGTGTGAAGCCGGTGCCGGTAAATAGCCTACTCCTGTCGAGTAGCACCAAGGAGTCTGCTCAAGGTTTAACCTCCCCATCCGACGGACGAATCACCAATAACAGCGTCATATGCCCTCACTCCATATGAGCACTGCGTAGAGGGTTGAAAAATAAATCCAGACTTTTGGTACGCAATCTAGTGATTAGAAATTGTATACCCCCAACGGGACTCGAACCGACTAACCATGGTTTCAGGCCATATCGACGACATGCCTTAACGATCATGGTCACCAGGCGGGCTTAAAGGAAGTGAATTATCTTCTGATAATAATTCAAATTCTGATTAAATATTACATGCGAGGTGCACACAATACCATGCACTACTTTTTTTAGCGACTATATGCCATTATGAAAATTCTGCTTTTCACAACTTCGAGACTAACCCTCGCGAATGGTAAATGTCACCGTCCTCGAAAAAAAAAAAGGCAGGTTATGCTTTGGAAGGAAGCCATTAAATTGAACAAAATACAGCGCAGTCAACTTAAAAATTATAGTCCTTTATTTAAAAACTTCTTGCAGATCAACACCGTAATTTTAGTTTCTATTCCTATGAACAACTGTGGTCTGCAAATGTAAATGTAAATGTAAATTAACATCCTATCAATACAAGCCCAGTCGTTCTTTCAAATAGTGTACTGTAGATATTCATGAACTGATCTGTAATACTGAAAAAATGAAGATGGTTTTACATGGCTTCCCATTTTCACACCAGGCAAATGCTGAAGTTGTATCTTAATTAAGGCCACGGCTGCTTCCTTCCAACTCCTAGGCATTTCCTATCCCATCGTCACCATAAGACCTATCTGTGTCGGTGCAACGTGAAGCCACTAGCAAAAAAAAAAAATACTGAAAAAGGTAATCCTAAGACTATTCCCTGTGCTTGTTTCACCCAAATATTCAGTTAGGTTTAGATTCCAGAATGGTGCATTCGGAGACAGAGACTACAGCTGTACTATTCTCTGCAAAACAAGTTCTGTTATACCAATCTTGATTTATGACCATGATGCTTCCATATCTAAATTAATAACAGCGGAAACAGATAACGTTTTTGAAGTACCACACACTGGCGGAAACACAAACTGCTGTAGACATCATTCACTTCCAGTTTAAAATACGTAACCTAGCACCAGCAATGACGCAAGTTGAGCGACAGAAATGGCAAGCCAACGTCAGTGAGAGCGTTAGTCATTATCAAACGCGGGCCATAGATCACTAAAATGAATATCACAAGGTTAACTAGTGATATTTAAAAATAGTTGTCATACCCAACACTAACATCCATTTGGGGGAATATACGTAAGGAAATACGTTATCTCGTTCACATTTTCAGATAATGGCTATTTATCTTGGAAACTTACAGATGGCCTTCTACCGTAATGTCTAAATCTTCAGTCTGCCTCGTGCTCCACCAGACGAACCTAAAAAATACGTCTGGCATCCACAAGTTAAATAACATCGGTTGTCGCAGATGGTCTAGATCAGGGATGGCGAACCTATGCCACGCGTGTCACTAGGTGACACGCGAACACGATTTCGGTGGCACGCCACATGAACATAATAATATTTTATATATACGTCTTGTACTACAGACAATGCATATCTTATAGTGTTTGTAAGAAATAAATATCGAAAATGTAAATCCTAGTTCCATTCAGACCTGCAATATGGTAACACGGCTACACTGATAGGTCCGAAAGTCAAGTGAGATAGTGTCGTTTTCCGGTGGTTTTGTATACGGACATCCCAAACACGTTTTCGGAGCCGAAAAGAACAGAAACTTAACAAAGGTGGTGACCGTATATTTCAAGAACTCTGGCCAAGAGAATTCGGCCTGTTAAAGAGATGTGTTGCCTGTGTTCGAAAACAAGAATTGTATCCCCCACATTTAATGTAAAGCGCAATTTCGAGACTGGTTATTCAAATGTTTGTTGTATTTCAAATGAAGAAAGAAGAGAGTTCGTTTCACAAAATACCGAACATTACACAAACAAACTAGTTCTTTTGTATCATCTTTCCGGCCAAGGAATAATATCAGTGCGGCTGTTTCCATCTCTCTCACTGCATAGTACAGCATGCATGGGAAACCGATTTCTGATGGTGAGTTGTTGAAAGAAAGTTTCATATTGACGTTCGACACATTATTTGAAAACTTCCCTAACAAACAACTAATAATTAACAGAAATAATGGAATGCCAGCCAGTTGAACTGCTGTCAAGGATAGAATACTAAAAATGAGTGAAGAAGTTTCGGAGCAGTTGAAAGCTAATTTGGTTAACTCCCACATGTGTGCAGTATGTTTTGATGAAATCATGAATGTGACCTTACAAACGAGGATAGCAGTTTTTTTTAGATATCCTCATGGAAATGTGATGAGGGAGAAATTAGTTTAATTGTGAGCGTACAAACTACAATCTGGAATGGAGAAAGTGAAGTCCATTCGCAATATTAGTAATTTTGATTTTTATATCTATTAATATTTTTTTTTACAATTTGTTTTACGTCACACCGACACAGATACGTCTTGTGGCGACGATGGGACAGGCTTACGAGTGGGAAGGAAACCGCCGTGGCCATAATTCAGGTACAGCTCCACGGAACGTGCAATCAAATGTATTTACAAGATATATGTATAATAAATAAATAAATGAATCATTGAATGAATGAATAAATAAATAAATAAATAACATATTATGAAACATAATCTGGAATTTATAAAGGAAGTCGCCAGGGGGGGGGGGGGGGGGTTTTGGTTGTAGACATCCCTTAGTGGAAAACAACAAGTGGCAACAGATGAGAATAATAAACCAGACTTAAAATGGCACACTAGTTGGAAAAGGTTCGCCATCCCTGGTCTAGATGAACGTAAATGTCCATGAATTTTACAGCCTTGAACGCAATGGCATCTTTGACAGTCCTGTTACCTATTGCAGATCTAAACTCACAAAATAATATGCGAACTAGGTCGTATCTTAGACGATCTTACAACAGCGCGCCGAGGTGAAGACAGAATCTTAACATCTAGTTCGCTAAATTGACTCCGATCGGTGCTACATTCTTACATATATAAATAGGTCTTCAGTTATGTCGTCATTCTTTTCAGAGCAAGTAGTAACTACCTGCTGGAGCCTGGTTATAGACATGACCAGGTCGACTTCATAAATTTTATTATGGGATTATGGGGTTAAGGCTAAGGGTAGTTTATTACAGACAACCAGGCATTTACGTTGATTATTTGATCTCAGTGAGAACTGATGGTAGAATAAGTTCTTGGTTCAAAGTAGTTAGAAGGTTAGGAAAGGTCGTATGCTTCACCTTTGTTGTTCATAGTATACATAAGCCATTCCCAAACTGTGGTCCGACCGAGCTCGATAGCTGCAGTAGCTTAAGTGCGGCCAGTATCCAGTATTCGGGAGATTGTGGGTTCGAACCCCACTGTCGACAGTCCTGAAGATGGTTTTACATGATTTCCCATTTTCACACCAGGCAAATGCTGGGGTTGTACCTTAATTAAGGTCGCGGCCACTTCCTTCCCACTCCTATCCTTTCCTGTCCCATCGTCGCCATAAGACCTATCTGTGTCAGTGCGACGTAAAGCAACTTGTTTAAAAAAAAACTGTGGTCCGCGGACCCCTAGGAGGCCGCGACGATAATCCAAGTAGTCCGTAATAATAATGTAAGTTGTAAGTATTTAAAGGGCGAAATTTTATTGTACACACACAATTCATATATCATTATTCTAAATTTACGCTGTATAACAGGGCTGGCCACAACGAGGCTCGCGAGCCACATGCGGCTCTTGAGTCAGTCTCGTGCGGCTCTGGACACCAAGTTTAGAGTAAAATTAATTGACATGATTATTGGAAACTAACAACAACTCGTGGTCGGCGGCAGTCAGCAGCAGTGATGTGCGGCTTAAATTAATTAAATCTAAATATCGATCTAAACTCACTGATGAACATTTAAGTGTAATATTGTGAACTGCGCTGACAAATTATCAGCCAGATTTCAAAAAAAAAAAAAAAAAAAACTAACAGCAAAAATGAACACTGGAAGAAGCACTTCTCAAAAGTTGATGTGCACCTGAGCAATAATGTTCTGTGTCGTGTAGAAAATAAATGTTCCTTCATTTGTAATAAAATGAAAAGCGTGTTATCATTTTATAAACCATTTTGTAAACATGTAGAAAATAAATGTTCCTTCATTTGTTATAAAATGAAAAGCGTGTCCTCATTTTATAAACCATTTTGATTCCTAAATTTGCTCGTAAATTTGCGGCTCTCAAAATTAAGGTTAGTGGCCACCCCTGCTGTATAACTTCCATACAGTATATGTCATTCTTGGGAGATAAATGGTACAAGTAGGCAGTATCTAGTGAAGACCTTGTATCAGAACTCCACGTCTCTGATCGACTTTTGGGTCCATGACATCCCCTATACCCTGCAATTTCTAGAAAGAAAATACTGCTTTTAATGCTTTTCGACACAGCATACCTGTGTGAGTGTGCCTTTTCTGCTTTCACACAAAAGAAATCCAAGTACACAAACGGAACTAATGTTGAAGCTGATCTTCGGTTCGGGTGGCTACGCTTGAGAAACTCTGTCTTTGGAAAACAGCACCATCCGTCCCATTAATCCAACAATTGTACCAAGCACATTTTCTAGAATAAGTTTCCAGATCCAGACTGTTGTAATTGTCAGCCAAGTGTCAGAATGTTTTATAATTTCCATGAATATATAAAGCATCTTTATGTAAATGAAATTACATTTAAATTTAAAGGAAAGTAAATACTAGTCCTAAATTATACGAATTGAATCAAACATGGAAACAAAAAAAATCTGTTTTTTGTTCACTGAATTCGGTATTACTCGTATGTTCTTCGACTAGAGGATCTTTGGACATTAATGCGTTATGATAAGCGGGCCTCAGACACAAAAAGTTTGGGAAACCTTGGTATACGTGGATCATTTACTATTCCAGTGATTTGGTTTTAATGAAGGACTGTGCTCAAGGCCTTCAGTCTATTATCTTGGAGCACGAAAAGAGGTGACAATTAGCATTTCCAAGATTAATGTGATGCCAGTAGGAAGGAACCGAGAAGGATTCATTGCCAGGAATCGAATATGAAAATAGAAAAGATTAAGCATTTTAAGTAGCCTACTTGGGATTGTAGTATAGTGGGTGAAACTGAATCAAGGTACAGGATAGTTACAGTAAACTTGCAGTTGTGATCAACAGTATTCTTCAAGAAAGAAGTGAGCTCTCGGACGAATTTGTCCTTACACGGTAGTGAAAGCTGGGAGACTCAGGATAGTTTAGCTATAAGTTGGAGGTAAGGGACATGAAAGTAGTCAGAACGATCGCTGGTAGGCCTTCAAACAGGTAGTAACAGTAGCAGGAGAGTACTCGAAATGAGGAGATAAAGGCTAGGTTAGGAATAAGCCAGCTTCGATGATGAGGTCATGTGAGGAGAATGGAGGTGAATAGGTTATCCAAAGGAATAATTACTCTGTCATGGAGAGTAAGAGAAGCAGAGAGAAACCAAGACTCGAGTATATCTTTGACCGTGACAAGTGTCGAGTTATAGGCGCTCGCTCCTGCAAGGATTTTCATTGTTGACTAACAAGGGAGTCTGCCTCGGTGGTCGTAGTGATTACCTGCCACACACAAAAACCCCGGTTCGATTCCCGGCTCTGCCACGAAATTTGAAAAGTGGTATGAGAGCTGGAAATGGATCCACTCAGTCTCGGGAGATCAACTGCTTAGGGGGGGAGTTCGATTCCTACCACAGCCATCCTCGAAGTGGTTTTCCGTGGTTTCCACTTCTCCTCCAGGCAAATGCCGGGATGGTACCTAATCACAGGCCACGGCCGCTTTCTTCCCTCCCCTTGTCTATCCCTTCCAATCTTCCCATCCCCCACAAGGCCCCTGTTCAGTATAGCAGGTGAGACCGCCTAGGCGAGGTACTGGTCCTCCTCCTCAGTTGTATCCCCCGGCCCGAAGTCTCACCCTCCAGGATACTGTCCTTGAGGGGATGGAGGTGGAATCCGTTGTAGAGTCCGAGGGAAAAACCAACCCTGGAAGTTGAACGGATTACTAATAATAATAATAATAATTTCGTGTGACTATTTCTAGCCGAGTGCAGCCCTTGTAAGGCAGATCCTCCGATGCGGGTAGGCGGCATCTGCCATGTGTAGGTAACTGCGTGTTAATGTTGTGGAAGATAGTGTTATGTGTGATGCGTGAGTTGCAGGGATGTTGGGGACAGCACAAACACCCAGACTCCGGGCCATTAGAATTAACCAATGAAGTTTCAAATCCCCGACCGGGCCGGGAATCGAACCCTGGACCCTCTGAACCGAAGTCCAGGACGCTGACCATTCAGTCAACGAGTCGGACGGTAAACGGATTAAGAAAGAAAGAAAGAAAGAAAGAAAGAAAGAAAGAAAGAAAGAAAGAAGACTAACAAGGGAACGGTACGAAGTCGGACGATGAATTTCGAAATTTCTTTTTACATATCCTGAAAGATATTTAAAGAGGAAACAGGCTGAGTAGGGGAAAGGAGGTAATTATTACCAATCCTTCCTTAAAGCGGAATTCGAGAGCTCTAAATTCGCCGTGCGCGCCCAGAATAGCATAGTAGATGCCGACGGGGAGAGCGAAGGTGAGGCAGGACAGCCGCTGGCTGTGAAGGCTGACGTCACTCAGCATCTACTGTGTTATGAAGGATGCGCAAAGCGAGATTACGGCTCCTGACACCTTACTTTTAAGAAACAGCGAAAAAGTAGGAAAAATTTAACCTGTTTCAGCTTAAAAATTTTACGAATAGGTCAAAATATCTCAGTTCGCTATCCGCCTTCCTACCGTTCCTTCGTATGGAAGGGAAGGAGTTCATGCAGCCTTGTGAAATCAACCGAGGAGCTGTTGATAGGAGAGAAAGCGGACTCGGTCAAGAATATCAAGAAATACTGTGGATATCTTCACGCTTACAACGTAATACTCCAGTATCTCCTGAACACCCGGTTGGACAGCAGTCATCTTGACAACCCAAGCCCTTAATGGGCTGTATGTACCATGGTGCACTCCGAAACAACAAAGCAAATTAAATTCCCGTTCATTGGTTTACATGAATGTTGTCATCGCCATTTAATACCTCTTAACATTAGTATTATTTACCACAATCTGAAAACAGAAATATGGATGGTCTAGGGAAAACCGAGCAAGAGACTGTGCGGTTTGGGTCACGTAGCTATCAGCTTGCATTCTGGAGAGAGTGGGTTCGAACACCGCTGTCGGCAGCCCCGAAGATGATTTTCAGTGGTTTCCCATTTTCGCGCCAGGCAAATGCCAGAGCCGTACCCTAATTAAGGCCACGGTCGCTTCCTTCCCACTCCTAGCCATTCCTGTCCCTCTCCTATCCCATCGACGCCATAAGACCTAGTCTATCTGGGTCGCTGCGACGTAAATCAGATTGTAAGGAAAAAATAATCTAGTGAAAATGAACGATCCTCTTGTACATATTGCACCCATAAGCGAATTTACCTAATTAATTTACGAATTAAAATTGAATATTTCGCATATGAGATACCACAGTTAGGCTGTGAAACTAGCAGTCACAAAGGAACTTTCTGGCGCCAGTCAGGCGGCAAGTAAAATCCATGAAACTCTTCTCAGAGCACGACCAAATTGTAAACCACCCTAAGGAGTCCATCCAATAAATTTTATGACACCGCATAGGAGTGGCGACTTGCTGTTTGGTTCTCACGAGAAAATCACGCGTTGAGGCCTGACCTACTTAGCTAGGACAAAAGGGACAGCGAAAATACCCGCCAACCGTTGGGAGGAAGTGGAAGCACCCACGCTACGAAGGGCGCGAAAGTCTCAGCCAATCACAAAATTCTAAATTTGAATGAACTGTAAAAGCGGGAGTCTACAGTCAGTATTTCGTTATCTGAAGCCCGGTGTGGTGGTGAAAAACAGTGTCCTGATTTCTTTATAATATTTGGTGAATTATCAGTGCAAATCTGTGGTTAATTCGTGCCTAATTAATAAAATGTAACTTCGCACGGAGGAGTAAGAGGACCCAGAAGAATGAGCTATCATGGCGGGATGAAGCCGTCCACCGGAAGAAAATAACACCAGTGACGCGCGCCGTCGTGTGGATTATCCTGTGATCATTTCGCGCGGCGCAATATCACATGTAAGTCGGACAAAATTTAGGAAGTTCTGCATATAAATTTTGAAAACTCTAACCTACGGATGTACGATAAAGCGCTCCCGAGGACTAGATTACTACGCCACATCCCTTCCACGGAACTATTTTCTAGGTGGTGGGAGGACTCTTTACAAAACCCAGCGACCAGAGGGTTGAATTCTCATTGTGTCTCTTGAGTCTTGGCAGTGTCGTGAGTACTCTCAGTGTGTGTTGTCTTGAGAATCCTCAGTGTGTGTCTTGAGTACTCTCAGTGTGTGACAGTGTGTTTTCTAGAGTCTTCGCAGTGATTCTGTAATAGTCTCAATTTTTCTTCAGTATTCTCAGTGAATCTTCGTTTGACAGAGTGACAGAGTGTGTCACCTAATTCATTTAGTCAGCTTTACTTTTGGCTGGTAAAAAAGCGATTAGACACTTGTAGGTATTTTGAGAAAGCCTTGTATTATTTACTTGGGAGAGTAACATTTCAGTAGTGAACACTTTAACAAACTTTTACTGTAAATGCAGAGAGATGACAGGCAAGAGCTACACGTTCAACTTAAATGAACTCACATTACGAGTCGAGAGGAACAAGTCCATGTTTTCGGCATAATTACATAAAAACTTCTCTAACCCACGGGTAGTTTCACACTTGTTATCAGCATAAATTTTCTCCACAACATAAACTGTATTTAGCTTGCTTCTAACATTCAATAAACTGTTTGGCAAGCGAGATATTTACGGGCAGAAACGAGTAAAGACAGACAGGGAGGAGAATGACTTTTCTTCAATGAAGGCCGCAGCAGTAAACCTTGGGCAAACAGTTATGTTCCGTTGGGGTTAATGTTCTGTAAGCTGCGAGGTAAATAAAGCTGAGAGACCGGCGTGCAGACCAACAGGTGATTTCCAGGTAGACAGCGAGACGACCGTCCAACTACACAACAGGAGTCTGCAGTGGGATCGTCTAACTTTCACTGGAGTGAGAGAAAATGCGAGTGTTGTATGCTAATATAAACGTGTGTTACGGCATGGCAAATATGTGTCAAATTTGCGTGTGTAAAATTTTGGAATACCACAGCAGCGTGAAGATGGAATTCTAATTTCACCATGACCGAGGCCAGAGGGTGAGCCGACATGCCTCCATCACACAGGTATGAGCATCAATAAATAATGTAAATAAATATGTAGGGCTGTGATTAATCGATGATCAATGTAGTTTAGAGTATTAGGTAGGATTGTTAATAATTCACGGTTGATAATTGTAACTATTAATAATAATAGTAATAATAATAATAATAATAATAATTATAATAATTATAATAATAATGTAATGTTGCACTTTCAGTTAGGGTTATTTGTGCACTTCGTTTAGGTAGATGTTTTTTGCGTGTTTTATTGATTTATTTCTGTAGTATGTCACTTTGACAGTTAGGCAGCTTTGATATTTGATCTATGAGTGTAATGCCTGTTTATTATTATTATTATTCATGTGATTAGATCGTTGGTTTTTGAGTCATATTTTGTTTGAGTTTTGATGTTGTAGACGCCGCCGCGATGATGTTAATGTTTTATTTTTGCTTATTTTGCGCATTTCAGCTTGTTTTATGATGGGGAATCATCCTTCAGATGCGACGTTTTGATTGTACCTATCCCGTGTATTTTGCGACGATTTTTGGTAGACGCGAGTATTTATTTCTGTGTAGTTGCGGTTACACATGTTTCAACATCTGTGTTTTGAGAGGCAATCTCGTTTCTTTTTTTTGTATATATAGAAACAGTGAGTGCCATTGATGAGTCAGCTCTGAGATTTTGTGATATGTTAAGCAGAGAATGATCGAGAGATCGAGCTAGATGATTAATATCCCTGATGATCTACGTTGATGATGGAAATATGATTTGGACCATGTCATGATACTGTCGTAAGAAGTCGTAATGTGCACGACAGATATTTGCCCGCCGGATACGAGCGAGGCCGTATTGTGAGAATAATGAATAATAATGGCGTCGAGATTTAATGAGTAAATAGAATTGTGAAATGAAGAATTTAACCACGAGTGTTAAATGTGTTACGACATGGGTTATGATTGTAGGCAGAAGCCTGTATTTGTTTAAATAATTCCAGGGAAAGTAGATGTTCGGCAAATATGCTAGCCATTGTACAATGTGAGCAGAGTGACGAGTCAATGTGTTTTTCGATAATCATGTAGAGTCATGGATCACATGAAATAACAGTAATTTGTCCATCAAGGTTAAATTGTATCATGTCCAGACATTTATCGTCTGAGGTTAGAGATTGCCGTCAAATTCGCAATATTTTGCTACTCGCAGCGGGGTATATTTTTGTGGAGACTCCGACTTTATTTTGCGCATTCCATCCTTATTAATTTCCAGTAGGCCGCGATGGTGGGATCTAGTTTTTTTGTTTGTTTGCTTTCTTTCTGTGTGTACTTTATTACCGTGTATTTGTAGGACGCAAGCGTATGTGAATTATTTATATTTTGATTTGATGTAAATAGATAGGTGTAGATAGGCTAGTTTTTGATTTCTGTATTTTCTTTGTCGGAGCAATGTTACTCCATTTAACAGATGTAATGATGTAAATAAGATTGTCAGATGTTAGGTTTATGGATCATCGATTAAATCACAGTCGAAACGATAGTAGTGGTATGCTCATACCAGGCATTTAAGTAATTACCAAACCTTTTAAAATCCACTACATTTTATTGCAAAATGAAGCGATCTTTAATAAACCAATTGTATAAAACTGCCGCAATGAATGAGGTAAACAAGATGGCATCTGCCTCCATCTAGTGGTGGTACCACAAATATGAGTTGATAATGAAATGCAGTTAGCGGCAAATTCAATAGAAATTTTAATGTACAAGGATCGCTATCATTTGATATGTTAACATCAGGCACTTGGCCTAAATTTTGGTTCATTCTTAAGAAGTCCAGTCTATCACAGGTATGCAAGTGAAGTTTAAAATTTAGATGAGTGGTCGATACACTCAGATTTGATGTTTCAATAATTTATTTTGTTTAATCATGAGGTGTTGAATAAGACAATGGTTATGTCGGAAATGAAGTGTGATGTTCATGGTTGTTTTTCTTCGAATTATCCCTGATGTGATACACTTGGTTAGTGCAGGCCATGATTATTTTAAAGTTGGGTATTTTACCAAATGAGCCACATGTGATAAATATTTGACAACTCCTATGAGTCAGTGGATTGATGACGTAACTAATTACTTTATTATGATTCAACCATTTTAATTTAGTTTGGAGAGATATTTTCTACGTAATATAATTCTGTATCTCAAGAAGGTGGTCTTTCTGACCAGAGTTTTAATTGATTCACGTTATCAACATGAAGACAGTGTCAACATAGTCTGGAATTATTTTAATCAATGTGTTTGACCTTCAGTCAGTTTATTAGGCAGATTATGATGTTTGTAAGGCACATCCTCAATCTTTAATTTTCTTAGTTTCATTGATTTCAGTTTGTTTACATTTTTCACTAGTTCAGTTTACGTTCACTTTTGGCATTTTGCATTTTATTTCAATAAATCAGTCTTTTATTTATTTTATTCAGTCTTTGGGTACCGTCATTTTAGTTAGTTTACCCCATCTTTTCATTCCCTCACTCCTTATTCGACGGGTGGCCTCTCTTCGGGGATAGCGGACGGTCACGACTGAGGAAGAAGAGTCTACATGCAGCGGTGAGTATTATTTACATGTCATTTATTACAGGAGCAGCCGGCGCACAGAAGAAGGAAGAGTTCACCGCAGTTGTTGCCTTGAAAAGGGCACAATATAGAATGTTCCGTAGACTAGTGCTTAAAATTAGGTATTATTTACAATATTTAAACTACATTGTTGACTAAATAAATAGATGAATAAATAAATAAATATATAAATACTGCGTATATAAATTCTCACTGCTCATTCAATCTCTTAACCAACTACTTGAGTAATCAGTTTCATTAAACCATTCATTCGTGTATTCCCTTACTTCCTTTCACTCTAGTGCATTAGGTTCTTTAAACAACGTTTTTATTTACGTACAATGTAAATTTTGGAAGAGGGAAGTTCTTGGCATCCCCTGACAGCAAGTTTCATAATTTTATGAATGCCAAAATATCCCTTCTGGAAGGCAGAGAATTTGGCGAAGGATCGAAAGAGATTAACTCCACCTCTTCCTCCTCCTCCTCCACCTGCTCCTCTCTGAGCTGAATGGTATGCAAGTGATCAGCAGTGGAAGGTATCAATATCCATACAGGCTGAGAGACATTTCCGGAGAAATGTTAAGTCAGTTTCTTCGGCTATTGCCTCAATACAAGGCAGCCTTCTTGGATGGCAGCTTTTCCATGTGGCATTGTACTCTCGTGTACTCCGCTGTTGCGGGCTGCCAAGTACGTCAGAAGAGGCCGTACCATGCCAATGTATGATGAGCTATGAGCCCTGGATTTATATATTGGAACCCCCATTCACACGTATCTGTTTTTAATATGACATCGTATATAACGACCATTGGCTTCCCAAGCCTAGCCCTCTTTCATCCCAGCGTCACTCAATATACAATATGTCAGTGTTACTGCTTCGTAAAACAGCTTTCCTTAATTTTTTGCACTTGTTAACACTCACAGAAGCAATAATAGACGGTACCTCTTACGCCTAACCATGCTGTAATAAAGGCAGAATTCCCATTTCAGGGTTAAATTATCATTATTCTGTACTGGACCAACAGTAAAGTGAAGTACAATGGGAAGGAGATATGAAAAACTTCCCGTTATCTGGTCTTCGCATCTATGAAGCATATACTTGATTATTCTACCTGCGTTGTAGCTTATCCAGTCACACTGTGATGTCTGCATAAAATCTCCAGATGGCGCACGGCCCCATAAGGAACATAGGCGGGGCTTGAGATTTACGTTTCTTTGTGCACAGCACAACATTTCTATATAAGATCATAGGTCGCTCACATCTACATCATAATCTTCAGAATGCCATTTCTAGACAATAATGACAAAACTCAAGCCCAGCACTTTCTATCTCATGGTAGCTGACATCTTAACAGCTTTTCCTTTTCCAGCACGACAGGACATTTACGTTCTTACAGAATGTGACACAAACTCCATTGAATTTATCGGTTCTTTGTTTGGGAAATATATAATTTAAAATAAATTTAAGGAATACATTACCTTCAGTCTGGCAGTAGCTGTCAACTGTGCAATATGATCACAGTTAGTAATACTACTACCACCACCATTACTGTTATTATTATTATTATTATTATTATTATTATTATTATTATTATTATTATTATTATTCAAGTTTTCTCGCGTTTTCGCGGACTTCAGTTGCATTAGGTAGGATTACCATCCAAGCCTAGAGAAACACTATTGATCATATTGCATCCATAAGCGAATTTACCTAATTAATTTACGAATTAAAATTGAATATTTCGCATATGAGATACCACAGTTAGGCTGTGAAACTAGCAGTCACAAAGGAACTTTCTGGCGCCAGTCAGGCGGCAAGTAAAATCCATGAAACTCTTCTCAGAGCACGACCAAATTGTAAACAACCCTAAGGAGTCCATCCAATAAATTTTATGACACCGCATAGGAGTGGCGACTTGCTGTTTGGTTCTCACGAGAAAATCACGCGTTGAGGCCTGACCTACTTAGCTAGGACAAAAGGGACAGCGAAAATACCCGCCAACCGTTGGGAGGAAATGGAAGCACCCACGCTACGAAGGGCGCGAAAGTCTCAGCCAATCACAAAATTCTAAATTTGAATGAACTGTAAAAGCGGGAGTCTACAGTCAGTATTTCGCTATTTGAAGCCCGGTGAGGTGGTGAAAAACAGTGTCCTGACTTCTTTATAATATTTGGTAAATTATCAGTGCAAATCTGTGGTTAATTAGTGCCTAATTAATAAAATGTAACTTCGCACGGAGGAGTAAGAGGACCCAGAAGAATGAGCTGTCATGGCGGGATGGAGCCATCCACCGGAAGGAAATAACACCAGTGACGCGCGCCGTCGTGTGGATTATCCTGTGATCATTTCCCGCGGCGCAATATCACATGTAAGTCGGACAAAATTTAGGAAGTTCTGCATATAAATTTTGAAAACCCTAACCTACGGATGTACGATAAAGCGCTCCCTAGGACTAGATTATTACGCCACATCCCTTCCACGGAACTATTTTCTAGGTGGTGGGAGGACTCTTTACAAAACCCAGCGACCAGAGGGTTGAATCCTCATTGTGTCTCTTGAGTCTTGGCAGTGTCGTGAGTACTCTCAGTGTGTGTGTTGTCTTGAGAATCCTCAGTGTGTTGTTTTGAGTACTCTCAGTGTCTTGAGTGTGACAGTGTGTTTTCTAGAGTTTTCGCAGTGATTCTGTAATAGTCTCAGTTTTTCTTCAGTATTCTCAGTGAATCTTCGTTTGACAGAGTGACAGAGTGAGACAGCTAATTCATTTAGTCAGCTTTACTTTTGGCTGGTAAGAAAGCTATTAGACACTTGTAGGCATTTTGAGAAAGCCTTGTATTATTTACTTGGGAGAGTAACATTTCAGAAAATGAACACTTTAACAAACTTTTACTGTTTATGCAGAGATGACAGGCAAGAGCTACACGTTCAACTTAAATGAACTCACATTACGAGTCGAGAGGAACAAGTCCATGTTTTCGGCATAATTACATAAAAACTTCTCTAACCCACGGGTAGTTTCACATGTGTTATCAGCATAAAATTTTCTCCACAACATAAACTGTATTTTAGCTTGCTTGTACCATTTCAATAAACTGTTTGGCAAGCGAGATATTTACGGGCAGAAACGAGTAAAGACAGACAGGGAGGAGATTGACTTTTCTTCAATGAAGGCCGCAGTAGCAAACCTTGGGCAAACAGTTATGTTCCGTTGGGGTTAATGTTCTGTAAGCTGCGAGGTAAATAAAGCTGAGAGACCGGCGTGCAGACCAACAGGTGATTTCCAGGTAGACAGCGAGACGACCGTCCAACTACACAACAGGAGTCTGCAGTGGGATCGTCTAACTTTCACTGGAGTGAGAGAAATGCGAGTGTTGTATGCTAATATAAACGTGTGTTACGGCATGGCAAATATGTGTCAAATTTGCGTGTGTAAAAATTTGGAATACCACAGCAGCGTGAAGATGGAATTCTAATTTCACCATGACCGAGTCCAGAGGGTGAGCCGACATGCCTCCATCACACAGGTATGAGCATCAATAAATAACGTAAATAAATATGTGGGGCTGTGATTAATCGATGATCAATGTAGTTTAGAGTATTAGATAGGATTGTAAATAATTCACGGTTGATAATTGTAACTATAATAATACAACAATAATAATAATAATAATAGTAATAATAATAATAATAATAATAATAATAATGTTATGTTGCACTTTCAGCTAGAGTTATTTGTGCACTTCGTTTAGGTAGATGTTGTTTGCGTGTTTTATTGGATTTTTTTTGTAGTATGTCACTTTGACAGTTAGGCAGCTATGATATTTGATCTATGAGTGTAATGCCAGTTTGTTATTATTATTCTTCATGTGATTAGATCGTTGGTTTTTGAGTCATATTTTGTTTGAGTTTTGATCTTGTAGACGCCGCTGCGATGATTTTAATGTTTTATTTTTGCTTATTTTGCGCATTTCAGCTTGTTTTTGTTGGGGATCATCCTTCAGATGCGACGTTTTTGATTGTACCTATCCCGTGTATTTTGCGACGATTTTGGTAGACGCGAGTATTTATTTCTGTGTAGTTGCGGTTACACTTGTTTCAACATCTGTGTTTGAGAGGCAATCTCGTCATCTTTTTGTTATATAGAAACAGTGAGTGCCATTGATGAGTCAGCTCTGAGATTTTGTGATATGTTAAGCAGAGAATGATCGAGAGATCGAGCTAGATGATTAATATCCCTGATGATCTGCGTTGATGATGGAAATATGATTTGGACCATGTCACGAACTGTCGTAAGAAGTCGTAATGTGCACGACAGATTTTTTTGCCCGCCGGATACGAGCGAGGCCGTATTGTGAGAGTAATGAATAATAATGACGTCGAGAATTAATGAGTAAAGAGAATTGTGAAATGAAGAATTTAACCACGAGTGTTAAATGTGTTACGACATGGGTTATGATTGTAGGCAGAAGCCTGTATTTGTTTAAATAATTCCAGGGAAAGTAGATGTTCGGCAAATAATGCTAGCCATTGTACAATGTGAGCAGAGCGACGAGTCAATGTGTTTTTTGATAATCATGTAGAGTCATGGATCACATGAAATAACAGTAATTTGTCCATCAAGGTTAAATTGTATCATGTCCAGACATTTATCGTCTGAGTTTAGAGATTGCCGTCAAATTCGCAATATTTTGCTACTCGCAGCGGGGTATATTTTTCAGGAGACTCCGAGGTTATTTTGCGCATTCCATCCTTATTAATTTCCAGTAGGCCGCGATGGTGGGATCTAGTTTGTTTGTTTGCTTTCTTTCTGTGTGTACTTTATTACCGTGTATTTGTAGGACGCAAGCGTATGTGAATTATTTATATTTGTTTTGATGTAAATAGATAGGTGTAGATAGGCTAGTTTTGTTTTTGTATTTTCTTTGTCGGAGCAGTGTTACTCCATTTAACAGATGTAATGATGTAAATTAGATTGTCAGATGTTAGGTTTATGGATCATCGATTAAATCACAGTCGAAATGATAGTAGTGGTATGCTCATACCAGGCATTTAAGTAATTACCAAACCTTTTAAAATCCACTACATTTTATTTGCAAAATGAAGCGATCTTTAATAAACCAATTGTATAAAACTGCCGCAATGAATGAGGTAAACAAGATGGCATCTGCCTCCATCTAGTGGTGGTACCACAAATATGAGTTGATAATGAAATGCAGTCAGCGGCAAATTCAATAGAAATTTTAATGTACAAGGATCGCTATCATTTGATATGTTAATATCAGGCACTTGGCCTAAGTTTTGGTTCATTCTTAAGAAGTCCAGTCTATCACAGGTATGCAAGTGAAGTTTAAAATTTAGATGAGTGGTCGATACACTCAGATTTGATGTTTCAATAATTTATTTTGTTTAATCATGAGGTGTTTGAATAAGACAATGGTTATGTCGGAAATGAAGTGTGATGTTCATGGTTGTTTTTCTTCGAGTTATTCCTTATATGATACACTTGGTTAGTGCAGTCCATGATTATTTAAATTTGGGTACTTTACCAAATGAGCCACATGTGATAAATATTTGATAACCCCTTTAAGTCAGTGGAGTGATGACGTAACTAAGTTACTTTATTATGATTCAACTATTTTAATTTATTTTGAGAGATATTTTCTACGTAATATAATTCTGTATTTCAAGAAGGTGGTTTTTCTGACCAGAGCTTTAAACTGAGTCATGTTATTAACTTGAAGACAGTGTCAACAGAGTCTGGAATATTTTAATTGAGGTGTTTGACCTTCAGTCAGTTTATTAGGCAGATTATGATGTTTGTAAGGCAGATCCTCAATCTTTAATTTTCTTAGTTTCATTGATTTCAGTTTGTTTACATTTTTCACTAGTTCAGTTACGTTCATTTTTAGCATTTTGCATTTTATTTCAATAAATCAGTATTTTATTTAAATTTTATTCAGTCTTTGGGTACCGTCATTTTAGTTAGTTTACCCCCTCTTTTCATTCCCTCACTCCTTATTCTACGGGTGGCCTCTCTCCGGGGATAGCGGACGGTCACGACTGAGGAAGAAGAGTCTACATGCAGCGGTGAGTATTATTTACATGTCATTTATTACAGGAGTAGCCGGCGCACAGAAGAAGGAAGAGTTCACCGCAGTTGTTGCCTTGAAAAGGGCACAATATGAATGTATTCATTTATGGATCATTCAAAACCCTATTTTCCGAGCGATTGGCTGCGCAGTTTGGGTCTCGTAGATATCAGCTTGCATTCGGGAGATAGTGGGTTCGAACACCACTGTCAGTAGCACTGAAGATGGTTTTCCGTGCTATCCAACTTTCACATCAGGCAAATTATGGGGCTCCACAGCAGCTTCGTTCCCATTCCTAGCCCTTTCCTGTCCGATCATTTCCATAAGACCTATGTGTACCGGAGAGACGTAAAACGAACCTACAGTATTCAGCACTTTCCATCATAATACTGGAGGTTAAGCTGCTATCTTCTGCATTTCTATGGAGATATTCTTGTTAATCATCCAGCTGGTGGGAAATTTATCCTAGTACTTCCATCACTATTGTAATAATGATAATACTATCCCGATGCCAGATCTGTCTTATTTCATTGGCCAGAGGTAGGTACTGCGCCTAGTATCCTAGACTTAATAAGCATTAATTTCATTATTTCATCATTGTTATACTAAAGTACTATCTATGGCTTAATACTATCTGGAGAGAAATATGTGGGAGTAAGACGCACGTAGCTCCCCTAGGGGTGGAATGGGCAGGGAATTACATGTAAAAGAATCCATAACGACCTAAAGTGCTGATAAAATATTTAGGACCACATAAAAATTCATCAAATATCATCTCGAAACTAAAATTGTGCTACTAGACCTCTGTATTTTTTCCTGAGCTCTCGCATCTAATATGATATCCGTCGCCTGATTTTATTGAGTTACGCTAAGTACTGTAGAAATTATACATTTTTAACTGTTGGAAGGTCAAATCAGAAAGTAAATACTTTTGGAAATATTATGTACTATTCTAATTGGTTATATCACCACCAAGATTCGTTTGTAGACTCATCAATAGGCGGGGATCATTGTAGTATAAAAATTCCGAAAAAGTGCGGCACCGTTTTTTGTGCGTTTATTTTTTCTTTTTGAAACCAGCGCTAAGACTGTCTATTTTTCTTTGTTCTTGTCATAGGTCGCAGTGTAAGCTATCAGCATCAGAAATGTGTTCTTGGATATCATCTCCAGAGTGCAAATGAAACTAACAGGGCAGATAAGCCTGACCCCGATAGTTCGCCCCGAGAATTTGGTCCATACATAACAAAGACAAATCAACAATCTTGGCGCCGCTTTGAAAAAATAAAACACGTCGAAAAGAACGGTGCCGCATATTTCCATTGCAATTTGCTTTACTTCGCACCGACACAGATAGGTCTTATGGCGACGATGGGACGGGAAGTGGCTAGGAGTGGGAAGGAAGCGACCGTGGCCTTAATTAAGGTACAGCCCCAGTATTTGCCTGGTATGAAAATGGAAAACCACGGAAAACCATCTTCAGGGCTGCCGACAGTGGGGTTCGAACCCACTATATCCCGAATACTGGATACTGGCCGCTCTTAAGCGACTGCAGCTATCGAGCTCGGTCGCATATTTCCAGAATGTTTATATATATATACTAAAATGGCCCCCACTTACTGATAATTTTACTAACAAATCTAGGCGGTAATACCTGCAACCAATGAGAGTATACAGTACATTCTATTACCAACATTTTTGATATTTTTGGTGTGACCTTCCAAAAGTTAAAAATTCAAACAAAACTTCTACAGTACTTGGACTAACTCAATGGAAGCAGACGTCATATATGCTATTAGATGTTGTAACTGTTCGACCCTAAGCTTCTCACTAGAGGAGACGAAAGTTAATACCTTGGGACACATGAATATCAAATAAACTATATGTGGCTTGCCCGCAAATTGCCACGCATATAGAAACAATTAACATTCCATGGTTTCCCATTTCTCTATGTGATGTATGGGCGCCAGCTAAAGCAAAATTTATATTTACTAGCATAGAGACTTATACTTAATCACAGGGGTAGGATTTTAAATAATTAACCATTAAGTATCGTTTGAGAAAGAAAATTAACGCAATATAAAATACAAATGAATTTATTATACAAAAAATGAGATGAATCGGAAAAGTTCCTTAAAGCGTGGAGGGATTTAGAATTTACGTTACTGAAATGACTAATTGCTTGCTTTATCTAATTGAAGTTCACCAATTGCAGTTTCCGTTGAAGTCATCTGGTTTCCGTGGTTACTCGTTCTCTTCTTCTCGATGTAGAATTGACTGCATGGACATCCTTCCTTCTCTGATGTGGTACGGGCTATCTGGACTAGCACTCCCCAATTGCCTAGTCTTTAAATTAGACATTGGCCCTATACTTGTAAAAACTGATCAGCGTTGATCGTATGAGGAGAAAATTCAGAGATATGAACTTTTCCATGTTAGTAGAAATCCCAATCCAACTGAGCTATACTATTTATACGGTAGAGACGTGTACCAAATTCCATGGACTTGAACTAAACATAGTTCTTCGTCCAGAGGATTTACTGAATATAACACAAGCCGTAAGCATGTTTCGTCTCACGCAGATCCGATAACATTACCGCAGCTGAGTACTGTGTCGAAGCGACAACACACTGTACAAAAATAACTGTCTCGGAGAGACCACACACTGTCTCAAAATCAATAACGTCGTTCAAAGTAGATGTCCACAGTAGAAGTAGCGATGTGAGTTGGTATCTCGAGACTCCGTGAATCGAGGAATGCTCCGCGCTACATAATACACTGACTGACAGAGCAAATGCAACACCAAGAAGGAGTGGTCAGAACTTTATGCCAATTGCAGGGTAGACTGACGTCACTGAGGTATGCTCATGATGTGAAATGCGCCGCTGTGCTGCGCACATAGCGAACGATAAATGGGACACGGCGTTGGCGAATGGCCCACTTCGTACCGTGATTTCTCAGCCGACAGTCATTGTAGAACGTGTTGTCGTGTGCCACAGGACACGTGTATAGCTAAGAATGCCAGGCCGCCGTCAACGGAGGCATTTCCAGCAGACAGACGACTTTACGAGGGGTATGGTGATCGGGCTCAGGACAGGTTGGTCGCTTCGTCAAATCGCAGCCGATACCCATAGGGATGTGTCCACGCCTGTGGCGAAGATGGTTGGCGCAGGGACATGTGGCACGTGCGAGGGGTCCAGGCGCAGCCCGAGTGACGTCAGCACGCGAGGATCGGCGCATCCGCCGCCAAGCGGTGGCAGCCCCGCACGCCACGTCAACCGCCATTCTTCAGCATGTGCAAGACACCATGGCTGTTCCAATATCGACCAGAAAAATTTCCCGTCGATTGGTTGAAGGAGGCCTGCACTCCCGGCGTCCGCTCAGAAGACTACCATTGACTCCACAGCATAGACGTGCACGCCTGGCATGGTGCCGGGCTAGAGCGACTTGGATGAGGGAATGGCGGAACGTCGTGTTCTCCGATGAGTCACGCTTCTGTTCTGTCAGTGATAGTCACCGCAGACGAGTGTGAGACGAGGCGTCGGCGTGGAGAAAGGTCAAATCCGGCAGTAACTGTGGAGCGCCCTACCGCTAGACAACGCGGCATCATGGTTTGGGGCGCTATTGCGTATGATTCCACGTCAACTCTAGTGCGTATTCAAGGCACGTTAAATGGCCACCGCTACGTGCAGCATGTGCTGCGGCCGGTGGCACTCCCGTACCTTCAGGGGCTGCCCAATGGTCTGTTTCAGCAGGATAATGCCCGCCCACACACTGCTCGCATCTCCCAACAGGCTCTACGAGGTGTACAGATGCTTCCGTGGCCAGCATACTCTCCGGATCTCTCACCAATCGAACACGTGTGGGATCTCATTGGACGCCGTTTGCAAACTCTGCCCCAGCCTCGTACGGACGACCAACTGTGGCAAATGGTTGACAGAGAATGGAGAACCATCCCTCAGGACACCATCCGCACTCTTATTGACTCTGTACCTCGACGTGTTTCTGCGTGCATCGCTGCTCGCGGTGGTCCTACATCCTATTGAGTCGATGCCGTGCGCATTGTGTAACCTGCATATCGGTTTGAAATAAACATCAATTATTCGTCCGTGCCGTCTCCCCAACTTTCATCCCTTTCGAACCACTCCTCCTTGGTGTTGCATTTGCTCTGTCAGTCAGTGTATATCACCGGGCTCTCCCAACTCTTGATAATAGCTCATTATCAATTCTCTATATAACGAAACATCTGATTCGTAGATCCCACTTCTTTCTTCTTGACAAGACCAGAAGGCGTGGCGATGATGTAGTCTGCTGGTATGCAAGCCTCGCGCGCGGGTCGCTGTTTACTGCCTTGGCTCATGAGTTTAACACAATGACTCATGTAATTTTCCCCCGCTATAAGAATAACCTCTTCCGTATACACAAATATGAGATGAAATGACAACAACTATGTCTCAACATATTGACCATATTTACAGTACATAATGAATTCCAATCCTACCTAATATAATAATTTAAATAATAAATGATGTTATAATTATATAATATGACTGGAAAAGCCTTATTTACAAATGCTTGACGTTGAATAAATATGATATTACGAATAATTGCCGATGGCGGATAAACTTGATATCAAATGATATCGCGTAAAATGATAGTATATTAAATTAGTCTGGCCGGAGAAGCCTGAACGGTTACAATGTGAGAGCTTAGAACAAAATACAAAGGTCTAGTGGCACAATTTTGGGTTTTAGATGACATTTTGTGATTTCTTTATATGGTCCTAAACTTTTGATCAGTACTGTATATTAGAGTTGAATCCAGAATTTTAGGGGTCGCTGAGATGAATAGTGACACTCCAGATGACATTTAAGTCCATGTTCATTCAGCCACCAGCGCCGGAGGGGATGAGAACGGATGAAAATATATCCAAAATGATCGAGATTAATGTTGAATCCCTAGTTTTCGGGTTCGCTGGGCTGGCTGGTGACAGTCTCAATGATAGTTGGAATTATGCACATCATGTCTATAGAGCGACGCCGAAATACATATAGCTACCGCTACTTTCCAGACAACATGAGCTGCAAACAAGGACAAAGCTTCACGCAAAACAAAATAATACAATACTTTTAATTAAACACAAAACACACACACGTCATACACCATCATTATAGACCGTTATACCTTTCAGCGTTCAGTCTGCAAGCTTTTTTGAATTTACTAAACTTTGCCACAATCCTCTATTATTTGCAACCAGTGCTGTGCCCTCATGTAATTCTATAACTTTTATCTTTAAATCGTTAGAAAGTGAGTCTAATTATCGAAGTCTTGGTCTACTTCTACTTCTCTTACCCTCCATAACAGAGTCCATTATCTTCGTAGGTAAACAATCCTCCTCCATTCGCCTCACATGACCCCACCACCGAAGCCGATTTATGCGTATAGCTTCATCCATCGTGTTAATTCCTAACTTAGCCTTTATCTCCTCATTCCGAGTACCCTTCTGCCATTGTTGCCACCTGTTTGTACCAGCAATCATTCTCGCTACTTTCACGTCTGTTACTTCTAACTTATGAATAAGATATCCTGAGTCCACCCAGCTTTCGCTCCCGTAAAGCAAAGTTGGTATGAAAATAGAACGGTGTAAAGAGAGTTTCGCCTGGGAGCTGAATTCCTCCTTACAGAATACTGTTGATCGCAATTGCGAGCTCACAGCGTTAGCTTTACTACTACCTTGATTCAATCTCACTTACAATACTACCATCTTCGGAGAACACACATCCTAAATACTTGAAACTGAAGTTTTGTGTCATCAATCTGGCATTCAGTTCTCTTGGATTTCTTACCTACTGACATAAATTTAGTCTTCGAAAGGCTAATTTTCATACCATACTCATTGCACCTATTTTGCACACCCAACAATAAAATTACAAAATAGTTCGCAAAATAGTAATCAGCGTCACAATAAAGAAATCCACAAAAATTCACTTGGTACATAAATAAGAGGTAATAAAGACAAAGTCACCTCCGTACAGGCCATGAACGCCCTTGGAGGAGTGGAAGGTAAAAGCTTCCACCATTGTTAACCGCGGCACGTGATGGGGTAGAGTGGTTAGCTCTACGCCCGGCCGCCTTTGCCCCCAGGAATTAACCTAGTACTCATTTTTGGTTCAGGCTGAGTGAACCTCAGGGCCATACGCACCTCCGGAAGTGGAAATCTCGTTTCTTAAATATTACGATTTCCTGACGGGGATTCGAACCCACGTCCTTCCGGGCGAACCGAGCACGCCTTTACCGCCTCGGCCAGGCAGCCCCCAAATGAGAGGTAATACAAATCCTACACATGTCCGGCCCCGCGTCCGCTTGTCACCCGGCCCAGAGACGAAGCGTTGGTCCGAGCCGAACCGGGTGGGACCGATGCACTATGCACAGGAACTCTGCGCCTCAGTTTGCATGCGTGAGATATTGGGCCTTTGAGAGGCCCTGATCTAGAGAAAGCATACGACAGGGTACCAAGGGAAAAGATGTTCACCATACTGGGGGACTATGTGATTAAGGGTCGATAATTAAAATCAATCAAAGGCATTTATGTTGACAATTCGGCTGCAGTGAGAATTGATGGTGGAATGAGTTCTTGGTTCAGGGTACTTACAGGGGTTAGACAAGGCTGTAATTTTTCACCTTTGTTGTTTGTAGTTTAGATGGATAGTGGGTTCGAATACCACTGTCGGCAGCACTGAAGATCGTTTTCCGTGGTTTCCTATTTTCACATCAGGCAAATACTGGAGCTCTACGGCAGCTTCCTTCCCATTCCTAGCCCTTTCCTGTCCGATCATCGCCATAAGACTTATCTGTGCCGGAGAGACGTAAATCGAACCTACAGGATTCAGCACTTTCCATCATAATACTGGAGGCCAAACTGCTAACTTCTGCATTTCAATAGAGATATTCTAGTTAAGCTTTGGCTGGTGAAGTGCATCGTCCAGCTGGTAGAGAATTTATCCTAGTATTTCCACCACTATTGTAACAATGACAACTCTATGCTGATGCCAGATCTATCTTATTTCAATGGCCAGAGGTAGGTACTGCGAACAATATCCTAGACGCATTAATTTCATGATTTCATAATTTTTGTACTAAAGGACTATGTGTGGCTTAATACTAACTGGAGAGAAATATGTGTGAGTAAGACGCACCCAGCTCCCCTAGGGGTGGAATGGGCAGGGAGTGACGTGTAAAAACAATCCAAAACGATGTACAGTACCGGTCAGGGATTTTCAACTGTAAATGATTAAATGACTAATACCCCTGGCCTAGGGACTGGGTGTTTGTGTCGTATGTAACGTTCCTTTTTTCACATTCAACACTCTACACTTCCGCAATTACACTTACACGCAGGTTCCTATCAAATGGTGAAAGTAGTCGACGCCACGAACAAATACTTTTTTTAAAAAAATCTTAAACATAAACATTCAGAAAGTATCCGGGCAACGCATTGATCAAATGCATATCAAGATTATTTGATCTGTGTATCGGTGTTATCTGTGTATTAATAACGAATCAGCACGGGTTCTCTAGTTATTATTAAATTGGCTAATACTAATTAACAATCTCCTAGGTATTTTCCCAATTTCATATATAGACTACGTATAACATAATTATATACACCTTATCAGGACCGAAACTTCTCTGTTAATTAATGGCATGTGTGTGGTAATATCGGCAGCCACGTAGGGTGAGAAAAGAATCCATTCGGAGGCCTTAAAATCAATTCCCGCCTCGTTTATTGATTTTGATTATAGTCCGAAGATTGGAACAGAGTTCAGTCAATTCCAAAAGAAAGAAAGGCGTTCACGGCCGTATATCTAAAAATCACTGCAATAGAGCCAGGTTTTTGATGGTTAGGCCGTGTGTGTTTGCACAGATTTTAGTCCAGACATGCCATTGGTTCTATTGATGTGATTTTGAGACTCACTCAACCTTGTGAGATTAACAGAGGTGCTATATGCTTTGGAAGTCAGTAAAGCTAGTCATGAAAACGAAGAAATATGACTGAGGAAGCACTAACTCTGGTCAGATGAGATTGCAATATCTGCAAACCATCTGAGTAGGTAACAACTCCTTTAGCAAGCTCAAGAACGCCTGAGATTGCCATAGATATAGAATAGAACAGAATACTCCCATACCCTAGTTCCGGATCGCCTTGAACTAGGGAGACAGCACTCTTTTATTGCAATTCATTAAGTTTGATACATGCATTACATTTTTCTCTTATAATTATTTGACTAAATATGATTTATTTTGTCCTAGACGTTAACAATGCTATATTGTCTAGGACAACATGTATCTTCCCTTTCTTTCGCTTATTTAACGCTTACTTGTTTGTCACAAGTCTTTTGGAGTATCCTTCCATTAACAATATGCCTTACTTAACGGCTGAATTAAGAATAGAGGTTAATGACTCGACAATACAACAATGCATGTGATATTATAGTCTATTTAAGCTACTAGTAGTTATATTCGTTATTCTAGGACAAGCAGGCGACTTTTCCATCTTATCCTTCATTGATTCTCTTTCTATTTTTTTTTTTACTGTTTCTTTTTCCATATACAGCCAACGGCCGTAGCCGTGTTGAAACACCGGATCCCGTGAGATCTCCGAAGTTAAGCAACATTGGGCGTGGTCAAGATTTGGATGGGTTGCCACGCGCTGTTGGTGGGGGGTAAGGGAATGGAGGAGCAGAAAGGAACTGGCCACCCTACCGTACGTAAACTCCGGCTCAGGCAGACCTCTGCGGAGGTTTGGACCTGCCTTCAGGCAGAATACACCCTTACCTTACCTTCCATAAAGATTTTGAAATAAAACATTTGGTATTCCTCCCTCTGCAATCCACTCTTTACTTAATATTTCAACAATTGTATATAATTCTCTCTCTCTCTCTCTCTTTCTACTGTTGTTTTATATTCACTTCGCAGATATTTAACTCTCAGTGCTTCGGTTGCCCTACAAACTCTTAATAAGTTAGATTCTATTTCTTCTCCACACAGCAGACAATGATTTTCGTTATCTCTCTCTTTCTCTCTCTGGCCCTTATTTCTATACATTCCCATTAGCCACCACACCATTCCTCTCACTTTTCTGTTAAGAAGCCTTTATCTCCTTATTGCCATAATTTTATAGAATTCCAGTAGCAACCTTTTAGTTCCACAATCTGCATAACGTCTGTTTCTCAATATCCTTCTACCCCAACCATTAATTTCTTACTGAATTCCTTATCTTTATACCGAATATCTTTACCCCAGTAGCCTACCATTCCTATTCTGTCTAGCATCCTTTTCACTTTCGTTAGTCAGTAATCATCCTTTAAGTGTTACATCCGTTGTTTGTATGCTAAATTCTGCCATAGATACAGCTTTCATTTCATGATGGCAGAAAGTACGGTAAAGATTGATTATTTAAGAGTTTTCTTTTCGTCATTTTTAAGTTTGATGATTTTTACATAACTTTTAAAGACATCTGTCATTTTATGCGTTAAGCCAATTAGCAAGTTGCTGCACAGCTTTAAACGAAAACGACCGCACAACTTAATTATTCCCTTTGCCCGTCATTCTTATGTGAGACAACACGTCGGTGTTACGTGAATGGTTTAAAGGCTCCATCGCGGGTAACCACAACACTTAACGTAATTTTATTGCCACGAGTTTGATAGCGCCAGTTCTTCTGTCATAAACAACAATGAAAAAAGTTTGACGCAATGAAAATGTAAACAGCACATATTTCAGAAATATGTCTCCAGTCGCATTCATTCATTCATTCATTCATTCATTCATTCATTCATTCATTCATTCATGTCGCTTCCTTCCCACTCCTAGACCTTTCCCGTCCAGTCATCGCCATAAGACTTATCTGTGTCGGAACTACATAAAAGAACCTATTCATCACTTTCCGTCATAAAGCTGCAGGTTTGTAAAACCGCAACCATAGTCATTATCATGTACCTGATCATTTGACTCACACTGTTTACTAACATAAGCTTCAAAATTACACTTCATTACAATTTGAGTCAATAGAAAGTTTGCAACATCAGATTCACAATTACTGTCATCAGAAGCACAGAGCAATTGATTTACCATTACACCTCTTATGGCACTGCGAATTTTTGTTGCATCTGGGTTTACATTATTATCTCCTTTTGCTCTAATGATTGAAATGTTTTCAGTTCATCCTGAGTGAGTCTTCTTGTTAACAAATAATGGAAAGCATAATCATTGTGCAATTCTGATCACAACAGTTTCAGTGCAAAATGACCACAAGAAACTATATATATATATATACCGTTGGGTTAAGATTTTTTTTCTGAAATTTCATCTAAATCTTCTCTTATGCTCTTCACAACCCACTGAGTACACCTGAAAATCCATTAAAAACATATGTTTAAACATAACGATCTTTTAAGGAAAGTACGTCACATAAATGACAAAAAACAGGCACGCAGAGATTAATAGGTACACTCACAGCACTTTGTTTTTATGTAAAATGACTTGTCTTTTGTAATTAAAACACCCGTACATAGCACAAATAACTCCTCTTCCTGCCATTTCCAAAGTAGTGATACATAACAAGCACAAAACTATCTGAATTACAAATGTTACACTTCTAACATACGCAGCTGACTGCATTAGCAAGTGTAGTTATCTCCTCGAACCGCTAGATGGCACGTAGAAGCTGCCAGTTTCTCACACGAATTTCTACTATTATCATATTAGCCTATTTGTTTAGGTCTAGTGCTGCATCACACGGCATACAGCAGATCCGTTCATGCCTCTAAATACTGTATTCTTCCACAGAAAAGAAATGCCAGGCAACAGAGACAACATTAGAATTTCATACATTGTGTCATCATTAAAGCCCGCATTTCCATGAACTATCAAATTCCAAAATATGCAACCATTAATGCGCTATCATATGGCAAAACATGCACAATAAACTGAAAAGTACACACTATCAAAATTCAGTTCAACATGGTTACATTTTCAGCTTCTTTTGAAACATTGTACAACAACTAAGTTCTCCAAATAGCTTTGATTGTCACCACTTGCGCATCTTTAATGCAAACTACGTCATCTGCTAGAAAACTGTCTACGTCTACGACCTAAAACCAGAAAAAATAATGCAATTAATAAGTTGCATGTGGGGCAAAGGCTTTGTAACATCAGAACTTCATGCGAAGTGGTGGCTGCAGCATAAAGCTGAAGGCTGGATGACATGTATAGAAAAGCAGTTCATAGAATGAAGACCAGATGGGAGCAGTGAGCATTGAATGCTATTGCTGCTACGGTGCTACCTATCAGTGAACACAAATGTGATAAGAACAGTTTCTCTAATGTGCCGTGTATCGAATCACTGTATCAATTCGTTAACGTGAATGGAATCAAATGAATCGATTCAGTAAAACTCTCGAATACCCTATCACTATACCGCATGTACTAACTTTGGTTGTCAGGTAGGATGCCAGGAATACATCTCTCAATAACAGTCATATAACGTGGAAAAATGGTCCCAAAATCTGCAAACTAACATTCATAAAAGTCACTATCATGCAACTTTAACATCACATACCGCCAAAGTCAGAAGACAAGTCATATTATGCAACATAAACGTCCAAATATTCGCTATTAAATCCAACATCTTCAAAATATGCATTATGCTAGAATTTTCTCTTCAAAAGACCGAATCATTCAAACATGCACGGAAAACAACAGTATTTGGAATCGTTAAATCATAAAACGAATATTTGCAAAGTGTGAGAAGTGTAACCAGCTTATTTAAAAACATTCATTTGCATGGGAATCCGGGCTGTACTCATCATCAATCCTACAATTCTATGGGTTGGTCGTTTAAATGAAATCAGAAAAAGTAAATCAAACGTCTGGTACTTTCTGAAATAATATCATGGATTTGGAAATGATGACATGGCAACCCTAGTTTAATAGAGATTGTTCAATGCAATACGTTTCCCAGTTGATACGTATCCGTAAGTGCAACCCGTCCTTGAAAGTATAATTCACGGTTAACGTAAGTTATGAGAACAGAGCAGATAACAAAGTTTCCGCAAAGGCTTAATCGTAACTGTTGTAATTATCTCCAGTTTACGACAATCTACTGTATTTACAAGGTCACAGAACTTTCAGACATTTGAAACAACATTACTATCGCCTACTAAGTTCTCAAGACAATAGAGATATTAAGGTCAGTGTCATGTAACTGCAAGCATGGATGGCATCATAGAGGAGACGTGACATAAAATGTGAATTCTGACATGGATCACTACTTAAGGGCTCGTTTCGTTTGTCGTTAAGAGTTTCTTCCTCATTTCAACAACTTTATTCTTTGATACTTGAAGTTCATGCGCAATCTATACTATGCAACAATGAGGTAGGCCAAACGTTCATCACACATTCCTCACACGAGGAAGAAAATATTTTATATGGACATGGGTCCGAAAAAGCTTCAATTCCATGTACAACTCATTTTATACAACTCCTGTCGCTGAACAGATTGACAGGCAGTTTGCTTATTATTCGGTTCTACTCATCATCAGCATCATCATCTGTTTACCCTCCAAGGTCGGCTTTTCCCTCGGACACAGCGAGGGATCCCACCTCTACCCCTTCAAGGGCAGTGTCCTGGAACGTGAGACTGTGGGTCGGGGATACAACTGGGGAGAATGACCAGTACCTCGCCCAGGCGGCCTCACCTGCTATGCTGAACAGGGGCCTTGTGGAGGGATGGGAAGATTGGAAGGGATAGGCAAGGAAGAGGGAAGGAAGCGGCCGTGGCCTTATGTTAGGTACCATCCAGGCATTTGCCTGGAGAAATGGGAAACCACGGAAAACCACTTCCAGGATGGCTGAGGTGGGAATCGAACCCACCTCTACTCAGTTGACCTCCCGAGGCTGAGTGGACCCCGTTCCAGCCCTCATACCACTTTTCAAATTTCGTGGCAGAGCCGGGAATCGAACCCGGGCCTCCGGGGGTGGCAGCTAATCACACTAACCACTACACCACGGAGGCGGACTCGGTTCTACTCACTGAACAAATTTGAGATTTTGAGATTTTGAGATTTCAGTTGTTTGGTTCTTTAATAATAATAACTAATATTTAATTGGCAAAATTAAATGTAATTACTAAATGATAAGAGTTTCAAAGAGCAAATCTGTTCAGTTGTTAGTGAGGGATAAATTATTGGTATTATTAAAACAAGAACGGATGACCTTGAAAATTTGCAGTGCTCAATGATAATAGTACCGATATATAACATTTCTATGTAAGAGCTCATGTAGAAACCAAATTGAGGATTTGATAAACAGACTCTTATGGTATCTTGAGTATGGTCCTGAGTGAAAAATTGGATTAATGTAAAGTCTTTTGTGAGATTATTTTTAAAGACTTGTTGGTTACTCACAAGTCATAAGTTATGTAATATGTTGCATGCCTCTTCTTTTCATCACACGTAATTTCAAATAGTGTGCTTTGAGGATTAATATTTACGCATTTTAACAGTGCATCCACGAAGAAGTTGTGACACTTGCACGGAGTGACACTTGCACGGAGATGGAATGTGTTGACACTTGCACGGAGAGCCAAAAATTCCCGGAAATTACTAAGCATGGCTATTTCAAACAGTGACACTTGCACGGAGGCCCAAGGAGGGTTGAAAAACCAGAAACAGGGGAGGGGAAAGCCCACCCGGTAAGTGGAATTCATTGCTGCAGTTGATATCTGTGTGACAACTAGTGTTCCGTGTTGAACTGGTGATAATTGCTCTGCAGCTATGGAGTTCACTGAGACCGCCTTTATTGATTTACCACGGACATCAGTATATTGTGGACTATACCAATAAAGATCAAATGACTTATTGGCGGTGCGTATATTTCAAGAAAAGTAAATGTAAAGGAAGAATAACAAAGAAAGATAATACAGTTTTAGGCGAGACAAGTCATGTTTGCATTCCGGACGACGCGGCGAATGAAGTGAAAAAAAGTGTAGTAAATGCAAAAAAAAAAAAAAAAAAAAAAAAAAAAAAAAAAAAAAAACGTGCAAGGGAAACAGACAGTATGATTTGATTTCAACAGTTTACACCGAAGAAGTAGGCCAGCTCTTCAATAGAGGCCAAACAGTCATTACATCGCATCGGACGGAAAAGAATGGGACCTACAAAAGACCCGATCGATTCTGGAGGTGTAATAATACAAGAAAGACACATAGCAATGAAGACGGTGGAAAATTCCTACTTGAATACGACAACAGGGGGCTTAAAGTCAGGATATTAGTGTTTGCCAGCGAGAAAGGAAAATCTGCTTTATCAAGTTGCTCTTCCTTCTTTGTCGACGGGACCTTCAAAAGTTCAAGCAAGCAGTTTGGGCAGTTACTTAACATCCACGCCGATCTTCAAAGGTCTTGGGAAGAAACCAACACGATACCATCTGTCTACGCGCTGTTACCAAACAAGAAACGGGAAACCTTATGCTCGTTTCTTCGAAGCTGTTAAAAACAACATACTAGGATGGAACCCTGTGACACGTATTATGGACTTCGAAATCGCCATCGTTCAATCAGCTGAAACGGTGTTTCCTCAAGCTGGGGTTTTTGGTTGCAACTATCATTTTAATCAATGTATATGGAGGAAAGTACAAGACTGTGGCCTTGTTACTGAGTACAGGGAAAATGAAGGAATTAGACTTCATATTCGAATGTGTTAAGCACTAGCGCTCATTTCCCTAGAAATGATTGATAATGGTTGGCTATGAATTCAGGAGAGCTCGCCTGAAAATCAGAATCTACAGGTGTTTTACGACTATGTCGTTGGTTAATGGCTGGATAACGAGCACATGCCAAGGAATATGTGGAACTGTTGTGGAAGGCGGCATCGGACCAATAACGTTTCTGAAGGCTGGAACCAAAGAATAAACAGTTTAATTTCGAGAGCTCACCCGAATGTATATTCGCTGATCAAGACTCTTCGAGATGACGCAGAGTACTGCGGTCACCAATTTGTCAGGATAGTTTTGAATATCGATGGGAAGAGAAGGAAGAAATCAGCAGTGAAGATCGATGAGAGTATTTCAAAGGTCTTAAAAATACTTGAAGTTGATGGCAAACTAAGATCATTCCTAGTTTGTGTTGCTTACGCTCAGAAACTGCAGTGAAACTACCCTGGAATATTACAGGATTTGTAAATCATGCAAATATTGCAAATATAGAAATATTCTGAATCATAATTAATAAAGAGAAAACGTGACAATGAAATATCACTGCATAACCATGCAAATATCTTGAATCAGCACTCAAAAAATAAAAAACTCGACGAACTTGCATAAAGTGAAAAAAATATATGTATGAGGAACGCAAAGAGACTACCTCCCCGTGGTGGTCCCTGGAAACGGCGCTGAGTCAGCCAAATGTATCTTACAATGTATAAAATTAACCAGAAAAACAAACCCGATGGTGCAACAGCCCTTGAAGGGCCTTGGTCTACCAAGTGACCGATGCTCAGCGCGAAGGCCTGCAGATTACGAGGTGAAGTGTGGTCAGCACGACGAATCCTCACGGTAGTTATTCTTGGCTCTCTACACCAGCGCCACTATCTCGCCATCAGATAGCTCCTCAATTCTAATCTAATCACCTCGAACCAGCCCTCAGATTCAGGTAAAAATTCCTGACCTGGCCGGGAATCGAATCCGGGGCTTCCGGGTAAGAGGCTGGCACGCTACTCCTACACCATGGGGCCGGCATTTATAAAATTAACGGTTACTTATAAATTGCATCTAAATTCACTACCGTGATTTTCAGAGCTAGGATTTTTGGTGACATGTTATTTTTAATTGGTTCTAAATAGACATTGTCTTATTGCGATCTTAAACAAATAGCAAAAAAAATGCTAATATATTAGGTCATTTTTGTCATTTTTTGCCATTTTGTATTATGTTATTTTATAAAGGTGTAAGTCATTATGCGGTTATTTTATGGAATTTATTGTCCGGCTCCATGGCTAAATGGTTAGCGTGCTGGCCTCTGGGCACAGGGGTTTCGGGTTTGATTCCCGGCGGGGTCGGGAAGTTTAACCGTAATGGGTTCTGGGTTCATTCCGCTGGCACGGGGGCTGGGTGTACGACCCGCAGATCGCCTACGGGTGTCAAACCAAAAAGACCTGCACCAGGCGAGCCGAAGACTATTTTATACTTTTTGAGTCATTTTCTTATATGTTGAAGCATTTACGCGTGTGGTATTGGATTTCCAGGAGAGGCCAGTATTTATGTGCATTTTCGTCAAAGTACCTATCAAATTAGATTAGGTATCCAAAATTTATATTAGTATGACCATTCTACTTCTGAATCATCAGGTAGAGTGAAAGCTCCGTGCAAGTGTCACCATCCTACTTCTGACTCATCAAGTAGAGTGAAAGGCTCCGTGCAAATGTCACTCCGTGCAAATGTCACTCCGTGCAAGTGTCACTCCGTGCAAGTGTTCCAACCCCATCCACGAATAGGGAAAATGCTGATAGAAGAAAATACAGCGATTTGTTGGCCAAGTTCTTGTTCGTGCCAGTAGCCATTGAATCAAGTGGTGCCTCGGGTATTGATGGCCTCAATTTTATCAAAGATTGCTCGGATTTCCGGCGATACGCGATCAACTGCTTTTCTCATTAACTGAATCAGCACAGCACTAAATGGAAATGTCACATCCATTTACGGGACACTACCACCTGGTAAAGAGCTGCAGGAAGTTTTTCTTGTTTAATACATGACTTTGTATTTTATTTTTCTAATTGAATAAAAAATTTCAAATAGGAGATCTGTTTCATTCAGTAGATTAGAACTAGTTAGGAACCCTGTTTTACCCTATCAAGATATGGCGGACGCTGCACCCCTGAGAAGGGAGAACTAGGTGAGAATTTTAGCAACGCCAGGATATTCAAGAACTCACCACCGACACGTGCTCCAAGAGTACAGTAAGAATTCATAACTGATCAATAAAGGAAGCCTGCCTATTTAAATGACACGTTTCTGATAGCTTTGTTGCCTTAATGGTGCCATGATCACCCCCAAGTTGTTGCCGTGTTAATAAAACGTTGCAACAGTTGTTCGAAAACTTTAGGTACAAACCTCAGAACTGAATATGGGACACTGAAACAAAGCAAAAAGTCCAAATGAACATAGGTCCGTTTCCGGGATATGATGTGATGTCATCATTGTGATTATCGCTACCTCGTACATTTATAACCGTTTTCAAACGTTGTTCATGCTCTTTGTTCTAGGTACCAGGCTTCACATTGGTCGTCAACAGCATCCTGGGATTAGTCGCAGCATTTATTGTAATGATAGCTCACACGTTGTACAACGATGAGAAGGCAGATGTCAATTTCATGTAGGGACGTGCCAACGGCAATGCACAGGAGGCAGTACGATTATACCACGAAGCTACACTGATTGAAGGCAGCCAGATAGCCATGTATTCACGAGATCCCACCAACTCCTGAGCGAAAATGATTCATTCTGAAACTTACACACTCCAATATTCTTTCCCCCACTTTTTTCTTGTTTTAGTGTACCATCCACTGTCTTCTACGTGGTCCGAACACTTGATTGCAATTTTTCCCATTGCGTTTACAACCAAGTGTCATCAATATTGTATGATGCCCGTTTAATGTTGCCACGCTAACTGGGCCTTGCAATACCACATCCTTAACTCGTGTGAAATCTATGGATATATAGAGGAGAAGCACCCGATCCTCACAATTCACACACCGCATGCGTGATAGAGTCTGCAGGTAGACCAAGAAGCGTGTCCACCCCAGAGTTGGAAGAACGAGTGTTGCGCAGAGTGGAAGAAACTCCGGGCACAATTAACATACAAATTGCAGCTCCAGAACACGTTGCGCAAGCACAACACCATTTGGCGTGTTTTGCGTCCACAGCAGTTGTACCTCTATCATTTACAGAGTGCAAGCCTTGAATGCAGACTTTCAACCTCGTGTTGCCTTCAGTCAATGGCTATCTGGGAAAAGTGCAAATGATCCATGGTTCATCGAACGTGTATTGTTTATAGAATACCGAGCTCGATGGCTGCAGTCTCTTAAGTGCGGCCAGTATCCAGTATTTGGGAGATAGTGGATTCGAACCCCACTGTCGGTAGCCCTGAAATGGTTTTCCGTGGTTTCCCATTTTCACACCAGACAAATGCTGGAGCTGTACCTTAATTAAGGCCACGGCTGCTCCCTTCCCATACCTAGCCCTTTCCCGTCCCATCGTCGCCATAATACCTATCTGTGTCGGTGCGACTAA
Source organism: Anabrus simplex (assembly GCF_040414725.1). Taxonomy (NCBI): domain Eukaryota; kingdom Metazoa; phylum Arthropoda; class Insecta; order Orthoptera; family Tettigoniidae; genus Anabrus; species Anabrus simplex. Next base: position 173,767,896 of record NC_090272.1, read on the forward strand.
AGCAACTTGTTTATAGATGAAGCAGGCTTTACTCAAGGTGGCATTATGAACTTCAATAACAGACATGTTAGGGCGGGCGAAAACCTTATTTCGACCATTAAAATGGACATAAGCAGAAATTATCTGTCAATGTATGGGCAGGTACTGTACGTGATCGGTTATATGGATCTCGCTTCTAACCTGGTGTGTATCTCCATTTTTTGCAACACGAGCTACGTGACGATTTGGAGGATACATCTTTTCGAAACAGTCAACTTCTGTAGAACATGCATGTCAGAGCACTGACTCACTTTTTATGTCAACGTCTGACAGTTCTTATGTAGAAGCTTCCATAAGAAGTGTATCGGCATTGGCTTCGCAATACCATGGCTTCCAAGGTACCCCGATTTGACCATTAGACTTCTTTCTTGCTCTTGACAGTGCTCACTTGCTTTTTAAACGACACGCACCACATGTGTCCATCGGAAAGAAACTGACTAACAACCCTCATTATCACTAGAGTGGGCCACGTTTTAGGATCAGAAGCTGCCGCCTGGTGATCCGTTCGTCGTCCTCTACCGTAAATACAACTCGATCAGTGTCTTTGTTCTGTTAAGTAAGTTACTTTGTTAAAACTTAAATTAAATGTAGACATGGTATATACTTGACTGTATGAGAGCTCCATAGGCGAGAGGATAACAGGCATGCTCCGTTCCCATGAAAGAACATGGTTTCGATGCCTTGCCAGAAGTCGAGAAATTTAGAAACGAGGCTTCCACATCTCGAGATGTAGTTAGCTGTTTGGTTCAGTCCATTCTACACCAAGAATGAATAGCAAGGTTTTTAATAATCTTTAAAAACAATTTGCTTCACCTCGCGCCGACACAGATAGGTCTTACGAGGACGATAGAATAGGGAAAGGCTAGAAGAGGAAAGGAAGCCACCTTGGTCTTAAATGACGTACAGCCCCAGCATTAGCCTGTTGTGAAAATGGGAAACAATGGAAAAATCATGTTCAGTGCTTCCAAGAATGAAGTCTGAATCCATTCTCTCCCGAATCCAAGTGGGCATCTACGTGATCCAAATAACGCACCCACTCGCCAGATAAAATCAGGGTAATTCTCAAAGGAAAAGACGACCATTCTCTCCACCCACCCACCCACCCACCCACACTCCACCCTCCTAGCATCGAGGTTAAGATTAGTGGAAGCTTTTGCGTGCCCCTCTTCTATTGGCCTTCATGACATGTTCGGTGAAGTCTTTGCATATTTATTACATATTGCTTCCGCCGGGCTGAGTGGCTCAGACGGATAAGGCGCTGGCCTTCTAACCCCAACTTGGCAGGTTCGATCCTGGCTCAGTCCGGTGATATTTGAAGGTGCTCAAATACGACAGCCACTTGTCGGTAGATTTACTGGCACGTAAAAGAACTCCTGCGGGACTAAATTCCGGCACCTCGGCGTCTCCGAAGACCTTAAAAAGTAGTTAGTGGGACGTAAAACAAATACCATTATTATTATTATTATTATTATTATTATTATTATTATTATTATTATTATTATTATTATTATTATTATTATTATTATTATTATTATTATTATTCTTGTTTCGTATAGGCCAGCTAAGGACCACGACATTCAACTATTGCATTTTGGAATGGGCTTTGATGTTTGCCCAGTAGTTGCGCATCCTCAGGCTGTGTTGCTCCTTCCTCTCCTTTGTCCAAAGGGCGCCAGTCTTCTTTGTTGATAATCTGTCCTGGAACTTCTTATGTTTAAGCATCTTCCTGAGTGCTGTACGATCCTTTAAGATTCCTTCTGTTATTCCCAGTTCCTGTAGATCTTTATTCACTTCCATCAACCATGGTGACTTGGTCTTCCTATTTTGCCAGTAGCTGAGAATCCGGTTGGTCAACCTGGTAGGATGCATCCTGTAGACGTGCCCATAGAATGCTAGGCGTCTCTTCCTTGCTACATTCGTTATTCTTTCACAGTACTTGTAGAGCTCTTGGTTAGGCCGTCTTTTATAACTGTCCCCTTCCTTGACTGGCCCCAGTATCTTCCTCATTATCTTTCTTTCCTGGATTTCAAGTTTTTCCATGAGTCCCTTCCTGTTGAATGTTAGACATTCTGAAGCATATAAGGCTTCAGGGCGGATGACTGTCTGGTAGTGCTTCATCTTAGTATTACGAGAGAGACACTTTTTATTATACGTATTCTTGGTCAGTTGGTAGGCCATTTCAAGCCTGTTAACTCGAGTTGACAAAGCTGTTCCTTCAGAGAGATTGGATTCCAACCATTCTCCCAAGTACTTAAACCTATTGGTTTTCCTGATCTCTCCCTGTTCCAGATGCAACGTACAAGGAGATTCACCGATGTTCGTGATGAATTGTGTTTTTTCGAGAGACACATGTAGCCCAACCTTTGCTGCTTGTTGTCTGAGAACATTTAGTTGTTTCACTGAAGTTTCTATTGAATTAGATATCAGGGCCAGATCATCGGCATACGCCAGACAGTCAACATTGAGCTGATTGCGCTTATGTCCCAAATAAATGCCACTTGGAATCTCCATTCTAGCTAACTCCTTTCGCCACTCTCTTATTACTTTCTCCAAGGCACAGTTAAAGAGGAGAGGGGACAGACCATCTCCCTGTCTCACTCCTGATTTAATTTCAAAACTTTCTGATATGACTCCTCTGAACTTTACTCGTGACCTGGTGTTGCTTAAAGTCTGTTTGATTAGGTTATGGGTCTTCTCATCAAGTCCTATTTCCTGCAAAATCTTCATAAGAGTAGGTCTGTCTACCGAGTCATACGCCTTTGTAAAGTCGACGAAAATGACAACGTATTTCTTACCGGCCATTTTTGCTTGATGTAATACTGATTGCAGATTGAGTATCTGTTCTGTACAAGAGCGTCCTTTTCTAAATCCTGTCTGGTACTCTCCTAATTGTGGGTCTAGTTGAGGTTCGGCTCTATTTAATAAGGCTTTAGAGAAAATTTTGTATGTGACTGGTACCAATGAGATTCCTCGATAATTATTGATGTCAGTCAAGTCTCCTTTCTTGTGCAAAGGATGAATCAGTGCAGTGGTCCAGTCACTAGGTAATGTTTCGGTCTCCCAGATGTTTTGTAGAATTTCTGTCAGCTTGCTTACAGTCTTGTCTCCAGCCTGCTTCCATAGTTCGGCTACTATCGAATCTTCTCCGGATGCTTTGTTGTTTTTCAGAGACTGGATGATTTGTATTACTTCTTCTTTGGATGGTGGTTGCGAGTTTGGTTGCTTGATGTTGTCTTGGTAAACAAAAAAGGTATCAGGTGATTCACAATTAAGGAGATCCTCGAAGTACTTGGCGAGAAGGTGGCAATTGTCAGTGTCATTATAGGCTATCTTCCCATCTGGTCCACGGAAATGGAGACTGGGTGGACTGTAGTGACTAACGTTCCGTTTAAAGCCTCTGTAAAAGTTTCTGGTATTGTTCTTCTTGAAGTCATCATCCAACTGTGTCAATTGGTCTTTTGTGAATTGCCGTCTCACTTGTCTGATGATATTGGCAGTTATCTTCCGTTGCTCTATGAACTTCTGTCTGTTTTCTTGTGTCTTCTGTGAGTTCCACTTTAACCAGGCCATCTGCCTCTGCATTACCGATTCTTCACATCTAGCTGTCCACCAGGCATGCTTCTTCTGTTTTAGTAATGGCGCAGTCTCTGTTGCTACTTTTACTAGATTTTTCCTCAATTCATCCCAATCTCTGCATTCTATTCTTTCCAATTTCTCTGTAAACTGTTTGCAAGTTGCAAGTTTTTCTAAATCAAACTTAATAAGTTTAACTGACTTGGTTCTTTTAGTGTTCCTAGGTAGAAATTTCAGCTTTATTTTGGAGAGGTAGTGGTCGGAGTCCAAATTCGCTCCTCTTAACACTCTTACATTCTGGATCTCTCTATGGGCTTTCCTTGCAATGGCAACATGATCTGTCTGAAATTCCCCTAAGAGGTTGTTGGGTGACGTCCAGGTCTTCTGTTTCCTTGGTAGTTTCTTAAAGGCCGTCGACTTCATTACCAGGTTGAAAGCTTTGCAGAGTCCCACTAGACGCTCCCCATTTCTATTTGTTCGTAAGTGAGCTGGGTATTCTCCCACAATGTCTCTAAATTTGCGCTCTTTCCCTAACTGTGCGTTGAAGTCCCCGAGTAGAATGATTGTATGACGCTCTGGGACTTTGCTGATGATGTCCTCTAGTTCTTCCCAAAATTTGTCGGTACTTTCAGGGTTACGTTTATTGTCCTCATTGATAGGTGCGTGAACATTTACTGCAGTGTATATCTTGTTTGTGCACCGGAAGGTTAGAAGAGACACTCGACTATTGGGCGAGTTGAAGTCAATTACCGAGTCCAGTATCTTATGGCTTACAATGAACCCAGTCCCCAGGTGTGGCACATTCTTCATTCTCCTGCGCCCTACCTTTCCCTTAAAAATACGGTACCCCTGCGAATCAAAGGCATTCTCATCTGTATACCTGGTTTCCTGTATTGCTGTGAGTAGTATCTTGTGGTGAGTCAAAGTATCAGTTAAATGCTTCAGTTTGCCTAGCTTAAGTAGTGAGTTGATGTTCAATGTGGCGAAATAGTTATGTTCCTTATATCGGATCTTATTGCTAGTAGTTCCAGGACGCTCCGACTCGTCCTCAAAGCATGTTGGTGTGGGCTCCCCAGAATCCGAAGGCCTACTAACACCGCCAAAGGCGGAGGTGGATTTGATACCACCTGGGGTAGTTACTTCCGTGAGTTTGTCCTCCATGCTTTCGTTGAAAATTGTCTTAGGAGACCAGAGGTTAAACCCCCTGATCGAGATACTACCGAGGTTGTGAGCTCCGGTAGGTTTATTTAGGGTTTTCTCCCTTAGACTGGTTGCCTTCCCAGGCTTATAACGGAGACCAATCTTCCCCACATATGGTGTTTATTATTATATTATCACAGACCACCAAGATGGCTCCCAGCAGTAGGCTAAGATCTGTTGCCTTAGAGACGCCTCAATGGAAGAGTGGAATGATATATCTAGTTGGTAGTATCTATGGAGACCAAGAAAATTTAGCGAGTGGGTGGTTGTTAGGGCAAGGTTAGCAGCCAATATACACTCTTGGTAAGTTATCTATGGAGCAATTGTAGTTAAATCCAACATGGAGGCGTTTATGGCAATAAAATGAAATAAAATTATTTATTTATTTATTTATTTATTTATTTATTTATTTATTTATTTATTTATTTATTTATTTATTTATTTATTTATTTATTTATTTATTTATTACAAACTTCCCCCATGCGGAGGCTGCCACAAGGACAAAGTATGTCAACTGCACGGTATTTTGTTTTCTAAGTTACTGTTGACTTTGCTACTGTGCCAGGTAGAAAAATCACAAGGCTCAGGAATAAATTTGCAATATTGTTGTTCAAATGCTATAAGATATAGATGATTGCGGATTATGGTCACTGAACCTCGTATTGCGGCGATAGCGATGTCGTGAAGTCGTGTCCGACTGAGGCCGAGAGAATCCCATAGCTGTACAAGAAATTTAGGGATTGTGCCTCGAGCTCCGATCATGAGTCCATGGACGGAAATATTGTCTAGGTGATATTTATCTTTATAGTTGTTTACAGTTGGCTGGTAAACTGACTTCTTTTCGGCGTCCACCTCTTCGGCCTGGCCAACGTGCGACTCGAAACGTATTGTGGGATCTAATATTAGTCATTATTATTATTATTACTATTATTATTATTATTATTATTATTATTATTATTATTATTATTATTATTATTATTATTATTACATACTGCTTCCTGTTGAAATAAAATGAAATTCCCTCTTTCTGGTTGATCATTATGTACCTTTTCATAAAGTGTTCCATTTCTCGTGAACAAGTTTATACTAGAATATTTTCCTCAATATTTCATCTAGTAATTAGAAATAATGCAAAGTTTCGTATCGTATTTACACTGCCTCAGACTTTTTCTCTTTGAAGAGTTAACGCGTGTCATGCCCCATCTGCTCGCGGCAAAGCGTAGAGAACAAGTAAAAATAGTAAGAACAAATACGAGACTCGAGACTGTTAACTCCCAGAACAAATTTACACTTTCTCTCAGGCAATCAGGGCTGTACACAAGCTGAGTAGCACAGCCTGATGACGGGTAGTTCGCTCTAGCGTTTTAATCGAATGAAAATTATTTGAAACCAACATTAATAGCTGGTCGGGTAACTAAACTCTGAAGGAAAAAATTCAGATGAGTTTACTGGCGGATAGTTTCCTAGCATTGCAGTTATACTCATATCAATCCAGTATAGAAAACTCACGTGCCATAAGAAGATTATGTAGATAAAGTTTGCGAGTTCGCTGGCTGGCCATAGTGACTGAATAATATGACAAAGCACACATGAAATGTTTTTTAAGACTTAGCATCTTTCATAAATTGTTATTTCTGTTCCTTTCTCAGTGTGGTAATATTAACTTTGGTGTTTGCGTTTCAGTGGACTTGGCAGACTGATATGTAATAGCAATTTCTGGCTCAGTAATGAAAGCAACGCCAAACTACCTCACTCCTCATTGGGGATATCTAGGCCATCTATGACAGCTGATGATGGATCTCTTGAGGATCCAACCGGCCTTCTGTCTGAGGAGTAAACGCACATAGACATCTAATCTGTAGCCGAAGTTGTCATTTGATCCTTTGATTTAATCCTCCAAAATAAGTCCATTAAATTGTCAGAGATAATCTTTTATCAGTTTAAAAATATAGCACTTTTCACCTTCCTTCCCTTTTGGACGCAGAATACATTTTTCGTTTTCTTCGTATTCTGTATCCTGCTTAGAACTTCGAGCATTACATGATGAGTTAAAATTTCATAACTATTCAGCTATAGATGATATCAAAATGTTTAATATAAGGTTATAAATGTGAAGCACTAAACTGCTCATTGAAATTAGTTTCAGTAACATTGTTGGCGACATAGTAAGTGACGGAGGCATCTGCCATTTTGTGTTGAAATCGAGATTTTCGCGACGCAGTAAAATGAGTACAGTACAATTGCATTCGTCTCGTAGAACGCTATCAAATTAGCTACAAATAATCACTTTAACTTCGTTACCAGATCATTTGAAATGTGCTGCTTGTTTTGTTAATTGTACTTTGGCGATGATGGGATAAGAAGCGGCCATGGCCTTAATTAAGATCCATCCCCAGCATTTGCGTGGTGTGAAAATTGAAAACCACGGAAAACCATCCCCATGGCTGTCGACAGTGGAGTTCGAACCGCTATCTCCCGAATGCAAGCTCACAGCTGCGTGCCCCTAACCGCACGGCCAACTTGCTCGGTAGTTGAAAAGTTTACAATTGTGGCGAATTTTTAAAATTTCTAATCATCTTTCTTAATACAGTAGAGCGGAAACTACGATGAAGGCATTGAAGAGTAAATCCAAGAAGTTAGCATCAGACGTGCCAGAGATTACGGGGACTCAGCGGGACGTACAATCCAGCCATTCTACCGCGCCTGTGGAGGCAGTGGATTGTGACTCAGATGAATTTAAGTCATTGTCATTTTAAAATCACATTTAACAAATATTGTTGTCAGATGTAATTTTTGTCATAAAGAAGCATTCTAGATCATGCGACCATGCCTCCGACGCAGTATGTTCCTTTTCTTTTCTTTTTTCTTTTTTTCTTTTAGCGATATCTTCTTTGCTCGAAGCTCTTCCCCTTTCTCTTTGATTAGAGTTAAGAGAGGTACGGTAGCGTATCCAGGATCGACCGATTGGGGGGGGGGGCGTTATAATTACAAAATGATGATAAGACATATTGATTGTGCTTGTGCATATGTAGTGTGCGCATGCATGATTATCATTATAATGACACGGATACAAGTGAAATATTAATATTCAGATTGCAGTACTGGTTCACTACGAAATCTTACATTAACGTACAGAACTAGAACATTATGATCAAGGTCAACAGTTTTACAGTGGTATGTTCAGATTACTATCTAAAGCCCAACTTTCGAGGCTTCTTTGAAATAGATTCAACAGATCTGCTAGTTTCACAATTACGTCTCCGTAAATGTTCAAAAGAGCCAACCCATTGAGTCGACTTTCACTTGTTTATTGGAGAGAGGATGCTTTTATCTCTTCAAACAAGAATAATCATCTCCACCATCAGTCAACTTCAACAAATCAGGAGATGAAAGGAGTAAAGATGTAAGATGATTTACCGTTTCCAAATTGTACCTCAACCATTACGTTTTCTCGTACTACAAAGAATGTAAAAAAAAAAAAAAACTTGAATGAGAAAGAGCAGCGACGAAAACAACGTTAAGAGTCAGACCATGCACACGTCCGGACCTACTTGTTAGCTTCGTAATTGTAGTTTAGAGACGAGCACGCTATGTGACCAGGTTAGAAGACCATACACATGAGGGTCATTTAGCCCATTAGCGGGCACTAATCAGGCGAGCATCATCAAGAGAAAGTGAGTGAACTACTCACTCTGCATTCCAGAGCGTAATATCAACCTCTCTGGACTACTAATGCAGGCTTACAGTATTTATGTAAGCCTCGACTAATGATCCCTAGGAATTTCAGCGCACCCTCGCTCCAGGGGTACAAATTGATGTGACGTGAACGTTGACTACGGTTCCCGGAAACGAGATGGAAAGTGCCATTTACTTTTCCTTGCTTTGATGAATCCTTACAGCAGAAATTATCGAGCGGCAATAACAGAGGGCCAGTGAAGAAAAGACGTTGTGGTTTGTCACAGAAACACATCCCTCCATATAGGGTTGGCGTCAGGAAGGGCATCTGGTCGAAAAACAGGGCCAAATCCACATGTGCGACGCCACAGATGTGGGAAAAGCGGTAGAAGAAGAAGAAAGACGTTGCGATTTGTGATAAGCATACTGTGTATGTGTGTGTCACTTCCAAACGGATGCTCCGATGTAAAGGGAACTGCCGGGCTGAGTGGTTCAGACGTTTAAGGAAGGTTCGATCCTGACTCAGTCCGATGGCATTTGAAGGTGTTCAAATACGTCAGTCTCGTGTGGGTAGATATACCGGCACATGAAAGAACTCCCGCGGAACTAATGCTATGTCATATCTGACTTTTGAAATTTAGGTGGTGGTTGTGATTAATGTTTTAGGAGGAAGTAAAACTGGGCAACCATACCCTATTAACAATAATCAGAGGGAAAAATGGAAGGTGTCCGACAGTTCAAAAACTTAAGGCATCAACCAAAAAAGGGCTTAAAACTGAAACATTCCTTAGCCCTCGGAAACATAATAACGTTGGGGTCGGAAAAGAACAAGAGTTGACCAAAGAAGGTCGGATAGGAGAGGTGAAAGTGAGGATTCCGACACAAGTAAGTAGAAGCCATGCCAAAACTCAGCTAAGGTCGCCGTGATCGCAACACACGCACCCAATTTAAGATCCCCTGGGGCCTTTTTTATTATCTTTTATGTTAGGGATAGACAAGGGAAACCGTGGATGTTATTCTCCCGCCCTCATCAATAAGGGGTTGAAATTTAGGAGCGGGAATAAAGCAACAAACATATGATAGAGTGCGGCTTAACGAGTGGCATAATATGGAAATTTACAGGGGAAATAATTAATGTTTTTCCATCAGATTAAAAAGGAAAGTATATTTTATAACATTCACATATACTGTATATCGTTGTTTTAGACATTCATGTCTTTGAGTATTTTGTCTGAATTAACGGTGTTTCTCTATAATCTTCTATCTGCAACTAGCTACGAGGACTCGTATAGTTCTCGTCGTCTTGGTCTCCCTCTGCTTCTCTTGCCCTCCATGGCCCATTCCACTATTTTCCTAGGTAACCTTCTCCATTCTCCTCACATGACCCTACTCGGAAACCGGTTTATACCCACAGCTTAATTCATCGAGTTCATTCCGAACTTAGTCTTTATCTCCTCGCTCCGAATACCCTCCTCCCATTATTCTCACTGATGATACCAGCAATAATTCTCGCTACCTGCAAACTGTTACTTCCGACTTAGGTCTATTAATAAGATATTATTTTGCTACGAGTTGCTTTTTACGTTGCACCGACACAGATAGTTTTTATTGCGACGATGGGACAATATAGGTCTAGGAGTGGGAAGGAAGCAGCCGTAGCCTTAATGAAGGTACATCCCCAGCATTTGTCTGGTGTGAAAATGGGAAACCACAGAAAACCACCTTCACGGCTGCTGACAGTGGGGATCGAACCCACTATCTCCCGATTACTGGATACTGGCCGCACTTAAGCGACTGCAGGTATCGTGCTCGGTAATAAGATATTCGGAATCCACCCAGTTTTCACACTCGTACATCGAAGTCGGTCTAAAAGAGAACTCTGTAAAAATAGTATCATCCGAAACGCACTTCTTTCTTGCAGAAAACCGTTAATCGCGCTGCATTAGGCTCGTTACGTTTCGATTCTATTTCATTTTCCGGGAGAATGCATCTCCTGAGTACTTAAAAGGATCCCCTGTTCCAGTTTTAAAGTTCCTACCTTACTTTCAGTCCTAGGTTTGTTCTCAACTGACATCAACTTAGTTCTGAAAATGCTGATTTTCATACTATATTCGCTGCATCTCTTCTTAAATTCTAAGATATATTATACTTTCACTTTCAGTATAATTCGCGTAAATGTAAAGAATAAATTGAACAATTGACAATTCCGGTTAAGACCTGTTATATCCTCCCGAACTGTAGGACCTTCCTCAGACTGAAAACAGAAGTGCACTATACGGTAGCCCGCCGAAGAGAACACCGGTGTGAAATCGGAGCGAGCAACTCATTATCTCAACAGAACAGTCACGCTGTGATGTTAATTGAAATGTTTCATTTGTAGAGTTGCTTATCACGCAGTATTCAGTCCGCCCACAGATATGATTGGCTCGCATTTATCGTGCTAGGAACAGTTCCACTCCAGTGCGTCTAGTAATCAAGATTCTGCGTATGAGCTTGGCTCTATAACTGTTGGTAATACATTCACCCATCATAAAAAAAGAAGGAAAAGTCTTGAAGATCGTATCCTAATCTGTTAATATTGTTAGAGAGTATTTCCCACCAAAACATTGTATTCAATTTGTGAACAGCAAGGCACAGTATAGTGTGGACGGTTAGAATTAGTCATTCTTATTCGTCTGCTTTTTCCAGCATCTTATGAAGTTCTGTAGAGTGAACATGGGTGTAATGAACAGATTCCTACTAATTTCTCTAAAACTCCGTGGAGGCCCGTTAACTTTAAATGCGTGAAAACGTCTAAAATTAAAAAAACTTATAATTACACAGTTCGCTTATGGTGTCCTAAAGATACACAACTTTATTACTAAAATCTTTATACTTTTTACCTACTATGAATTCATCATAATACCATACTTGCAATGAGTGGAGAGATATGTGTAACCTCCTTGCACACATAATGCTCCTCTGTAATGGTCGACAACGACTATGATATGTTCTTAATGGACAAAACGTCCGGCACCATTGGCTAAATGGTGAGCGTGCTGGCCTTTGGTCACAGGGGTTCCGGATTCGATTCCGGCAGGGTCGGGAATTTTAACCATCATTGGTTAATTTCGCTGGCACGGGGGCTGGGTGTATGTGTCGTCCTCATCATCACTTCATCCTCATCAAGACGCGCAGGTCACCTACGGGAGTCAAATAAAAAGACCTGCACCTGGCGAGCCGGACATGTCCTCGGACACTCCCGGCACTAAAAGCCATACGCCATTTCATTTCAATGGACGAAACAATATTCATTATTTACGACTTCGCTGGTTTTTATGTGCCGAATGGATAATACCAGACTACCTTAGAGGATCCTATGGAAAACCAGAGAATCCAGCGAAAAACACCAAACAAGCTATAAATGAACTGATCTACGATCTCAACTTTGACAATGTTGATTTACGGCCATGAGCTGAAGGGTATAGAAAGAGCTTCTAAACGAGATTACCTGGGTCCCCCTTTAGTCGACTTTCACGAGAGGCAGGGGTACCATGGATGTATCCTACCACTACCCTCAGGGGAATACGAGCTTATTGGTCGATCCAGACCAAACGCCAGCTAGAAACAGTAGCAGAATCAGACGAATTAAAAGTTCAACTCGTTAATTACTCGTAAAACACAGCGCCTGGCTCCATTTTTTTGCACATACATTAATTTTCGGCGAATTTGGGATAGGACAATCCTAAGATTGGAAAGAAGGTGGCTACAGTTGGGTTGCGAACGGTGGGGTTCGTAACCATCACCTTCCCTCTCCAAACTTACAAGTACAAAACCTGTAACGCGTAGTCAATTTTGATATAGAACCTATATGCCTCCCAAATATTATATCAGAAGAAAGGAAAGGCTGATCAATGGAGATCGGGTAGAAGGAATAAAAGTGATGTTCGTGTCACAAATAATTGGAAACAATGACAGGCTAATAGCTATAAGGCCCGTACAGCATATCCAGCTCGATCGGTTCAGTTCTATGACAGTCACCTCCAGAAAATTGCAGGCTGTTTAAGACTGATTCCTGGGCAAGATCAACAATAGAGAGATGGAGTGTCATAAGTGGACTTCCTCAAAACGAGCGTTGCTGCCAAATATATTTCCTTTTCCATAACGACTTCAATGTATCTTAGTATCTAAAGCAGTGCCTAGTAGATGCCCAGTTCTCTTTAGCGCTTTTAGTGTTAAAGTTAACTATGCAAGCCCGATTCTTTAAAATAGCTCTTATAAACAGAGGCCCTTCTGCGGAAGTTAGCAACCAAGGCCCAGCTTGGCGGCAACCTACTTGTTTAAGTCCAAGAACGCTCTGTAAATTGCTTTCAGATGTGTTGAAGGAAGAAAGGAAGTATTTTGCTACCACTCGAAGGCTGTCGGGTGGTGATGAAATGGCCGTGTCAGCTATAGCAAGTCCTAACGAAGGAATTAAGCACCATATAGGAACTCACAACTGTGGAGCGTGGCGTGTTGACGAGACCCCTAGCTGAGTCTGGCATTGCTCTCAATTACTTACCTCAGTATTAATTCTGGGATGCGTTAGAGTTTCTTCTCTCTCGTGGGATTTCTTTTCTTTTGTCGATAATTTCACCCTTCAAAGGGCCAATCCCCATCCTCTTTCTCCCATTATTAGGAAAGGATGACCACCTCGTTGCATTTCCACATAAAACAACATTCCCCGCCACCACCACCACTACCACCATCACTAATAGGCTAAGTGTCTCTATAACATTCTCTTCACACAGCGGACAATCCGAACTCTTTTGTTAGCACGACTCATACCTTGAAGACATAAGGCTTGGGCAGGCTTTGAACTTTCAAAATGTTTTGAATGACTATAGGCCTAAAATATCGCAAATATTGATTATTTGGTTCGTTAACGAAAACGCTGTCACCTGTTATTAGTGACAAGCTGTTATGTACCTGTAATTGATGAGTTGGATGTTACGCGACAATGTCTCACTCCTCAGCATGTACGGAAAGTTTGGCGTTACGAAAATCAGCCTATCACAAACGGATTTTATCCAACTATAAGTGATACGTTAAAAATTAAGATATGGCGTCAACTAAAGGTCATAATAATATGTTTAGCGCGATGACGCAACCTCTCCCTGAGGGGCTCTTGTGCTTTGAGTGCTCCAGCACATTTCGCAGCGCCGTAGCGAGTGAACGTGTCAACCGATTTATAAGATCCTGGTCTCGCTTTGCTCGCAAATAGACAGGCTAACAAATATAAGTAACATTACTGTATAGTACAGTTTGTGAATGTGTGACTGTAAACTTTGAACATTTGCAACAAAATTTTGAAAAATCAGCCATTTGACTCTCTAAACATCAATTGCAACCCTCGTGTGGAGTACAGTTAGGAAGATTTCTCTAAGGCCAAAATAATGATCCACATAACTCTTAGAGACAAATTTATGAAGAACTAGCAAGATACCCGTGCTTCGCTACGGTATTATACTGAAATTTATAATTGAATGCTTATTGTTTTAGATATATAATCCGCCGAAATTCGCGATCTGACTTGTTTTCGGCGAGAATCCACCAAAATTCCCGATCTGACTCGTTTTCTATTAGATTACGGCATGTTTCCTCCCATTTTTCAATCTTCCTTTTCAGCAATCGATTTCGTACTTCCCGGGCTAGGCTCAGGTATTCCTCCCGGTCAGTTGGGTCCCTAAATCTTTGCCATATTTTCCTATAATCATTTTTAATATGGATAAAATCCTTCAGGAGAACCGGCGTGGTGTCATATTGGGTGCCTTGGCGGCACTAAACCCGCGGCCGGACTGCATTCTTAGTCATTACCAGTCCAGGAGCCGTTTCCAGCGCAGTCCGCACAACTGACGACAGTCCGGAACATTATTATTATTATTATTATTATTATTATTATTATTATTATTATTAATATTATTATTGTTACTATTATGTGTTGCTGTAATGGCTGTTGACAGGGAAAACCGGAGTATCCGGAGAAAAACCTGTCCCGCCTCCGTTTTGTCCAGCACGAATGACACATGTAGTGACCGGGATTTGAACCACGGAACCCAGCTGTGAGAGGCCGGCGCGCTGCCGCCTGAGCAACGGAGGATCCTTATAAGTACATTATGAACAGTAAAATCAATTGGTCTCACCTCCTTCTACACCTCACCACCGTTAAGTTTATTTACCGCCACCCACTCCCCCCACAAAAAATTAAAAGAAGGCTTGTTTCTTTATGGTTAAAGGAGATTCCAAACACCAATGTTCACGTCTATTACCTTCAGTTTTGAGATATAAGTATCCCCATAAGAATAATTTATTTTTTCACTTCATTTCACACTACTCCCCCCCCCCCCTCACTAAGTGAATATTCCCGCAAAAATTACTTGTTTCTTTAATAGTAAAGGATCTTCTAAATACCAATTATCACGACTCTAACTTCTTCAGTTTTTTATTTATATGTCCTTATGAAAGGAATTCAACTCCTTTACACTCCCGCCCTCCAAGATGGTTTCCTCCCAAAAACGCGTTTTTCTTTGTTTTTAAAGGAGATCCAAATACGAATTTTCACGTCTGTAACAGCTTTAGTTTTTATTAGATGTATGTATTCTCATACAATTAAGTCAACTAAATTTTCAATTATTTAACCCCCCCCCCTTTCATTGGATTTTCCGAGAATACGTGTTCCTTTACTTTTAAAGCAGATTGCAAATATCAAATTTCACGTCTGTAACATCTTCATTTTTGAGATATCAGTAGCTGAATTAAAATAATTCAACACCATTTTCAGTCACATTTACCCCCCTCCACCCAAGTGGCATTTCCGAAAACTAAAAATACACGTTTCTTTATGTTTAATAGAGGTAAAAAATACCATTTTTAACTTCTGTAACATGCTAAGTTTTTTTAGATATACTGTAAAAATTCTCATTTTAAATTTTCTCCCCTTCTGAGTTCCCCTTAAGTGGAGTTTCCAAAAACAAATCACCTATGTTTCTTTACATTTACAGGAGATTCCAAACACCCACTTTTTACGTCTGTAACATTTTACGTTTCCAAGATATTCTGTAGATATAGTCTTTCAAAAAATTCACCCCAATTTGTCACTCCTGTTTAGCCGCCATTAATTGGATTTTCCAAAAACTAAAAAATACGTGTTTCTTTATTTATAAATGAGATCCCATATACAAATTTTCAGTTCTGTAATATCTTTCGTTTCTGAGATATATGTATCCTCATTAAAGGCATTCAACCCATTTTTCACCCTTTATTTTTAGAGGAGATTCTAACTACCAATTTTTACATCTGTAAATTTTAAAGTTCTAAGATGTAGACACACTCATTTTAAAATTTCACCCCCCCCCCTTTTCACCCTCCAATATTTGGAATTTTCAAAAACGAAAAAATACGTATTTCTTTACTTTTAAAGTAGATCCCAAATACCAATTTTCAGGTCTGTAATATCTTCAGGTTCTGAAATATAAGTAGCCTAATTTAAGGCATTCAACCTATTATTCACCCTTTTACACCCTTCCTATTGGGATTTTCCGAAAACAAAAGAATACGTGTTTCTTTATTTTTAAAAGAGATTCTATATACCAATTTTTACATCTATAAACTTTAAAAGTTTTGAGATATAGATACACTCATTTTAAAAAATCACCCCCTTTTCACCCCCCATTAATTGGATTTTCCAAAAACAAAAAATACGTGTTTCTTTATTTTAAAGGAGATCCCAAACGCCAATTTTTCATGTCTGTAATATCTTCAGGTTTTGAAATATAAGTAGACTCATGAAAGGCATTGGACAACTTTTTCAAACTTTTCCACCCTTCCTATTAGGATTTTCCGAAAACAAAATATACATGTTTCTTTATTTTTAAAGGAGATTCTAAATACCAATTTTCACATCTATAACCTTTAAAAGTATTGAGATATAGATACACTCATTTTAAAATATTACCCCCTTTTTACACCCCCCTTAATTGGATTTTTCAGAAACAAAAAATACGTGTTTCTTTATTTCTAAAGGGGACCCCAAACACCAATTTTCAGGTCTGTAATATCTTCAGTTTCTGGGATATAAGTAGCCTCATTAAAGGCATTTAACCCTTTTTTCACCCCTCTTCACTCCTCCTATTGCGATTTTTCGAAAACGAAAAAATACGTGTTTCTTTATTTTTAATGAAGGTTCTAAATGCTAATTTTTACATCTGCAAACTTTAAAAGTTTGGAGATATAGATTCACTCATTTTAAAAATTCACCCCCCTTTTCACCCTCCCATTAATTGGATTTCCCAAAAACAAAAAATACGTGTTTCTTTATTTTTAAAAGAGATCAAAAGTACCAATTTTCAGGTCTGTAATATCTTCAGTTTCTGAGATATAAGTACCGGTATCCTGATTAAAGGCATTCAACCCATTTTTCCCCATTTTCACCCATTTTCACCCCTCCTATTGGTATTTTCTGAAAACAAAAAAATACGTGTTTCCTTATTTTTAAAGAAGATTCTAAATACCAATTTTTACATCTGTAAACTTTTAAAGTTTTGAGATATAGAGACACTCATTTTAAAATTTAACCCCCCTTTTCACCCCCTTAGCGAAGGAATATCCAAAAATCCTCTCTTAGCGAATACCTACATCTTAATATGAACATATCCCCAAAATTTCATTTCTTTATGTCCAGTAGTTTTGGCTCGGCGATGATGAATCAGTCAGTCAGTCAGTCAGTCAGTCAGTCAGTCAGTCAGTCAGTCAGTCAGTCAGTCAGTCAGTCAGTCAGTCAGTCAGGACAAGTTATTTTATATATATAGATTGGAAAGTGGAATTTCTTAATTTGCTTCATGTCGACTTATGAATGTAAATTCCGACCCATGATGTGTCATTGAACAGAGTCTTTCAGTAGAGTTAGAACAATTGGGGCAGAGGTTATAATGTGGTAATTTACCAAATGCGTATTGTGATCTGGCTGTACAATTAGTCGTTAGTGTCACTAGGTAACCAGCCAGATAACTTAGTTCGACATTTAAAAATACTACCGGGCGAGTTGGCCGTGCGCGTGGAGGCGCGCGGCTGTGAGCTTGCATCCGGGAGATAGGGGGTTCGAATCCCACTGTCGGCAGCCCTGAAGATGGTTTTCCGTGGTTTCCCATTTTCACACCAGGCAAATGCTGGGGCTGTACCTTAATTAAGGCCACGGCCGCTTCCTTCCAACTCCTAGGCCATTCCTATCCCATCGTCGCCATAAGATCTATCTGTGTCGGTGCGACGTAAAGCCCTTAGCAAAAAAAAAAAAAATACAGCCAATAAGGTAAAATAAGTTAACATATATATTTATTTATTTATTCTTCTTTTCTTTCTTTCTTAGTCTGTTTACCCTCCAGAGTCGTTTTTTTTTTTTTTTTTTCAATCGGACTCCGCGAGGAATCCCACCTCTACCGCTTAAAATCAGTTTCCTGGAGCTTGAGACTTTGGGTCGGGGATACAATTGGAAGGAAGAGCAGTACCTCGCCCAGGCGGCCTCACCTGCTATGCTGAACAGGGGCCTCGTGGGGGGATGGGAAGATTGGAAGGGATAGACAAGGAAGAGAGAAGGATGCGGCCGTGGCCTTAAGTTCGGTTCCATACCGGCATTTGCCTGGAGGAGAAGTGCGAAACCACGGAAAACCACTTCGCGGATGGCTGAGGTAGCAATCGAACCTCCTCAGTTGATCTCCCGAGGCTGAGTGAACCCGTTCCAGACCTCGTGTCACTTTTCAAATTTCATGGCAGATCTGGGAATCGAACCCGGGCCTCCGGGGTGGCATCTAATCGCACTAACCACTACACCACAGAGGCGAACTTATTTATTTATTTATTGATGTGACGATTGCGTACTACGATACCATTCGTTTCTTTCTGTAGTTATCACTGGCCACTTTGTATTGACTACGGAACAAGTCTTCCATTTTACCGCAGTCAGATTTGCGCCGTGTGACGTTTTCATGAAAACATTTTGGAACAGTCTCTCCCTTCTTCCCGTACATTTTTGTAACCACAACAAGTAATGCCGTCCAGCGGAGATGAGTGGCACCAGAAAAGACAATCACAATTAATTAAGAACAATAATCTGTCAATATAATGCTAATTTTTTTACCACTTGCAAATTATATTGTTGATAAGGGATTTGTTACATTGAAGGTATCACTGTTTTCTTTCCTCCAGCTCTAGATCAAAATATTTAGAAATTTATTAACATTATTTCTGATTAAATCATTAAAAACTTGAAATGTGGAACTTATCTTAATGAAGTCCTCATTTATTTCCACTGTAGCATATGGAGCTATACCTTAATTAAGGCCACGGCCGGTTCCTTCCCATTCCAAGCCCTTTTCTATCCCATCGTCGCCAAAGACCTATCTGTGTCGGTGCGACGTATATCAAATTCTAAAATACTCCAGGATGTACTTCATTAAGATATTTTGTGTGTGATTTGATAGAATCTGATTATATTTGTACCGGGAGGTACACTCCAACGCCGCGCATTCAAATTTTGCGCCTAAATGAACTCCTCTATTGGTAAAACAGTGAAGCTGAAACTACACCAACTTAGAAATTGAATCAGAAGATGTCACCACTAAAATATTATGTAATTTTGTTATTATGTAGTTGCCTAACCTGAGTGAATTTCTCCTTGTTTTGTTTGCCATTCATCAAGAAGTTTGGACATTTTTCCACAGATGACACTACAAAAAACTATGATCATGCACCCTGATGCGAAGTGAAAGAACTTATGATTTGAAGAAGTTTTGTATTCATAAGTTTTGTTTTACTGATTGATGTTCATTTATTTTTGGGTTGGCAATATTTTCTCTTCCTTTCCGCCAGTTTTGAATCTAGCCAATCCCTAATTTCTGTAATTAATTTTCTACCAAACACTGGCTTCTTGTTCGATCCTGAAGTGTAACTTTGAATTGGACCAATTAAAGTGAGAGGGTGTGGCTGGTTTATTCCTGAATGGTCTCGAACCTTCCCTGAGGGTTTATAAAATGCTGCTTTTCACGTCTCTTGGCCAATTGATCGACATCTTCTGAGTGTTTGTGTTAAGCAGGAGGCGGGCGGCTACAAGGTATGGCCACATAATTCCATCTTTCTTGTGTAGCTATCTCCGCAGTTTAACCCGAGGGAAAGGTCCGAATCGTTAACTATGTAACCTTCTTTTCAAAAAATGTAACTTCTGCCGGCTAATGTAAAAAGTTTCATAAAAATATTTGACCGTAAATCGGGGATAGAAAGTGATGTACCCTCTCGAGCTCCACTTCATCTTGGTTTGAGGTGACTACGTTTTGTAACTGTTTTACTTCCTTTCCGTAATGCATTAATTTACCCTTATACGAGTCACCTCAGTAGTTTGGGAATAGCCCCTGTTTCATCGGCCTAGTGCCCTTTAGGTTTCAAGTGTTCATATCTATGAGTGCAAGTATTCGCCTCCATTAATTTTGTATTCCGGCTATTTATTTAACCGTTATTTTCTTTCCATGAAGGCCCAGTAGGTTGGGTATTAAATACCCCTGTATAATCATTTTCCAATTGTAAGTTGTGCCTTGAGAGGCCAGGAATTGTAAGTTGATGTTGCCTTGAGTAGGCGTGGAAAACTGAGCGCCTGTTAGCTCTTTTTCAAAGTTTTTGTAAGATTAATGAATGCCTCTTGAAGGCTAGATGTTGTAATTTTGGGAGCAAGTGCTCTTTGAATTAGGGGATTTCTGCCCTTGTATAAATTTGTGCTTTTGAGCTAGTAGCTCAGGAAATGTAAAGCTAGGGGCTTAAAGTCCGAAGTGTTAAGATTCTGAATCATGGATTTTTCCCCATCTTGTTTAATGATTGCTACTTGTACCAGTAATATTGTCATGAAAAAAGTGGTTATGTTTGAAGTTCTAAAAATATAACCTTCAGTTTAAGTTTTAAATTCAATTCTTGACATTGTAGTTAGACCCATTCACCCCAGCACCTTCTTTCATCTCTGTGTTCCACGGAAACCCCGGAACAATATTCTTTGAAGAACGAAACATATCATTCTATTTTAATTAAGTTGTTAAGGTTTAATTCTGTAACCATTTGTTTCACTTTTCAGGTAATTTATACATGTATTTTTCTCAAAATTAGTTTCGGTACTGGTAGGCTGAAGAACCTAACAGTTATAAATTAACCGAGTCGAAAAGGAAATTAGATGGCTTCAGATACAACAAATGAATGGGATTCATCTAGTCCTGGGCCTTCTTCAACAAGGTAGTCCACAAATTTCGACACACGACAGCCACACGAGTCTGCTTGTATATACCGTCAATGTTTCATCATGACTGTCATTACAGTTATACTGAAAATCCGAGGAGGAAATAAATGAAAAAATTGCGACAAGAGAGTAGCGCTATAAAAATGTTTCAAAGTTTGGGCTGGGAAGCCATGGGAGAAAGTAGACGAGCTGCTCGACTAAGTGGTATGTTCCGAACTGTCAGTGAAGTGATGGCGTGGAATGACATTAGTAGACGAATAAGTCTGAGTGGTGTTTATAAAAGTAGGAAAGATCAGAATATGAAGATAAAGTTGGAATTCAAGAGGACAAGTTGGACTGAGCTCGATAACTGCAGTCGCTTAAGTGCGGTCAGTATCCAGTATTCGGGAGATAGTGGGTTCGAACCCCACTGTCGGCAGCCCTGAAGTTGGTTTTCCGTGGTTTCCCATTTTCACACCAGGCAAATACTGGGGCTGTACCTTAATTGAGGCCACGTCCGTTTCCTTCCCTCTCCTAGCCCTTCCCTGTCCCATCGTCGCCATAAGACCTGTCTGAGTCGGTGCGACGTAAAACAACTAGCAAAAAAAAAAAGAGAGAGACAAATTGGGGCAGATATTCGTTTATAGGAAGGGTAGTTAGGAACTGGAATAAGGAATAATTTACCAAGGGAGATGTTTAATAAACTTCCAGTTTATTTGGAATCATTTAAGAAAAGACTAGGGAAACAACAGATAGGGAATCTGTCACATGGGCGACAGCCCTAAATGCAGATCAGTGTTGATTGATTGATTGATTGATTGATTGATTGATTGATTGATTGATTGATTGATTGATTGATTGATTGATTGATTGATTGATTGATTGATTGATTGATTGATTGATTGATTGATTGATTGATTGATTGATTGATTGATTGATTGATTGATTGAAAAATCGTCGTTTACGTTGTCATGTCAATCATTCTTACCAGTCATGTCATGCAGTCATAGATTTACTTACTACCTTCCTTTCATTATGAAAAATATTGGTGATTGTCCCACAGTAACGTCTAACAGAGATGTGGTAATGCAGCTTTGTGGCTGAGAATATATGTGGAACGTTCTGTTTGCTATTGGGAATTTTATTGAGGTTAATTATTTATCTGTGGATTTAGCCCTGTTTTATTTCCACTCGTTCATCAATGGACTAAATAAGGCCATGTGCTGCAACAACGCCGTTGCTGCCCAGCAAGAACTCAGGTCGTTCGTTATTTTAATTCCGTGCCTGAAACAAATTGCATGATATTGTAACAGCAATATCCCACAGCGCGAACCAAACCTGTTCCAGTCACACTGCGGCATTTAGTAGCCGTTAATAAAGCTTACTTTTTTTATTAGTCTCAATCGCAGAATGACACCCGAGGAGATAAGTGGTCTAGAAAGGGCTGGGCAGTTATTATTTGGACCAGCAATGTCTTAATTATACCACTGTGTAATATACGGCCTATGAAGCGGATGTCTGACCCAGATAATGCAATAGACATGGGTCTCAAAATTTCGATAATTTGTTCAATACCAGGTGGTGGTAGTTATTATTGTTTTAAGGGCGAGGACGACTTCTTAATGGCATGACTTTTCAGTGCCGATGGGCCTACCGCTACTCAGCCCGAAGGCCAGCAGATTATGAGTTGCTGCCTGGTCATCGCGACGAATCCTTCTGGCCGTTATTCTTCGATTTCTAGACCGGGACCGCTATGTCACCCTCAGGTAGCTTCTCAATTGTTCTCACATGGGCTGAGTGCACTCGAAACAACAGTCAGATGTAGGTACAAATACTTGACCTGGCCTGGTACCGTACCCGGAGACTTCATATAAGAGGCAGGCTCGTTACCCCTAGACCGTGGGGCTTGCATCCCGTAATAATAATAATAATAATAATAATAATAATAATAATAATAATAATAATAATAATAATAATAATAATAATAATAATAATAATAAACTTTCTATAAAACCAAGTATATGCAAAAAAAAATCAGCAAAAGTGCAACAAAGTGAACCCTTGGTGGTCCAGGGTTCAAAAGATCAAATTGAAACAGCATATGGGACAATTTCACAGGTATCGTATCGTAATCTGCTTCCCCTCCAGCGTCGGTTTTTCCCTCGGACTTGGCGAGGGATCCCACCTCTACCGCCTCAAGGGCAGTGTCCTGGAGCTTCAGACTCTGGGTCGGGGTATACAACTGGGGAGGATGACCAATACCTCGCCCAGGCGGCCTCACCTGCTATGCTGAACAGGGGCCTTGTGGGGGGATGGGAAGATTGAAAGGGGTAGACAAGGAAGTGGGAAGAAAGTGGCCGTGGCCTTTAGTTAGGTACCATCCCGGCATTTGCCTGGAGGGGAAGTGGGAAACCACGGAAAACCACTTCCAGGATGGCTGAGGTGGGAATCGAACCCACCTCTACTCAGTTGACCCCCCGAGGCTGAGTGGACCCCGTTCCAGCCCTCGTACCACATTTCAATTTTCGTGGCAGAGCCGGGAATCGAACCCGGACCTCCGGGTGTGGCAGTTGATCACACTAACCACTACACCACAGAGACGGACACAATTTAACAGGTATCTTTTTAAATACCTTGGATAAATAATCCTTCTTTCGGGATTAGGCAGTTTGGCCAATACAGAAAGGGTCTCAAAACTTCAGACGGGATTTAAACTAACATGGAATCACTGCAGTAAACGTCCGGCTACATGGCTAAACGGTTAGCGTGCTGGCTTTTGACCATAGGTGACCCGGTTTCGATTCCCGGCAGGGTCGGAAATTTTAACATTATTTGGTTAATACGGAGGCTGGGTGTACGTGTCATCTTAATCATCATTTCATCCTCATCACGACGCGCAGGTCGCCTACGGGTGTCAACTCGAAAGACCTGCATCTGGCGAGCCGACCTTCTCCTCGGAGACTCCGGGCACTAAAAGCCATACGCCATTTTTTACTGCAGTAAACGATTAATGTCACGTAATGTTAAATTAAAATATTAAAAAAACAGTTATTCTACCGGAAGATATATATTTATCAGAAACCTTAACTTTAGGAGGTCATTCTAAATTGCAGATATTGAAAAACAAGAACGTAAAATTCTTATGAAAATTTTCGGCCCCATACAAGAAAATGGAATTTGAGTCAAAAGGCGAACTGCAGACCTCTACAGTTACACAGATAGTTTCATCAATACGATACGGAAGAGTCGTATGAAATTTGTTGGTGACATTTTTAGGATGGATAATAATAGACTCACAAGAAGATTATTCAATGTAATAAATTCCCAAAGCAGGAGAATAAATTGGCTCGAGGAAAGAAGACGAGACCTGAATGAATTGAACATCAGGGAAGACATCATGAAAAATCACAAAGTCTTCAAGACCTCAGCAAATAAACACACATTTGTGGTCAAAACTAACAGCAAGACTGGTACAAAGTGGTCAGAAGAACGGGAGATGCAACACAGTGAGTTCATGAAGAGATTTTGGAAGAATAGGAAGGCGAACATCATCAAGCTAATGAACCAATTTCCAACGCGCTCTATGAATGGGCATAACGAAATAATAATAATAATAATAATAATAATAATAATAATTGTATCGAATATTGAATTTTCACGACCGCATTGTAATCGAAACAGACTTTCAACGTATTAGGTCGTGTTACGTACATGTAGTACGTGTTGAAGAGATGTTAAGTACTTAAGTACAGAACAAAAATGGCCAGCCGGACACCAGTGGGTTGTGGGTTCGGATCCCACTGGTGTCCGGCTAGCCATTTTTGTTCTGTACTTAACATCTCTTCAACACGTACTACATGTACGTAACACGACCTAATACGTTGAAAGTCTGTTTCGATAATAATTGTATTGTTTTACGCCCCATCTCTACCTAATTTTACGGTTTTCGCAGACACCAAGATGCCCGTAGGAGTTCTTTCTTTTGTCGGTAAATTTACCGACACGAAACTGACGTATTTGAGCACCTTCAAATACCACCGATCTGAACCGGGTTCAAACGCAACAGCTAGAGCTCAGAAGACAAATACCCTAGCCAGCCCGGCCTTCTATATGCTGCAGCAATCAGCAGAAAAGAAGGAAGAGGCCAATCCTTTCATGTACGAAGGTAGCGGCGAAAGAAAGGGTGTAAAAACGAAAGGTTCCCTAGGTCTCGCAAAACGAATACCGTTAGGATCGAAAGAGAACATGAGTCGATCAAGAGAGGTCAGATACGAAAGAATAAGTCAAGAGTTGGCACAATTTAGTGCAACTAATGCCAAATTCAGCTTCAGACCCTGTGGTCGCTAACCATTGTTCTCAAGTTGAGAACCTGACGATGAGTTAGGAATGAACTCTGGACTAAGCTCTGCGTTGTGGCTTCGGTTGTGGGGACACGTGACCGAATAGAGAAGGAATAATGGATTCGGCCATAAAGAGTAAGAAAAGCAGTGGGAGACTAAGATGACGATAACAGGCTCTGTTTGTTATGGAAGCAAGAAGTTAATTCACTGAGGCTTCCAGAATGAACGCTGGAAGACATAGAGTCTATAATAAAAAAAATGAAATGGCGTATGGATTACAGTGCCGGGAGTGTCCGAGGACAATTTTAGCTCGCCAGATGCAGGTCTTTTTAATTGACAACCGTAGGCGACCTGCGCGACGTGATGAGGATGAAATGATAATGAAGACGATACATACACCCAGCCCCCACGTCAGCGAAATTAACCAATGATGGTTAAAATTCCCGACCCTGCCGGGAATCGAACCCGGGGCCCCTATTACCAAGAGCCAGCACGTTAGCCATTTATCCACGGAGCCGGACATAGTTTAAAATGATGATGTATTTATTATTATTATTATTATTATTATTATTATTATTATTATTATTATTATTATTATCCGACTCATTGGCTGAATGGTCAGCGTTGAGGCCTTCGATTCTAAGGGTCCCGGGTTCGATTTCCGGCCGGGTCGGGGATTTTAATATCGTCTGATTAATTCTTCTGACCCGGGGACTGGCTATTTGTGATTGTCCCAACACTTCCCTCTTCATATCCAGACAACACACTACACTACCAACTACCAAAGAAACACGCAATAATGATCACATCCCTCCATATAGACCTAGGGTCCGGAAGGGCACCCGGTCGTAAAACAGGGTCAATCCACATGTGCGACACAGTTCACACCCGCGACCCCACCGATGTGGGAAAAGCGGTAGAAGAAGAAGAAAGTAATAATAACAATAATAATATCATCTCTGTGGATCAGTGGTGGAGTCTCGGCCTCTGAATCCTAATATCATGGGTTCGAACACGGCTGATATTGTCGGAGTTTCGAATGATTGAAGTAATTCTAGCTGACTCTCGATTTCGTATCATGTCAGCATATAAAAGATATCAGGTGACACATCCGCTGTTAACTCGACAAATTAAAATTCCAGTACAGGTCCCGAATTCTCTGTCATCTGTAGGGTAAAACAGAACTTCGAAATCTACACATAGGCAGTATAAATGGCCTCAGATCGAACTACCTACACATGGTGCCTGAAGCGATATGTTATTATTATTATTATTATTATTATTATTATTATTATTATTATTATTATTATTATTATTATTATTATTATTATTATTATTATTATTATTATTATTATTGTACCGGGCGGTACACCTCCACACCGCTAATTTAAAATGTGCGCCTGTTGAAACTCCTCTGCTGGAGGATGTCTGAACTTTATGGACAGTATTAATTTTCAAGTTTCTCAGAAGATGTCTCTACCTGGAAATTTTGGAGTTTTTGAACTGTGTCATTTTCGACGTATTTTTGTTTTGCTTGTAGTAAGAAGTGTGAACTTTCTCTTCTAGAGGACACTACTGAAGATCAACAATAGTGCACCCTAGTGCGGAGTGAAAGAACTATTTTTTTTTTTGGAGAAGTTCTTATTTCAAAAGTTTGTTTCTTGTTAAATTTCTTTCTGTTATTGTTTAAGTTGGCTGTATACCCCTCTTTTTCCCCTTGTTTTAGATTTATCCAATCCCGAATTTCTTTTAGTAATTTCCGACCAATCCGATGTATCTTCCCCCAACTTGGATATGTTTCTGTACCCTAGCCAATAAAGTGATTGTGGGCGGGTGTTCTCTTCCCTAAAACGCCTAGAACCTTCCGCGAGAGTATTTAAACTGCTGATTTTTGGGTCTCCGGGCCACTTCTGTTCCATCTTTCAGTGTGTAAAGTACATAGCAGGGGGCGGGAAGCGCCTCTTTCTTCTCCAGCTGTTCAACACCAGGTAATGGCCTCTTAATAACTTCTTTCTTGCTAGGTTGGCAGTTTAACTCTCGGAGCGGGTTCGAAGCGTTTCCACCATGTAACCTTTTCCTAAAATGTAACCAATCTTTTCATCTATTCTCTTTTAAAGCTGCATATTGGGATAGAGAGTGCTAACCCTCTCGAGCTCCCACTCACATTGTTTTGAGGTGAACTTATTTTCTCAACCTATTCTTCGTTAACGTAAAACAAATTGCTCTTTTCTAAAGTCACCTCTGTAGTATGGGATTAGCCCTTGCATTAGTGGCCTAGAGCCAGATTAGGTTTTAAAAACAAGTGTATTAGGAGTGCAGATCGCCTCCTCTCAAATTTTTATTTTAGAGGTCATGTAATTGCCCCTTTTCATTTAATAGACCTCAGTAGGTTGGGTATTTTACCCCTGTGTCTATGTCCAGTGAGGACAACTCGAAGGTGGAGTTTGGTGTGGCCTTTGAGAGGCTTAAAGTTGAGAGCGTGTGGCTCTTTTGAAAATTGAGTGTTGTATGCCTCGTGGAGGCTTTTCAGTGTAATTTGGAGCAAGGACTCCTAGGCATGAATGGGGTTTTCTGCCCCTCTGTTGAAACTTGTGTTTGGGGTAAAACTGAGCTGATTGCCCAAGCATTGTGAAGTCAGGGCGCGAAGCCCAAATCCTGTAAATATTGTAACTACCCTTTGGACTTGCTACTTTGTACCTGCCATGCTTGTTATTTCTTTGTTTTTGAAAAGAAAATATAACCTTGTTAAATTTTACATTAACTTTGATTCCGTAGTTTGAGACCCGTTCACGCCCGCACCTTCTTTCACCTCTACCTACCACTAAAACACGGTAACAATTATTATTATTATTATTATTATTATTATTAGCTTGCCCGGGGATCCCGGTTTCGATTCCCGTCCAGTTTAAAGATTTTAAGTCTGGAATGAGGGGTAGAACAGAGTTAACTTTGACTCATGAAATCATTGAGAATCACCTGCCTCTATGGATCAGTGGTAGAGTGTCGGCCTCCGGATCCCATGAAAGCGGGTTCAAAGCCAGCAGAGATAGTCGGGTTTTTGAAGGGCGGAAAAAATCCATTCAACGCTCCATATCGTACGATGTCGGTATGTAAAAGATCTCTGGTGACACATTTGGTGTTTTCCCGACAAAATTATTTAAATCTCAGCCACAGACGCCCAAGAGAGATTCGGTTTACTCTGTCAGGCATCTAGTAGGCCTAGAGTAAAGCGGAATGTCAAATTTGACAAACAGGCAGCCAGATGTCGTAAAATTCAATTGTCTGCACACGGCAGCTGAGGCCATACGATTATTTATTTTAACTGAGAATTTGGCTGTTATGAGTAGCAGCGAACTCGGTCGCGAAATCTATCCATTATGGCTGAAGATGTCGTCATGCTGACTGCACAGCGCGCCAAATTCTGCAGGTCATGTGGTTGGGCAGCAGTGGTCTTGGCAAGTCAAGACCTTTTACAGACTGTATGTGCCACGAGATTGTTTGTTTCTTCGTTTCTTTGTTTGTTTGTTTGTTTCTTTCTTGTATGTTTTGTATTATTGTCGAAATCTTAATTGCAAGAATTTTCTTGGAGAAGCTGTACGTTGTTGTTTTGTTTTTTTAATCTGTGCTAGGCAGCATTGACTACAAATTAATACAAGAGTGGGAGAGACTTGGGAAGTGCGCCCTGGTCATCCGGAGAGATAGGTGGTTTGAGGGGTATCGATGCCAGTACACTTTGTTGCGCTCCTCTGTCCATCATTATTTAGGGTAAGAAATGTTAGGAATAGTTGAGAAAAGTATTATTGACTTAGTTTATGATGTGATTATTAATTTAAATTGTTCTAGTAATTTGATATTGTTTAATTTTGCGAGTTTTTGACCAGGGATTCGGCGCGTTTCCTTTCAGACAGGGGCTGACACTGTTTTGATACAACATGTGTTAGTGCTTGGCCGGATTTTCGTTCAAGCACCAACATACCCTACTATTGTTTAGTAAGTAGCAATGGCTCATGTAATATATTTGGCGCTAATGTTTAAGCAAATGTTCGGTGATTAAATTTAGCAGCATCTGATTTCGTTGCGATGAAGAAGAAGAAGAAGAAGAAGAAGAAGAAGAAGAAGAAGAAGAAGAAGAAGAAGTGTTTGGCAGGGGATGTAAAAACAGGCGTTATCATCGGAAAGGGCCGAAAGTTTGCGTGTTGTAATGTGTTTCTTTTTTTTTTTTTTTCAGGTTTCTGTGGAGTTTGTGGAATTTTAGTGTTCAGTGTTAGTCAGGATTTGTGAGTATATCCCTGAGTATTTTGGTTACACTGGAAACTAGATAATTACGATACTGGAAATTTTCCATCTGCGACTAATTAAGAATCAGCTGCTTTCTCCATTGCTAGCAGTAATAAATATTAATCTAAACCTAGGAAATACGAGG
Source organism: Anabrus simplex (assembly GCF_040414725.1). Classification (NCBI taxonomy): domain Eukaryota; kingdom Metazoa; phylum Arthropoda; class Insecta; order Orthoptera; family Tettigoniidae; genus Anabrus; species Anabrus simplex. Next base: position 173,797,405 of record NC_090272.1, read on the forward strand.
ATGTTCTCCATTCCATTCCCTTTACTCCATCGATTCACTTTCGGAATCCCCTGCCGCCTCATCCTTGATAACTAGGACCATTACGCAAGTGCGGGGCTGCGTTAACGACGGCGTCATCCATCTTCGATAGCGTATGGAGATAGGCTGACATTGCTCACATTAAATGGGATGGATGGGCTTCAGGAAATGTAAGATAAGGAATTTCAAGTATGTACAAACTGGCATAGAACAAAATAGCAGAATGAGAAAAACCTTGTGCGAAACATTCAGCGTACTCAGTTTAGATGAATTATTACGTAATTTTTTTATTGCCGTTGAGAACGTTCACATTAAACTTTGAATGTTGAAATGACTTTGGAATGATACAGTTGGGCTTTCCTGACTCTCGAATCGGAGTTCAACAAATACTAACCAGATCCGTTTTGAGCTCTTCATGATTATTAATCCTAAGTCCTACCATCAAGACGCGGCATTTCATTTTACAAAAACCCATTCGAAACACTGATACACATGTAATTCTAATTCCAAAGGACGGCCTTAGGAGATCGACTTATTCACGAAATATTCTGCTTGTGATGAACATTTGGTTTTAGCAACAGCCATAAAGAAGCACCAGGAGATCACGTGTCAAACTGTCCACGGCCATTACCCGTAAGGGAGAAATATTAAATCCAGGCAAAAGACTGAAGAAGCGTTGACAGAGATTATAATACAATAAGGAAAATGGGAATTGCTAAACCATGGTGGGATTGTGCCTACAACACCCTAAATATGCATGGTGGACGGATGTGAGGCAGTGATGAGAGGGTCACTCCGATGGCTCAAAACATTAGCTGCGCAAAAGTGAGTTTCGTATGCATGCATAATTATGCTCTTAAGTTTCGAGAGTTGAGGAAAAGGATTGAGAGAATATGAGAAGTTTATTATTATTATTATTATTATTATTATTATTATTATTATTATTATTATTATTATTATTATTATTATTATTGTACCTGAGGTACATCCACTCTGTGTATTTAAATTAAGCGTCTTTTAGAAGGCCATCTGCAACTTGTACTTTAAACTGTGTGGCAGAAGAAGTTTGAACATTCATCGACAGAGGACTCTACTGTCAACCTAGGTGCTCCCTCTGACGAGAGGATGGACAATAAAATTTCAAGAAAAATTTGGTAGTCATTAGTTGTAAAACTGAATTGTTTGTAGATTGTTTATGGTGTTCTAACGTTATCAACACTTCTATCTCTTCCCGCCAACTTAAAATTGTAGGCAATATGGAATTTTGTACGTTTATTTAATTCACCAATGAGAATTTTTTTTATATTTATTGGAATTGTCCAATGAAAATTGAGGGTGTGTCAGGGCTTCGGTCCAGAGAAATCTGGGACCTTCCTCTCGGCTATAAAAGCTGGAACCGTTTGAGCCATAGACATAGACAATATATAGCCTATGTGAACCTTGAAAGAGCATTTCATAAAGTCAGTTACTGAGTGCTTAAATAAATCGTCAAGTATAAAGAAGGGACGATTGTGGGGGAAATTGTGAGCTTCCTGATCCAAAAGCTGGGCGGGCTCTTGTACGGAAGGATCACTGTCAAACCTGCATACTTGGTCCTGTATTATGGCTTCTCATAATAAATATGTATTGTCTTACTCTTTGATATTGGCGTGAAAAACCTTTAAATCGGAATTGAGGGGTCTCAAGCGAAAATCGATTAGTACTTTCATGAAACAATTGAGAAACTGGATACAATAACGCCGTTAGTATTATTATGCTGTAATTACTTATGCATCATTTGCGATATCCTGAAACCCTCTGCTATGTGACAAGCTACGGCTTAATTCCATCCGCCGCTCCTCGAGCTCAGAGGATGGCAGAAAGGAGCATGCGCTACGTTGGTGTTGCATGGAACAAAAGCGACACTCCGTGAACAAATGTTATACACTAGTGTGATGTTACGCGAGGAAAGAGCACACAATGAATGTAGTTCATCAAAGCGTAATGACTTAGATGTGTTTAGTGAGGGACAAGAGATGGAAACGTTACACCCCTAATGACCTCATGAATGTAAGGCCCTATCTGTAAATTATGTAAATATGTAAATGTTACTAGATGTAGTTGAATAATGTAATTTATTTAAGGAGATTGAGTTTTATTTATTTATTTTATTTAATTAGGGTTTTTGTAAATATGCATAGAGGAGAATCGGGTAATATGGAATAGTCGGGCAATATGGAATACCACAATATCTTGCCTGTAAGGTACTCCTCTCAGGTGGAAACTCGTCGAATTACGGTAAATGTTCTCATGATGCTTTGTATTCAGTTTCGACATGCTCGTGAGTGAGGTTAGTGCGTGGAGCAAGAATATTTGTTTTTCATACTTGAAAAGTGTTTGCAGGTAATTCTTTTAAAGCTTGTATTAATTACCAACACTGAGTTTAGTCCTGGGAAATCCAATGTTACATATTGTACAAGAGTTGCTTATATTGCTACACCAGTGTAACTTCCTTGTTGTGCAAAGTTAATGGCATGACGAATCCTTTAATTCAAACATGGTGTGTCGGGATATATGGAATACTGTTTTAGTTTCAAAGTAAAATGTGGTTTAAAATTAATTAAAATTAATTGCATTAATCCTGGTATATTATAACATTTAACTACCTATAGATCTCAGTTTCTGCATCTGTGACGTTTGTCACTGAATGAACAAGTGACTGTAAAAAGAAAACTCTGAATAATTAGTGTATACAGATTATCATTTAAGTTAATTACCAATTTTATTCTTTCGATTTTTTAAAATTTCTGTACGTCCACCTGTAAGAACGTTCCTTAAATATAACTGAAAGAATTTATTGAAGCTGTATTTTAATTTACATACTATTTACCCTACTATTCCATATTAGCCGACTATTCCGTATTACCCACCAAGTGCAACTTTTTGAAATAAATAATTTTGACGTGAAGACATTAACAATTTACAATTTAAAAATATATAGAATCTTGGCTAATTATTTGAATTTTCAAACCATATTTATTTATATTTCATAACTGATTTCGGTAAGAAGTTATACTGCCAAAAGTAAATGGTATTCCATATTACCCGATTCTCCTCTATAAAAAGGTCTCTAGATTTAGTTTGAACTTGGTTATTATGTTAGGAAATTAGTGTTATTTAAGGTGTATTTGTTGTATATTATGTTTTATTGAATCATCTTTAATTAGGAAAATAACCTGTTGATGATAAATAAATCTATTCTATTCTACCTATCTGTAAAGGGAAAAAAGGAAGATGAACTACAGTAATTGGAAGAAAAACATTAAAAAAACGCGAGCGAAACAGAGGAGGAAGTTACATTTCCCTTACAAATAACAAGGAAGTGAAGAACTGGGTTACATGAAAAAGAAGGAAATGACTTCCAGAAACAAGAAGGATCAAAAGAGAGACATAAATGAAGGTGTTCTCTCTTACAATGATTCAGGGTTAAATAAGCCAGGTGTAAAAGCACAAAAAGAAGGCTGGTGTAGCATCCTTACTAAGGTATTCAAAACGTGAACATATAGAATGGTATGACAGAATCTTGTGTGTGCCGTGAGTCAGAAAATTCTGTTAGTGAATTTCACTGCACATGAGTGGAACAAGGAGTTGAACTAAATGTTAATCATGTTAATTTATTCAAAGAATCACCCAAACCTACTCTCCAGTCACATTACATACACAGTCAGCTGCTAAAATTTCATAAATCCTGCATTCTACATTCCATGCAATAACAGAGTATATTAAGAAAATTTAATTTATTTTATCCTTGTACTTACGCAAGATATTCGAGCACAAACTTTAGAGTCGCTTATCTGAGTGTTAACATCAACTTTTATGTAATATCCATGTTTATGGTTTAGTTATTCAAATTTAAAGCTACGTCTTTCATTATCTCAAACTAACTTAAATCTACTAAGGCAGTTATGGTACCGATGTTTTACATTCAAAATATCCTAGCTCAAAATGTATCACATTATATACTGGAATGGTTAGCAATGTTACTTCAAAGTAGAAGGATGAATGAATAAAATGTAACCAAGGTAGCTGACCTGGCGCGCATGAAGCCATCACAAGATGGCCGACAATTTAAGGTATGTAAGTTATTTGACAGTCAAAAATCACCTACCGCGCGGTGTAGCTTGGCGTGTAGATGAGCTCCCGATTATGTCGCCTCCTATATTCGAACTTTTCTCTGACAGGTCCCAGTACTGTAGGCTACCTTCCTTTCTTTCCTTGACTTACAGTTTGTCTGCCAGGCCTTTCCTGTTGAGGATCACGGTCGTACAGGGCCTCAGAGCAGATGACTGCATGGTAGTGTCTGAGTTTGGTATTGCAGGAGAGGCACCTCTTGCTATATGTGTTTTTAGTCAGTTGGTATAATAGCTCTACCATGTTAATCCTTGTAGGCCTACTTAGTGATACCCAGTTTTGAGATATTGTGTTCCTTTCCTTCTTTCTTTCTTAATCCGTTTATTATCCACGGTTGGTTTATCCCTCGGACTCAGCGAGCGATCCCACCTCAGCTATCTAAAGGGCAGTGTCCTGGGGTGGAGGACCAGTACCTTGTTCAGACGGCCTCATCTGCTATACTGCAGAGGGACCTCGTGGGGGATGGGAAGATTGGAAGGAAGAGACAAGGAAGAGGGAAGGAAGCGGCGGTGGCCTTAAGTTAGGTACCATCCCGGCATTTTGCTGGAGTGGAAGTGGCAAACGACGGAAAACCATTTCGCCCCCCCTCTACTCACTTGATCTCCCGAGGCTGAGTGCACCTAATTCCAGCCCTCGTATCACTTTTCAAATTTCGTAGCAGACACGGGAATCGAACCCGGGCCTCCGGGGTTGGTAGTTAATCACACAAACCACTACAACACAGAGGTGGACCCATTATTATTATTATTATTATTATTATTATTATTATTATTATTATTATTATTATTATTATATACACTGACTGACAGAGCAAATGCAACACCAAGAAGGAGTGGTTCGAAAGGAATGAAAGTTGGGAAAAAACAGAGACGGCACGGACGAATAATTGATGTTTATTTCAAACCGATATGCAGGTTACACAATGCGCACGGCATCGACTCAGTAGGATGTAGGACCACCGCGAGCGGCGATGCACGCAGAAACACGTCGAGGTACAGAGTCAATAAGAGTGCGGATGGTGTCCTGAGGGATGGTTCTCCATTCTCTGTCAACCATTTGCCACAGTTGGTCGTCCGTACGAGGCTGGGGCAGAGTTTGCAAACGGCGTCCAATGAGATCCCACACGTGTTCGATTGGTGAGAGATCCGGAGAGTACGCTGGCCACGGAAGCATCTGTACACCTCGTAGAGCCTGTTGGGAGATGCGAGCAGTGTGTGGGCGGGCATTATCCTGCTAAAACAGAGCATTGGGCAGCCCCTGAAGGTACGGGAGTGCCACCGGCCGCAGCACATGCTGCACGTATCGGTGGGTATTTAACGTGCCTTGAATACGCACTAGAGTTAACGTGGAATCATACGCAATAGCGCCCCAAACCATGATGCCGCGTTGTCTAGCGGTAGGGCGCTCCACAGTTACTGCCGGATTTGACCTTTCTCCACGCCGACGCCACACTCGTCTGCGGTGACTATCACTGACAGAACAGAAGCGTGACTCATCGGAGAACACGACGTTCCGCCATTCCCTCATCCAAGTCGCTGTAGCCCGGCACCATGCCAGGCGTGCACGTCTATGCTGTGGAGTCAATGGTAGTCTTCTGAGCGGACGCCGGGAGTGCAGGCCTCCTTCAACCAATCGACGGGAAATTGTTCTGGTCGATATTGGAACAGCCAGGGTGTCTTGCACATGCTGAAGAATGGCGGTTGACGTGGCGTGCGGGGCTGCCACCGCTTGGTGGCGGATGCGCCGATCCTCGCGTGCTGACGTCACTCGTGCTGCGCTTGGACCCCTCGCACATGCCACATGTCCCTGCGCCAACCATCTTCGCCACAGGCGCTGCACCGTGGACACATCCCTATGGGTATCGGCTGCGATTTGACGAAGCGACCAACCTGCCCTTCTCAGCCCGATCACCATACCCCTCGTAGAGTCGTCTGTCTGCTGGAAATGCCTCCGTTGACGGCGGCCTGGCATTCTTAGCTATACACGTGTCCTGTGGCACACGACAACACGTTCTTCAATGACTGTCGGCTGAGAAATCATGGTACGAAGTGGGCCATTCGCCAACGCCGTGTCCCATTTATCGTTCGCTACGTGCGCAGCACAGCGGCGCATTTCACATCATGAGCATACCTCAGTGACGTCAGTCTACCCTGCAATTGGCATAAAGTTCTGACCACTCCTTCTTGGTGTTGCATTTGCTCTGTCAGTCAGTGTAATTCGCTGGGGCCATCAAGGACCACGTTAAGTCTTGTTGCATTTGACACTGAACTTGGCCTTCTTTAGAGCCCAAATTTCTCTCATTCTTTCTGAGTGGGCCTGCTTACGCTCCTCTGTCCAGGGGGCACCGTGTCTTCTCTTCGGTTGCTCGTCTCGGTTTAGCCCGTTCGTCAATATTTTCTTGCGGAAGACATCTCTGTTAAGGGCGTCTTCAGCTGAGATATGTAGCATTTGCAGGTCTTCTTTGGTATTTCTAAACCAGGGAATTGTAGTTTTGGGGTTTGAATCAAAAAAGTGGAAGATTTCTTTAGTTAACTTTCCTCCATCCATTCTTTTCAGATGACCGTAAAATCGTGCCCGTCTTTTTCTGATTGTGTCGGTAATTTTCTCTATTTTGCTGTAGACTTCCTTGTTGGATCTCTTTTGATGGATTCCATTTCTCTACTTTGATCCCAAGATTCCTCTCACAATTTTGCGTTCTCTTTTCTCCAGTTCTTCAAGGAGTCCTTTGTTGGCATTTAGAGACAGGGTTTCGGCTGCAAATAGAACTACTGGCTTCAGAACTGTTTCATAGTGACGTATCTTGGTGTTTTGGGAAAGGCATTTTTTGTTGTAGATTGTGCGGGATGTTTGGTAGGCTATTTCCAGTTTGCGTACTCGCTCCTGAAGTGCTTCTTTGTCCAGTCCATTTTTCATGATGATCTTGAATTTGTCTACTCGGGTGATGTCCCCGTATTTTGTATGGAGTTTTGGTGGAGCCTCTTTGATGTTAGTCATTACTTCTATTTTCTCAAACGATATCTGCAAACCAGTTTGTTCGGCAATTTCCTTTAAAATTTCAACTTGAGCTCTAGAGGTTTCTATGTCGTTTGAGAGAACAGCAATATCATCGGCAAATGCAAAGCAGTCTGTTGCGATCCCCTTGGATTTGGTTCCTATTCTCAATGGACTGTAGTTGGTTTCCTGTAATCTCACCCGCCAGGTTCTGATGATCTTTTCAAGAACACAGTTGAAGAGTATCGGGGATAGCCCATCACCTTGTCGCACTCCTGTTTTGATGTCAAAGGAATGCGAGAGACATCCGTGGAACTTCACCTTGGATTTTGTATCGGTCAGGGTGGCTCTAATTAATGCCAGCAGTTTCAAATCAACTCCAAATTCATTTAAGATGTTTAGCAGGACTTCCCGGTCAATGGAGTCGTACGCTTTCTTAAAGTCCACAAAGACAGACACATACTGCTTCGATCTTAGTGTACAATATCTGATGATCGTTTTGAGATTTTGGATCTGTTCAGCTGTTGAGCGACCTTTTCTGAACCCTCCTTGGTATTCACCTATTTGATGTTCGACTTGTGTTTCCAAACGCTCCAGGATGGCAAGTGATAGAATTTTGTAAGTCACGGGTAGCAAAGATATTCCTCTGTAGTTGTTGATGTTCTTCATGCTGCCTTTTTTGTGTAATGGATGGATCAAAGCTATTTTCCAATCTTCGGGTAGGGTCTCCTTGTTCCAAATTTCCTCTATTTGCTTTTGCAAGATATCAAGTGATTCCTCTGGGCCATATTTCCATAGTTCTGCTACTACTGAGTCTTCTCCCGGCGCTTTGTTATTTTTGAGACGGGCAATATGGCGCTTGATCTCATCTCTGTCGGGTGGTCTGGAATCTGGGTACCTGAGTAAGGGTTCCTTGGTCTCAATGGCGCTTTGCGGTTTAGAGCAATTAAGTAAATTCTTGAAGTAATCTGCCAGAATGCTGCAATTTTCTTCATTTGACGTCGCCAGTGTGCCGTCCTTTCGCTCAAAGCATAGAGATGGTGGTTTATAGCCAGTGAGTTTGCGTTTGAAGGCTCTGTAGTACTCTCTGCTTTCATTCTTCCTAAAGTTTTGTTCTATCTTTTCAATGAGAGATTTTTCGTATTTACGTTTCTCAGTTCTGAACACCCCAGCTGCTTGGGCACGTTGGGTTTTGTAGGTTTCCCAATCATTTTCTGATTTCGTAGAGTAGTACTGTTTCCACGCATTGAGTCTTTCTTGGAGGACTGATTCGCAGGTATTATTCCACCAGGCATGCTTTTTGCTTCTCTTGATTTCTGCAACGTCTTTGGCGGCCTCAACAAGGAGACTTTTGGCGTTGTTAAAATTACAGTCATTTAGTCTAGCCTTCTCCTGGAACTCCTCAACCCTTTGCCGAAGTTTATCATTGTCGAAGTGTGTGATCTGTTTGGTTGTCTTCCTTGTGTTTGCGGGAACTGGTTTGAATTTGATAAGAGACATATAATGATCTGAGGCCACATTGATGCCTTTCTTTACCTTGACATTCATAATCTCAGGGCTGTTTCTCCCGGAGATTGCAACATGATCAATTTGGAACTCTCCGAGAGCTTGGACGGGAGAACGCCAAGTCATTTGCTTTCTGGGTAGATGGTGAAAGTGGGTCGACATGACCTGCAGGTTGTGATTTTCGCAAATGGAGACCAGTCTTTTGCCGTTGGGATTGATTCTTTTGTGAGCAGGGTAATTTCCTATAACTTTCTTGTACTTCTGTTCACGACCTAGTTGGGCATTGAAGTCACCCAAAAGAAGCTTGACATGGTGTTTGGGGATTTTGTTTAATTTTTCATCCAGTAGGTCCCAGAAATTATCAACTTCGTCTGGATCAGACTTGTTCTTATCGTTTGTAGGAGCATGTGCGTTAACTAGGACGTAGGTTTTGTTTGCACATTTAATTGTGAGTATAGACAATCTGTCATACACAGGTTCGAAATTTGCAACCGATTAAGGATCTTGGTTCTAACAGCAAACGCGGTTCCAAGCATCACAGCTCCATTGAGGATTCCTCTTTGCGCTTTGCTCTTGAAAAATCGGTAGCCTTCGGATTCAAAAATCTCTTCATCTGGGTACCTTGTTTCCTGTAGGGCCATTATGGATATCTGATTTTCGTGAAGAGCGTTGGTAAGGGTTTTCAGCTTGTCAGTTTGTGTAAGTGAATTTATGTTGAAAGTTGCTAGAAAGGTTTTAGATTTTGGCCAGAGTTTTTGACTCTTCGGGGTACACCGAGACGCTCCGACTCGTCTCTTGCATGATGTCGAGTCTCCCCCAGAATCCGAACGAGACTCGTGCGCCGTGGTGTTCACGACGAGGGATTTATCCGAAGATTTACCCCCTGGGGTATGTTTCTTGAAATGTTGTGCCATCATGCGTTTTGACTTGACTTTGCTTTGGACGGGTACCCATCCTTTTACAACTAGGGTTGTTAGCCCTAGAGGTTGCCTCAAGATGTTTTCTGGCTTCTGGTCATTTACCAGTCTTCGCCGTAACCCTGGCAAGGGACCAGTTTTTTTCACGGTGGTATTTTATTTCCCTACTACCCTCTGACTCTGCTGGCGGCAGAGCCAGCGAGCTTCCCCAGTTCCAATGGGACGCGCCCGATGGAGGTAACCGGTAAATCTCCACACGGGTATTATTATTATTATTATTATTATTATTATTATTATTATTATTATTATTATTATTATTATTATTTCTGTACTTCTTTCTTTCTTAATCTGTATACCCTCCAGGGTTGGTTTTTCTCTCGGACTCAACGAGGGATCCCACCTCTAAAGCCTCAAGGGCAGTGTCCTGGTGCGTGAGACTTTGGGTCGGGGGACCCAATATAATTATTATTCTTTCTATGTTTCTCTCTTTCTTTCTTAATCTGTATACCCTCCAGGGTTGGTTTTTCTCTCGGACTCGACGAGGGATCCCACCTCTAAAGCCTCAAGGGCAGTGTCCTGGAGCGTAAGACTTTGGGTCGGGGGTCCCATTATTATTATTATTATTATTATTATTATTATTATTATTATTATTATTATTATTATTATTATTTCTATATTTCTTTCTTTCTTTCCTTCTTTCTTTCTTTCTTCACCTGTATACCCTCCAGAGATAGTTTTTCTCTCGGATTCAACAAGGGATCCCACTTCTAAAGCCTCAAGGGCAGTGTCCTGGAGCGTGAGACTTTGGGTCGGGGGACACAACTGGAGAATAGGACCAGTACCTCGCCCAGGCGGCCTCGCCTGTTATGCTGAACAGGGGCCTTGTGGGGGGGGATGGGAAGATTGGAAGGGATAGACAAGGAAGAGGGAAAGAAGCGGCTGTAGCCTTAAGTCAGTTACCATCCCGGCAGTTGCCCGGAGGAGAAGTGGGAAACCACGAAAAACCACTTCGAGGATGATACAATAAGAAGGGTTACGCTATCTTCCTACGTCGGATGTTAATTTCCTAAAACAACGAGTCCAAATTACTCCTATGCCATCTTTTCAAGAAAAGATTAGCAAAATAACAAGTAAGCAAACAAGTTTAGCTTTGTTGTTGAAATTATGATCATTACGATGAGATCTCCAGATTTCGTGGATTCCGAACCATAGGTATATCACTTCTTACTTTAAAAAATACCTTCTAATTTGATCAGTTTTCAAACGAAGAACACTTTCGTGAGTTGCCAGTGACTATGCCATTCAGCTGTCACGTCCCATCAAATGAAAAATTTCATAATAATTATAAAGGCTTTACGTCCCACTAACTAGTTTTACGGTTTTTGAGGACGCCGAAGGTGCCGGAATTTAGTCCCGCAGGAGTTTTTTATGTGGCAGTAAATCTACCGACACGAGGCTGACGTATCTGAACACCTTCAAATACCACCAGACTGACCCAGGATTGAGCTGCCAAGTTTGCGTCAGAAGACCAGCGCCTCAAGCGTCTGAGCCACTCAGCCCGACGCAATTTTTATTTGTTTACGTTTGTAGGAAGGATGAGGGACAGCGCTAAATAGTCATATCACGATAGCAGTAGATGTACTGCTACCTGCCTGGGACGTCACTATTGGAGAATGTAGTCGGTCAAACGTGGACTGGCGCAGCCTACAGAGTCCAACACGACAGAAACAAGTGGGAACAATGGCTTTTGTTATCGACAGAGACACAGCTTCTAGCACTTGGGTTGCATATTCACACAACACGTCCGGCTCATTTGTTAATGTCACCGTTCGCTCCTATTACTGTACTGCCCCCACACACTGCAGCAGGAAACGGGCAGCTAACAAGAATAGAGCACGCCGGGGTGTCTCCTTCAAAGGGAACTGCAAGCTTCCAACTGACTGATAGAAACTAAAACGTAGAGTAGTGTACATGATTTTTATTGACAAGGATGATAATAGCAAACAACTAATTTTCTTTCAATGTACAAGGTTTAATAATAATAATAATAATAATAATAATAATAATAATAATAATAATAATAATAATAATAATGATAATAATAATAATAATAATAATTGTACCGGGGGGTACACCTCAACGCCGCGGATTCAAACTAGCGCCTAAAAGAACTCCTCTATCAATCAAGAGCGAAACTAATAATACAACAAGTCAGAACTTTAATCAGAAGATGTCACCACCGAAATATTATGTAATTTTGTTATTGTGCAGTTGCCGAACCTGAGTGAATTTCTCCTTGTTTTGTTTGACATTCATCAAGAAGTTTGGACATTTTTTCACAGAGGACACCACTAAAAGCTATTATCATGCACCCTGGTGCGAAGTGAAAGAACCTATAATTTAAGGAAGTTTTGTATTTCTAGTTTTTTTTAAAAAATTTTGGTGTTCATTTATTTTTGGGTTGGTAATATAAGCCTTTTTATTTCCGCCAGTTTTGAATCTAGCCAATCCCTAATTTCTGTAATTAATTTTCCACCTATCACCGGCTTCTTCTTCGATTCTGAGTGTAACTTTGAGAGTGACCAATAAAAATGAGAGGGTGTGGCTGGTTTCGTCTTGAATGATCTCGTACCTTCTCTGAGGGTTTATAAACTGCGGGTTGTCACGTTTCTTGGTCAATTGATCGTCATCTTTCTAAGTGTGTGTGTCAAAGCAGGAGGTGGGCGGCTTCTTTCATCAGGCAGCAGTACATCCACCAGGTAATGGCCACATAACATCTTTCTTTCTTGCTTATTCCGCAGTTTAACCCGAGAGAAAGGTCCGAATCATTAACTATGTAACCTTCCTTTTCTAGAAATGTAACTTTCTGCCGCCTAACGTAATAACTTCATAAAATCTTTAACTGTAAATCGGGGATAGAGAGTGATGTACCCTCTCGAGCTCCCCTACATCTTGGTTTGAGGTGACTACGTTTGTCTTCCTTTCCATAATGTATTAATTTACCCTTATACGAATCACCTCAGTACTTTGGGAATAGCCCCTGTTTCAACGGCCTAGTGCCCTTTAGTTTTTAAGTTTTCACTATCTTGGAGCACTGTACGCTTCCATTCAGTTTGTGTTTCGGGCCATTTACTTAACCTGTTCTTTCCGCAAAGGCCCTATAGGTTGGGTACGAGATACCCTGTTTCAATTTGTAAGTTGGGCCATGGAAGGCCAAAGAGTGTAAGATTTTTTCGGTGTTGCCTTGAGTAGGCTTGAGAAACTGAGAGCACGTTAGCTCTTTTTCAAGTGTTGTAAAAGGTGCCCCTGGGAGACTTGATATTGTAATTATGGGAGCAAGTGCTCTTTGAATTAAGGGATTTCGACCCTTGTAAAAATTTGTGCTCTTTTGTAAATTTGAGCTAGGAGCTCAGGAAAAGTAAAGTGAGGGCTTGAAGCCCACGATCTGTTAATACCACTAATCTTGTCCTTCCTAGACTTGTTTAATGTTTGCTACTTGTACCTGTAAAAATAGTTAAGTTTTTAAGTTTTTGAAAATATAACCTTCAGTTTAAGTTTTAAATTCAATTCTTGACATTGTAGTTAGACCCATTCACCCCGGCACCTTCTTTAACCTCTTTCTGCTCCACGGGTAACCCCGTAACAATAATAATAATAGTAATAATAATAATGAGGAGGAGGAGTGAAGATACACAGCTTCCATTTCCCATAACCTCACCGCCTTATACAGGGTAGTCGGTAACAACGAGAACCGGGTATATGAGAGTCAGAGTGTTATATGTCTTTTCACGAGAGTTTAATCCCGATATAAACATGGTAACTGTCCACGCCTTCGCCAGAGGCTGAGCGTCTAGTACCGACCTCCACCCCGTCAACCTCTCGTGTTCGGATGTACAGGGCTACGGATCGCATACGACAACAGTGCGAAGATCTGAACTTCTGAACAAACGACTAAACCTGGATTCTGTTCACTTAGTTCATTGACCCATTCACAATGCACTGCCTATGATCACCTCTGAGCGGTTTTCCTCTTTTGTGCTTCACTGCAGGCGATGGTCCTACCTCTTGCTTCATTTCTCTCACTATGAATACTGACACTGACTGCTGCTGCAAGATGCATCACCTTATCTCCACACTACGAGAAGACTCCCTGTATTACACGCCTTGTGCCTTCATTTCTCGTTACTGTATTTAATCACTATTTTGTATTTTAAAAAATCGCATATATATGACAACCATATTTTAATTTGATTACGTACTCTATCAAACTTTCTAAATGTAATGAACTAAAATAAAATAAAATAAATGCGACGTACTACTTTTCTTAGAGCTCGCACACAGTCGAGTGAGTGCGACGGTTGCTTCTCCAATCAACTACGTCTATGTCCACGTGCAACGGCAAGTTGCTCTGCCTATTTGTTTAAATCAGGATTAAACTCTCGTGAAAATCGGTATAGCCGCCTCTGTGGTGTAGTGGTTAGCGTGATTAGCTGCCACCCCCGGAGGTCCGGGTTCGATTCCCGGCTCTGCCACGAAATTTGAAAAGTGGTACGAGGGCTGGAACGGGGTCCACTCAGCCTCGGGAGGTCAACTGAGTAGAGGTGGGTTCGATTCCCACCTCAGCCATCCTGGAAGTGGTTTTCCGTGGTTTCCCACTTCTCTTCCAGGCGAATGCCGGGATGGTACCTAACTGAAGGCCACGGCCGCTTCCTTCCCTCTTCCTTGCCTATCCCTTCCAATCTTCCCATCCCTCCACAAGGCCCCTGTTCAGCATAGCAGGTGAGGCCGCCTGGGCGAGGTACTGGTCATACTCCCCAGTTGTATCCCCCGACCAAGAGTCTGAAGCTCCAGGACACTGCCCTTGAGGCGGTAGAGGTGGGATCCCTCGCTAAGTCCGAGGGAAAAACCGAACCTGGAGGGTAAACAGATGATGATGATGATGATGATGAATACTGACACTGACTGCTGCTGCAAGATGCATCACCTTATCTCCACACTACGAGAAGACTCCCTGTATTACACGCCTTGTGCCTTCATTTCTCGTTACTGTATTTAATCACTATTTTGTATTTTAAAAAATCGCATATATATGACAACCATATTTTAATTTGATTACGTACTCTATCAAACTTTTCTAAATGTAATGAACTAGCTGCCTCTGTGGATCAGCGGTAGAGTGTCGGCCTCCGGATCCCAAGATAGCGGGTTCAAACCCGGCAGAGGTAGTCGGATTTTTGAAGGGCGGAAGAAAGTCCATTCGACACTCCATGTCGTACGATGTCGGCATGTAAAAGATCTCTGGTGACATATTTGGTGTTTACCCGACAAAATTCATTAAAAATCTCAGCCATAGACGCCCAAGAGAGTTTCGGCTTACTCGGTCTGCCATCTAGTGGTGGCCTAGAGTAAAACGGAACGTCGAAATTGACAAGCAGACAGCCAGATGGCGTCAAATTGAAATGTCTGCACACGGTAGCTGAGGCCATACGATTATTATTATTGTACCGGGCGGTACACCTCCACGCCGCTTATTTAAACCTTGCGCCAGTTGAAACTCCCCTACTGGGAGAAGTCTGAACTTTGTCTTATGTGTTAATTTTCAAGTTACCCTGAAGATGCCACTACTTGGAAATTTTGAAGTTTCTGAACTGTGTTGTTTTCGACGTATTCTTGTTTTGTTTGTAGTAAGAAGTGTGAACATTATCTTCTAGAGGACACTACTGAAGATCAACAATAGTGCACCCTAGTGCGAAGTGAAAGAACTGTTTTTTGGAGAAATTTTTATTTCAAAAGTTTGTTTCTTGTTAAATTTCTTTCTGTTATTGTTTAAGTTGGCTGTATACCCCTTTCTTTCCCCTTGTTTTGTATTTAGCCAATCCCGAATTTTTAAAATTAATTTCTAACCAATCAGGTGTATCTTCTACAAAGGGGGATATGTTGCTGTACCCTAGCCAATAAAGTGATTGTGGGCGGGTGTTTTCTTACCTGAAACGCCTCGAACTTTCCGCGAGAGTATATAAACTGCTGA
Source organism: Anabrus simplex (assembly GCF_040414725.1). NCBI lineage: Eukaryota > Metazoa > Arthropoda > Insecta > Orthoptera > Tettigoniidae > Anabrus > Anabrus simplex. Next base: position 173,813,035 of record NC_090272.1, read on the forward strand.
TTTTAGGGTCTCTGTGCCACTTCTGTACCATCTTTCAGTGTGTAAAGTACGTAGCAGGGGGCGGGAAGCGCCTCTTTCTTCGGGCAGCAGCTCAATAACCAGGTAATGGCCTTTTAATAACTTCTTTTCTTGCTAGCTCAGCAGTTTAACTCTCGGGGCGGGTCCGGAGCGTTTCCATCATGTAACCTTTTCCTAAAATGTAACTACTCTTAGCACCTATTCTCTTTTAAGGCTACATATTGGGATAGAGAGTGCTTAACCCTCTCGAGCTCCCACTCATATTGTTCTGAGGTGAACTTATTTTTCTCAACCGATTCTTCCGTAACAGTAATGTAAATTGTTTCTTCCTTAAGTCACCTCTTTAGTATGGGATTAGCCCCTGCATTAGCGGCCTAGTGCCAGATTAGGGTTTTAAACAAGTGTATTAGGAGTGCAGATCGCCTCCTCTCAAATTGTTATTTTAGAGGTCATGTAATTAACCTTTTCTCACTTAATAGACCTCAGTAGGTTGGGTATGTTACCCCTGTGTATATGTCCTTAGAGGACAACTTGAAGGTGGAGTTTGGTGTGGCCTTTGATAGGCTTTAAGTTGAGAGCGAGGGGCTCTTTTTCGAAAATTGAGTGTTGTATGCCTCGAGGAGGCTTTACTGTGTAATTTGGAGCAAGTGCTCCTGGGCTTGATTGGGGTCTTCTGCCCCTTTGTTGAATTCTGTATATCGTAAAGTTGGGCTAATTGCTCAGAATTGTGTGTCTGGCTCTCGGAGCCCAAATACTGTAATTGTACCTTATTGCCTTGCTACTCTGTACCTGCCATTCTTCTTATTTCGTGTTTTTGCAAAGAAAATATAACCTTGTTAAATTTTACATTAACTTTAATTTCGTAGTTTGAGACCCGTTCACGCCCGCACCTTCTTTCACCTCTAACTACCACGGAAAACTCCGTAACAATTATTATTATTAATGTAATGAACTAAAATAAAATAAAATTAATGCGACGTACTACTTTTCTTAGAGCTCGCACACAGTCGAGTGAGTGCGACGGTTGCTTCTCCAATCAACTACGTCTATGTCCACGTGCAACGGCAAGTTGCTCTGCCTATTTGTTTAAATCAGGATTAAACTCTCGTGAAAATCGGTATAGTCATACTGAAAAAAAAAATGAAAAAAAAGAATGTCGATATCTCGCGCCGTTGTCATTTGATCAGCAACTGAAATTAACCATTCAGATCGCTTCGCGGGTAAATTCAAATTGGCTTTGCGAGGCACTGATGTTGCTAAATCTGCACGTGGCTTAAGACCGCTTTAAGAGTCTTGTCGAGAAATCAGCGTCAAACACACCGCAGGTTCCAGTTGGTGGGCAACGTTGCGTACTTACGATGGCGCGATCCTGTCCGTTTGGAGGTCCGTGTTCAAATCCAGAAGCTGACTTTGTAGTAGGGTAGATGTCACTCAGACTTGTTTGCAATTGAGTGTATAATATATTTGCTCAGTAATATGGGAATAGCTTCAGTGATTTATGTTAAATGTTTTCGTACATGCGTAGAGGCGTGCGGCTGTGAGCTTGCATCCGGGGATAGTAGGTTCGAATCCCACTATCGGCAGCCCTGAAGATGGTTTTCCGTGGTTTCCCATTTTCACACCAGACAAATGCTGGGGCTGTACCACAATTAAGGCCACGGCCGCTTCCTTCCAACTCCTAGGCCTTTCCTATCCCATCGTCGCCATAAGATCTATCTGTGTCGGTGCGACGTAAAGCCCCTAGCAAAAAAAAAGTTTTCGTACACGTTAAGTCACGACATATTTGCATTGCGATGGGTTAGTTATTGTAATAATCCACAACGATATAGAGTCAATTCTTGCATATCACTTATATATATGTTTCATTCCCCATAATCATCAGGATTTAATAAACTCATTCGGTTTAATTTAAATTTAATAAGAATGTGTTCTCATTCTAGCTTAGTTATGCCACCCCGCCTTTTCTTACTCTGTACACAGCTAAGTGATTTTATGTTAGACGCTAATTTGATTTTTAATCCGTCAGCGACCCTGTAGATTTATGGCCGGAGACCATTGTGTAGCGGGCCGGTGCAATATCTCGACTATCTTAGATCCATTTGAGATACACAAGTACTGAAAAGGATTAGGAAGAAAATAAACATATGTTTTCCATTACAATAGCAAATTTTCCCTCCGTTTCCGCGTCAGACAGGTTCCGCTAAATACAAGTAAACTTACGTGAATATTAAACCACAATTCACGAGACCGGTAAAATATTCCGATATGGACAGTTTTCCCATTCATTGAGGTTCCGCTACAAGCATGTATCATACCAGTCTCATACAAGTAAATAGCCACATCGGGAAAATTGCACTAAAATTTCCTGAGTTATGTAAGATAAAATAATAAGTGCGAGGAATTTATAATACCATGCACTCATTACTTTTTACGTTTTAAGCGACTACACAGTTCCTTTTCAGTTTCGTTGTTCTCAGTACAGCATAAAGTAGATTTTTTTTAAATAGCTGTTGACAACAAAACAGTCCTTGAAGTGTGTTTATGAGGAACGGTGTATCTGTCTTATGACATAATGATACGTTCCACTATTTGTATCTTATAAGTTAATTTCACCTAGGAGGCTACTTTTAACGTGTTGCTAGTAGCTTAGAAAATCAACAGTCAGCTCTTCGTGTAGTTCCTGTGTTTGAAAGTCAGTTGCGTTTCCTGAAGTGAGTGACTCACAGCCTACTCAATAATAATAATAATAATAATAATAATAATAATAATAATAATAATAATAATAATAATAATAATAATAATAATAATAATAATAATAATAATAATAATAATAATAATAATAATAATCTTTCCTTCTTAATTTGTTTATCCTCTTAAAACAATAATCACCACCACCATCACCATCTCGGGCTCAGAGAGGGATCCCACCTCTACTGCCTCAAGGGCAGTGTCCTGAAGCGTGATACTTTGGCTCGGGGTAATACAGCTGGGGAGGAGGACCAATACCTCGCCCAGGCGACTCGCCTTCTATGTTGAACAGGGACCTTGTGGGGAGGAAGGGAAGATTCGAACGGGGGACGAAGCGGTCGTGGCCTTAAGTTAGGTGCCATCCCGGTATTTGCCCGGAGGAGAATTGGGAAACCTCGGAAAAGCTCTTCGACGATGGCTGAGGTGGGAATCGAACCACCATTCCTCTACTCAGTTGACCTCCCGAGGCTGAGTTGACCCCGTTCCAGCCCTCGTACCACTTTTCACATTTCGTGGCAGAGCCGGGAATCGAACCCGGACCTCCGAGTGTGGCAGCTAATCATGCTAACCACTACACCACAGAGGCGTACAATAATAATAATAATAATAATAATAATAATAATAATAATAATAATAATAATAATAATAAAGTTGTGGTCAATATTCTGTAACTATCTTGAAAGTAAAAACAGACCTATTTGTTAATTACGGGGCTGCTAATATTGCACCATCAGTTGACAATTAAAGGCGCTCGATTTCGAGAGATCTGTCTCAGCAGATTTACTGGTACGTTAAAGAATCTTTCCTGGAACGATATCCCTTCACCCAGAGAAGTCATAATTCCATTACGTGGGATGATAACACATGTGGCTACTTAATCATTACATGCAACTATACTAATCAACAACATCTGAAAGATTGCAATGTAAGAACTAATTCCAGAGATCAATGCATTCACATATATTGCCACAGATGTTAATATATCATCTTGGACCACAAAAAGGCGCCTTAATTATCAAAGCATTTCTGTTCCAGTCTTACACATGGTTACACTTTATCAGATTAATGGACTCGTTTTTTACTTGAGCATATTCTTGACCGCACTTAGAAGTCTATTGCTTCAAATAGGCAACAGAGTATATTTACTGAGTCTAAAAAGCAGCCCATAAAATTTAAAGACAATGGCTATTGTAGTGTCAGAAAAGAAAATTTATGTGACAAAAAAAGACTTGTGGTGAGAACACTGGTGTAAAGAGACCGCCAGCTAATACTTAGCACAAAACAAGAGCACCTGTGATCACTACAGTTATTGTTTTGTTCTCCGTAAGTCGACTACACGGAAGATATCACATTGACCCTGGCTTTTCTCCAAGAAGAATCTTCTTACGTTACTGGCATATTCCCTACCCATAGAAAAACGATGCTTTAAACCTGATCATTTGTAAGAATCTTTTTAGTCATGAGGTCTTACGTATGGGGTATTCCATGTAAAATCGTACTAGGAAACGACTTTTTTTATTTGCAAGAATATCGTAGAAAAATAAAATTGTTGTAGGTATTCATGTCTGCACAGTAATTGCTTCATCTGTTCAACTTTCTTCATTATATTAAATATTGAATATATGTAGTATATTTTTCAACAGACAACTTTTTACAGAAATATTATGAAAAATTGATTAAAGAGAGGAGCTTCATTTCATTATATTTGTAAATAACACATACTGTATTAGAGAATAAATATTATAACAGTCTAAAGAATTTAGTTATTTATTAACATGTTTTGGAAATATATGTATTAGACTTTATCTATTTTCCTACATTAAAGAAATATATTGAAAATCACTACGGTTTCTTCTTCAAAGCAGGAGACTTCAAGGATCTTCCTGTAACAGTGTGGAAGTGAATGCATTTGTCCAGTTTTCGAGACTCTGATCTTAACTTTATGCTGCTCTGCACGAACTTCAATCGACAGGATATTACTATCTTGGCAGTGTTGCCAATTCAGTGGTTTTCTCACAAAAATATATTGGTTTTGGATACCTGTCTGAGGAGAACGTTTTGAACTCAGCCGCCATTCTGGTGGATTTAAACAATGTATTTGATGGCAATATGATGGTTTTACATGTTTACTTAAAATAAGAATGGAATGTTTTATTATATAACTAGCAAATGTACCCGTCCTTCGCTACGCTATTCTACAATATATACGGATATCGAAGTAAATTGCTCTACATGAAGTGAATAAAAATAATTGCATGTCTCTTGGCGTTATCCGAGAAAAAGCATAGGGAGGTCCGCAGACGTTGTTTCCAATGTAAAGTGCGAGTTGCAGAGTTGTGATGATAACGACAGGTCCACTTGTCAGCCGCAATTCACTATGCGTAACGTCAGTCACATTTTGATGAGTAAATTTGTTTATAATCGGGGGCACCTATACCGAATGATAAAGAGAATCAGGTAAAAGAGTTTAAAATAATTCACGCTCCCTTGCCTTCTGCTAGTCAAATCAAGAAGGGAATTATGCATTACAATGGTACACAGGCGTTGGAGAACTATCCTATTCCTAGTTAAAGTCGATGTGGGGAGTACTGATTACAACAGCAGACGCCCTCCTGCTGAGAGTCACTATTGATTTGTAAAGTATTAATTACAATGTAAGACACACCCCTTTCTAGATCGCTACAAATCGACTTAAATGTAGATCGGCATACGGAAGTATATGCATGTTCAACTTCATTTACAGAATAACTGCTGCTAAACGGTGCATTCATATTGAAAAACGGATTGTATAAAAAGACGACTCTGGCCTCATTTAGCTGTCTAAATAGCTGGCTCTATAATATTTCCTCGTATCTCATCTATTTAAAGGCAAGATTATTTTAGAACCGTTGAATAGGGTGAAATTTGTGTAAGATTTTCACACAGTGATTTACTTTTCAGATATTTATGCAACAGCTTCAAACATAGAATTTGGCTGGGTGGGCCAATATTCGTGTAATATTTGATGATCCCATCTTATTTATAAGTGAATCAAACCATCAATTATACGTGTACAAAGTGCAAAATTTAGGTAAATCCAGAAATAGAGCCAAATTTAACATAAGGGATAGAGATACGACAAAAAGTCATAGGATCAAAGTTGTAGATCACTCAAAATTGAACTGAGATTTTGCCATCCGTTTTGTGATACGACTTACCGTTTAGCCACCAAATACCTCGAAAGAAAGGTCTGCAACTTCATTAAAATTGCCTCCATATTTCGATATTTTTTGGGGGTAAAAATTATTTTTTTAAAAATCTCGTAAATCTTCCATCGGTTACAGGCAAAAAGCTATAATTTTGCCAAATTTCTATTTTCTAACTCGTCTGGGAGATTGTGCTGCCATCTTGATATGGGGGAGGGGATTAAAAATTAGGACTTTCAGGAAACTTTTAAGTCCATGAAACCTATAGGTCATCGTTCAGGATAAATATCACCGACTGTGTACTTATGCAGATTTGAAACTCCCAACGTGTCCCTCCCAGAGAATTTTCAGAATTTAAGATTTTTGTAGGGATCCTGAAATCATCAGGTTGTCTGGTACCAAGTTCTAAGTTTCTAGGATGCCTAGAATGGTCACATTAATTCACGCCTGTTTTCATTTTTATGCCTTAACTAGCAAATGTACCCGTGCTTCGCTACGGTATTCTACATTGTATACGGATATCGACGTAAATACTGTGCGTGCAGCAAATGAGATTGCATGTCTCTTAGCCTTATCCGAGAAATAGCATGGGGAGGTCCACATACGTTGTTTCCAATGTAAAGTGAGGGTTGCGGAGTTGTGATGATAACGCCAGGCTCACTTGCCTACTGCCATTCACAATCGAGTTGGCAAGTTTACATTATAATTGCAGGCCCCAATGCCTACTGCGCGGTCACAATCGATTTGGGGAGTTTTAGTTACAATGGCAGACCCATTTCCTACTTTCAGACAGGTTACAGTTGAGGAGTTTTTATTATAATACCAGGCAACTTCCCTACCACCAGTCAAAATTGAGTTGTGCAGTTATCATTATAATGACAGTCCCTTTTTACTGCTGCTAGCCAGCTTACTGCCAGTCACACAGAATTAGTGAGTTTCCATGAAAATAGCAGGCCACTATGCCTAATGCTAGTCAAATTTTAGATTGGAACATTTGTTTATAATGGCGGGCACCCTGGCCTAGAGCCAAACACAATAGAGTAGGGGACTTTCGAACAAAACTGCTTGATCCCTTGCCTTCTGCAAGACAAATCGAAAAGTGAATTATTCATTAAAATCGTAGGCCCTCCTTACTAATGCCAGTTACACAGGAGTTGGAGAAGGACCCCATTCCTACTGCCAGCAGTCAAAGTCGGTGTAGGGAGTACTGATTACAATAGCAGACACATCCTTTCTCGATCGCTACAAATCGACATCAATGAATATATATACAGATGGACATACGAAAGTATATGAATGTTTGCAATATTGCAGACCTTCATTTACAGATTAACTGCTGCTAAACGGCACGTCATATCGACAAAGGATTGTACCGTAAGGCGCAGTATTTAGCGATCTAAATGGCTGTTCCTATGATCTTTTCTCGCATCTAATCTATTCATGGGTCAGATTGAATCAAAAACGTTGAATAGGTTGAAATTTGTGTAAGAATATCTTACATTGCATTACTTTTCGGATAATTATGTGACATAGCATTTGGCTCACATATGGGTACTGGGTGGGCCAATGTTCGTGTAGAGTTTGATCATACTATCTTTCCTGTAAGTGATTGAAATGATGCACATGAGAAGAAAAGGTTTAGAAATTAATTTCCATTAAGGCAGGTAGATTTCCATAAAGTTTGGTTGTGTGTATTTTGAGGGAGTGCAAAATCACGGTTTCGGTTTCGTATAAACCCCCAATTAGTTCAGGGATTTAGAAACAATATTTGCCCTAAAACCTCCCCAAAGGACAGGTGGATTATAAATATGAAGTTTGGTGGAAATATATCCAGTAGTTTTCAAGTTAGAGAAAGGCAAACAGACCAAAAAACAAACAAACAAACAAACAAACAAACAAACAAACAAACTAACTAACTAACTAACTAACTAACAGACACCAAGGAAACCTACCCTTGGACAGATGGATGCTATATATAAAATTTGGTTCAAATATCTTGTTAGTTTTCAAGTTGTAAGAAGTACGCTTTACACGCACCCGCTCTTGCGTTAAGTCCGCTGGGATTTGTACCGAAAAACGGTCCGTTAATGATATCTCCCTTACTAAATCCTGTTATCGAAATGATGCACATGAGAAAAAAAGGTTTAGAAATTCATTTTCATTAAGGCAGGTTGATTTCCATTAAGTTCGGTTGTGTATACTTTGAGGGAGTGCAAAACACGGTTTCGGTTTCGTAAAAATCCCCACTCAGTTCAGGGATTTAGAAACGATATTTGCGCTAAAACCTACCCAAGGAGAGGTGGATTCTAAATATGAAGTTTGGTCGAAATATATATTTAGTAGTTTTCAAGTTATAGAAGGACAGACAAACAGACAAACAGACAAACAGACACCAAAGCTAAAAATGATGCAGATGGTCATTATTACACCTGAAACGGATAACTGTACGGAAATTTCGCCAAAATAATCAATGTACAAACACACGGTCGTTACGATTTTATTTTTTGCGCTAAAACCTACCCAAGGACAGGTGGATTCTAAATATGAGGTCTGGTGGAAATATATCCAGTAGTTTTCAAGTTATAGAAGGACAGACAAACAGACAAACAAACAGACAAACGGACACCAAAGCAAAAAATGATGCAGATGGTCATAATTACACCAGAAACGGATAACTGTACGGAAATTTCGCCAAAATAATCAATGTACAGACACACGGTCGTTACGATTTTATTTATATAGATGACGGATAAGCATGAGCACGTTGAAAAGTGCAGACTACCACTTCGAGATTCATATCTCCTAAACGGTTTATGATATTAAGAAACGGTTTGCGCCATCAGACGCCTCATTTATCGCTCTACATGTTTGTTTCTAAATCATTTCCTCGTATCTCCCATATTAAGGGGGTAAATTGAGATCAAACTGTGAATAGGGTGAAATTTGGGTGCATTTTTAACATTTTACATTACTTTTTGCCTACTTATGTATAAGCTAGAATCATGAAATTTGGTACACATATGTCCCTTAATCGTGCCAATGTGCGCACACAACGTGATGATCCTATGATTCTTATAAGTGTGTCAAACAATGAAATATACTTGTAAAAATCACCAAATTTACGAACAATCCAGAAATACGGCCAAATTTAACGTATAAGGGAGAGAGATACGACAAAATGTCACACGACCAAAGTTGTAGATCACTCCGAATTGAAGGGACATTGTGCCATCCGTTTTGTGATATGACTTACCGTTTAGCCAAAAAATAGCTCAAAAGGAATGTCTGCACAGTCATTAAAATTGCCTCAATATTTCGATATCTTTGGGGCTAAAAGGTGAAAAAATTTGAACATCTTGGAATTTTCCCGTCGGTTAGGGACCAAAAGCTATAATTTCACCAAATTTCAATTGTCTACCTCGTCTCGCAGGTTGTGCCGCCATCTTGTTTTGGGGGGATGGGGGATAAAAATGAGGAAATTCCCGAAAATTTTTAAGCCCACGAAACCTATAGGTTATCGTTTTGGATATACTATACGACTGTGTTCTTACACTGAGCCCAAAATTTGAGCCCCCCCAGCGTGCCCCCTTGAGGGAATTTTGAGAATTTCCGATTTTTCTAGGGATCCTGGGGTCATCAGTTTCCCTCGTACCAAGTTTCAAATTTCTGAGATTTCTGGAAGTGCCTCATTAATTCACGTCTTTTTTCATTTTTAAATATTTATATATACATCGCTCCAGCCCGACTTGCTTTTATATATATAGACTAGCGAATGTACCCGTGCTTCGCTACGGTATTCTACATTGTATTCGAATATCGAAGTAAATAGTGTACATGCAGTAAATTGCATGTCTCTTAGCGTTATCCGAGAAAGAGCATGGGGAGGTCCCCGTACGTTTCCAATGTAAAGTGTTTGTTACGGATTTGTGATATAACGGCAGGCTCACTTGCCTACTGGCATTCACAATCAGGTTGGGAAGTTTACATTATAATTGCAGGCCCCATTGCCTACTATGCGGACAGAATCGATTTGGGGAGTTTTCGTTAAAATGGCAGCCCCCCTTTCCTACCTCCAGACAGATTACAGTTTTTATTATAATGGCAGGCAATTACCCTACAATCACTCGAAATTGAGTTGTGCAGTTATCATTATAATGACAGGCCCCTTTTCCTACTGCCAGCCAGCGTACTGCCAGTCACACCAAGTTGGTGAGTTTCCATCAAAATAGCAGGCCACTATGCCTAATGCCAGTCACATTTTAGATGAGTACATTTCTTTATAATGGCGGGCACCCTTGCCTACTGCCAAACACAATCGGGTAGGGGAGTTTTAAACAAAACTGCATGCTCACTTACCTTCTGCAAGTCAAATCGAGAAGGGAACTATTCATTACAATTGTAGGCCTTCCTTACTAATGACAGTTACACAGGAGTTGGAGAAGGAACCCTTTCCTACTGCCAGTCAAAGTCGGTGTGGGGAGTACTGATTACAATAGCAGACCGACCCTTTCTCGATCGCTAAATCGACATCAGTGAATATATATAGATCGACATACGAAAGTATATGCGTGTTTACAATATTGAAGACCTTCATTTACAGATTAACTGCTACTAAACGTACGTCATATCGACAAAGGATTATACCATAAGACACGCCGGATTTAGTGGCCTAAATGGCTGGTCCAATGATATGTCATCTATTCTTGGGTCAGATTTAGAAACGTGGAACAGGGTAAAGGTTTTGTAAGATCATCTCACATTACATTACTTTTCGGATAATAATGTGACAGCTACATACGTAGCATTTGGCTCACATATGGCTACTGAGTGGGCCAATTTTCGTGAAGAGTTTGATGATTCTGTATTTCATATAAGTAATTGAAAGTATGAATAATGCATGTGAAAATTCCAAATTGACTTAACATCGATTAATAGAGAAAAATCAAACGTAAAAGGGATACAGATACGGCATAAAGTCATAAGACCAAGGTTGTAGATCATTCCAAATTGAACGGAGATTGTGCAATCCGTTACGTGATAGGAATTTCCGAAGGTCTGCACCATCATTAAAATTGCCTGCATATTTCGATATTCTTCGGGGATAAAAAATGAAAAATTTAATGATATAGGATTTTTCATTCGTTACAGGCTAAAACGTATAATTTTGTCAAATTTCAATTATCTTCTTATTCTTCTGGCAGATTATGCCACAATGTGGATTTTGGGCGAGGCGGGTAAAAATTAGGACTTTCAGGAAATCAAAAATTATGGAGATTGTTATTATTACCCCTTAAACGGAAAGCTGTACGAAAATTTCGCCAAAATAGTCAGTGTAGAGGTACACAGTCGTTACGATTTGATTTATATAGATAAGGAATCTGCTCCATGTAAAACACCTTTTGGGCTATGTCCGCTGGACTTAACCTGCAAAAGTGACCATTCATGATATCTCCCTTATTAATCCTCCTGACGAAAAAATGCACATGAAAAAAAAGGTTTAGAGGTGGAATTCCATCAGGTTTGGTCGATTTCCAGTCAGGTTGGTCTTGTTCTGTATATATTGTGGAAGAGTAAAATCACCATTTCGGTTCCTTATAAACCGCCAGTCCATTCCGGAACATGAAATGTTATTTACGTTTAAAACCTACCTTTGCACAGGTGGATGCTAAATATAAATTTTGTTTCGAATGTCTTCAGTAGTTTTCAAGTTGTAAGGAATACGCTTTACACGCACCCGCTCGTGAGTTAAGTCCGATGGGACTTGTACAGAAAAACGGTCCTTTAATGATATCTCCCTTATTGATCCTCGTATCGAAATGATGCACATGAGAAAAACAGGTTTAGACATTAATTTCTACCAAGGTAGGTAGACTTCCATAAACTTTTGTTGTGTATATTTTTTGGAAGTGCAAAATCACTGTTTCGGTTTCGTATAAACCCCCAGTTAGTTCAGGGATTTAGAAACAATATTTGCCCTGAAACCTATCAAGGACAGGTGTATTCTAAATACGAATCTTGGTGGAAATGCATCCAGTAGTTTCTAGCATTCACGTACATACGGCGTAATTAAGGAAGAAAATAATACAGTTAAGAATGTTGAAACTAATAGAAAATGGATTATAACTGAGGACAGCCGGATAACGACAAATAAATAAATGCCGTGAGTTATGGATATAATAAAGCGCTAACAGAGGAGAAATTTAGGTTCAGTGATTCTTAGGTAAACAAATATGAAGATGACTAATGGTGTTATTACTTAATCTATTCGAGGGCGGTTATAACCTCCAACGATATTCCGCCAATATCCCGCAGATGAGCCGATTGATGCCTCTCTTGCCATCTGCCCAAGGAACAACCACGAATTTAAAAGCATGATGAGGAAAATGGCAATACGTTACTTCCCTACTGGCATGCAGTCAGAGACGTTGCCATGGTAACCTGTAGGTTCGTTGTCGGTCTGTCGGTCACTAAATGCAGAGCATGATACCAGCAGAAAATTGTAAATTTCTCCGTCATGTGAAGAGTAAGGTAAATTATGAACATAACGAAAGTTGTTTATAATGAAGAGACGTTTCACGTACGGTAAACGAAGTTTACAGAAAATCAATAGTATAAGAGAAAATAGAGGAAAACCACTGTGGTTTTCCTATAAACAAAATCTATTCAAAGATTTTAAAATTATATGCATATCGGAACCTTTCCTGGGATGAGTATACTCTAAATATGAAGTTTGGCTGAGATCTATCCAGCCGTTTCGACGTGATGGTGGGAAAACCACTCTGGTTTTCCTATAAACCCCCCGTCTATTCAAGGATTTTAAAATGATATGCATATCTAAACCTTCCCCGGGATTAGTATACTCTAAATACAATGTTTGGTTGAGATCCATCCAGCCGTTTCGACGTGATGGTGGAAAAACCATTCTGATTTTCCTATAAACCCCCCATATATTCAAATATTTTAAAATGATATGCATATGGAAAACTTCCCCGCGATGAGTATCCTCTAAATATGAAGTTTGGTTGAGATCTATCCAGCCGTTTCGACGTGATGGTGGAAAAACCATTCTGGTTTTCCTATAAACCCCCTGTCTATTCAAGGATTTTAAAATGATATGCATATCAAAACCTTCTCCGGGATGAGTATACCCTAAATATGAAGTTTGGTTGAGATCTATCCAGCCGTTTCGACGTGATGGTGGAACAGACAAACAGACAGACAAACAGAAACAATTTTATTTATATAGATTTTTACACTCGTTCTTCACCCCCTTTCCATCCCCGCCCAAAGGAGTCCTATGAGTGCCTTACACAACAGTATATTTTTTTCCCAGATATTAAGTCTTATTTGTACCTATTTTGGTTGACAGCTATGCCCAAACGTACATGCATAATCTCACTGCTCTAGAATCCTGGAGCTGACGTTGCCATGGTTACGGCAGTTCATTTCTTTATCCGATTCCTAGAGCAGGGGTAGTGTGGTGCCAATATCTCCGTAACGGTTGGTTTTAGGGCCTTAAAACATGGTTCTCGGGCCCGTAGGGCTTACCGAGTTTTGTTCTTTGCGTCAAGAGGATTAAATTCAGCTTTGTCTCGTCCTTATACGACAAATTCGATATTTTGCCTATAATAGTATAAGAGAAAATGGAGGAAAACCGTTTTTCCTATAAAACCCCCGTCTTTTCAAAGATTTTAAAATGATATGCATATCGAAACCTTCCCCGGGGTCAGTATACTCTAAATATGAAGTTTGGTTGAGATCTATCCAGCCGTTTCGACGTGATGGTGGAACAGACAAACAGACAGACAAACAGACAAACAGAAACAATTTTATTTATATAGATTTATATATGTATAGTACAGTATATATAGATCGCGCCAAACTGACTTCTATTTATTAATATGGATTATATATTTCACCCGCTTCCGAAGTGGTTCTAGGGGTGTCTTACTCCCACAGTATGTTTTCCAGGTAGTAAGACATACTTGAAATTCATACTGGAACATACACACGTCTATTACCTTGGGCATATTTGACAATTTATTTTTCACCCTTTCTCACCCTCCATGCCAAAGGGGGGCATTTTTTACAATTTATATTTTCACCCTTTCTCACCCTCAATGCCAAAGGGGGCTGAAGCTGGACTTTAAAAATCCGGAATGTTACTATTCATCTCAGTGACCCAGAAAACTACGGATTAGGCAGTATATTCGATTATTATTATTATATCTCACCCCCTCCCCCTAAGGGGGGGGGTTAAACTTTGAGTTTTAAAAAATCGGGAGTGTTACTATTCATCTCAGCGACACCGAAAACTATGGCTTAGACACTATTTTCGATTATTTTAAAATCTGAATCCCCTCACCCCCCACCAGGAAGGGGGATGAAATTGGACTTGTAAAATATCCGGGGTCTCACCATTCATTTCAGCGACCCCGACAACTATGGATTCAACATTATTTTCGTTTATTTTTATATATCACTCTCCAATTGCCACCCACCACGAAGGGTGCCGGAGTGCCATTATTCATCTCAGCGACTCCGAAAAGTATGGATTCGACACTACTTTCGATTATTTTTATATCCCAGCCCCCTCGCCCCCCCCCGCCCCTAAGGGTTCCTGGGGTGTCCTACCCCACGTGGTTTGTCTCCTGATATTAAAATTTAAGTGTACAATTCACCTCGGCGACCCCTAAAACTATGTATTCGACACTATTTTCGATTAATTTTATATATCACTCCCCCCTCGCCCCGATCCAAAACGGGGATAAACTTGGACTTATAAATTAACCGGAGTCTCACTATTCATCTCAGCGACTCCGACAACTATGGATTCGACACTATTTTCGATTATTTTTATATATCATTCTCCCATCTCCCCCACCACGATGGGGGCTGAAACTGGACTTTAGAAAAATTCCGGAGTGTCACTATTCATCTCAGCGACCGCAAAAAATATGGATTCGACACTACATTCGATGATTTGTATATCTCAGGCCCTCGCCCCTAATGTTTCCTGGGGTGTATTATCCCCACGTGGTTTGTCTCCTGATACTAAAATTCCGGAGTGTCACTATTCATCTCAGCGATCCCGAAGACTACGTATTCGACAGTATTTTCTATTATTTCTATATATCACTCCCCCATCCCCCCCAACGAAGAGGACTGAACTTGGACATTAAAAAATTCCGGAGTGTTGCTATTCATTTCAGGGAGCCCGAAAAGTATTGATTCGACACTACTTTCGATGATATATATGTCTAACCCCCTCGCCCCCCCCCCGCCCCTAAGCGTTCCTGGGGTGTCCTACCCCCACGTGGTTTGTCTCCTGATACTAAAAATTCAAAGCGTACCATTCACCTCGGCGACCCCGAAAACTATGTATTCGACACTATTTTCGATTAATTTTATATATCACTCCCCCCCTCGCCCCGATCCAAAACGGGGATAAACTTGGACTTATAAATTAACCGGAGTCTCACTATTCATCTCAGCGACTCCGACAACTACAGTATGGATTCGACACTATTTTCGATTATTTTTATATATCAATCTAACATCTCCCTCACCACGATGGGGGCTGAAACTGGACTTTAGAAATATTCCGGAGTGTCACTATTCATCTCAGCGACCGCAAAAAATATGGATTCGACACTACATTCGATGATTTGTATATCTCAGCCCCTCGCCCCTAATGTTTCCTGGGGTGTATTATCCCCACGTGGTTTGTCTCCTGATACTAAAAATTCAAAGCGTACCATTCACCTCGGCGACCCCGAAAACTATGTATTCGACACTATTTTCGATTAATTTGATATATCACTCCCCCCTCGCCCCCACCCCAAAGGGGGATAAACTTAGACTTACAAAATATCCGGAGTCTCACTATTCATCTCAGCGACCCCGACAACTATGGATTCGACACTCTTTTCGATTATTTTTATATATCACTCTCCCATCGCCCCCTACCACGAAGGGGGCTGATCTTGGACTTAAACAAATTCCGGAGTGTGACTATTCATCTCAGCGACCACGAAAAGTATGGATTCAACACTACTTTTGATGATTTTTGTATCTGAGCCCCCTTATCCCCTGCCCCCTAAGGTTTTTGGGGTGTATTACCCCCACGAGGTTTGTCTTCTGATACTAAAAATCCGGAGTGTCATTATTCATCTCAGCGACCCCGAAAACTGCGGATTCGACACTATTTCCTATTATTTTTATATATTACTCCCCCATCGTTCTCCACCCCGAAAGGGGCTGAACTTGAACATTTGAAAATTCCGGAGTCTCATTACTCGTTTCAGCGAGCCCGAAAAGTATGTATTCCACACTACTTTCGATGATTTTAATACCTCACCCCCCTCGCCCCCCCAGCCCCTAAGGTTTCCTGGGCTGTCTTACCCGCACATGGTTTGTCTCCTGATACTAAAAATCCGGACTGTACAATTCACCTCGGCGACCCCGAAAACTATATATTCGACACTATTTTCGTTTAATTTTATATATTACTCCCCCCTCGCCCCCACCCGAAAGGGGACTGAACATGGACTTTAAAAAAAATCCAGGGTGTCACTATGCATCCCAGCGACCCCGAAAAGTATGGATTCGACACTCTTTTCGTTAATTTGAATATCTGACCCCTTGCCCCCCCCCCGCCCCTAAGGTTTCCTTGGCTGTGTTATCCCCACGTGGTTTGTCTCCTGATACTAAAAATCCAGAGTGTACAATTCACCTCGACGACCCCGAAAACTATGTATTCGACACTATTTTCGTTTAATTTTATATATCAGTCCCCCCTCGCCCCCCACCCAAATGGGAGCAGAAATTTGAGTTTTAAAAATCGGGATTGTCACTATTCACCTCAGCGACCCCAAAAACTATGGATTCGACACTATTTTCGATTATTTTTTATCTGACCCCCCTAACCCTCACCCCTAAGAGGGCTAGAGGTGGCTTACCCCCACAGTGCTCGTCTCCAGATAGCAAATAGTATGTGTTCAAAATTTGATTGAAATTGCTTCAGTGGTTTAGGAGGAGATGTGTCATTTACACACATACATCCATCATCAGTCCCCCCTCGCCCCCCACCCAAATGGGAGCAGAAATTTGACTTTTAAAAAATCGGGAGTGTTACTATTCACCTCAGCGACCCCAAAAACTATAGATTCGACACTATTTTCGATTATGTTTTTACCTGACCCCCCCTAACCCCGCTAAGGGGGCTAGTGGTGGCTTACCCTCACAGCGCTCGTCTCCAGATAGCAAATAATATGTGTTCAAAATTTGATTGAAATTGCTCCAGTGGTTTAGGAGATGTGTCATTTACACACATACATCCATCATCAGTCCCCCCTCGCCCCCACCCACATTTGAGTAGAAATTGGACTTTTAAAAAACTCGAGAGTGTCACTATTCACCTCAGCGCCCCCAAAAACTACGGAATCGACACTATTTTTGATTTTTTTACCTGACCCCCTAACCCCCCACTCCTAAGGGGGTAGAGGTGGCTTACCCTCACAGTGCTCGTCTCCGGATAGCAAATAATAAGTGTTCAAAATTTGATTGAAATTGCTCCAGTGGTTTAGGAGGAGATGTGTCATTTACATACAAACACACAAACATTCATTTTTATATATATAGATATATAATTATATTTTAATTAAAATTATTCTACTGTTAATGCTTACTGAATAATGTGTTCTTTATTCCAATGTTGTTATGCTAACTTAGGGATCATATAAGTTAAGACTTTAAAAAGCATTCCATTCCAAACTCGTGTTTCGGATATGAATTCGGGAGAAAAGTTGAAGATTTGAGGAAATCCCATTTACAGCCAGAACAAGGAAACGACCTGCGTCGGGGATGTGCCCTATTTGTCTGTCAATTAATAAGGCAGTTGCTGTAAAAATTTCTTTACAACATTAAAGTTCTGAGGAGAGTGTTACTCCTTTCTTTGTGAAAGGGTTGTATATTCCCTTTCTCGAATCCTGTAACCTTGGTGCCAGCACAATCACAAAATATCAATAACAAATTTTCACCTATGTAAAATGGTCTCAAAACAGGGACAGCGTTAACTTTTAGCGAAGTGGACGTTATGAAAACTAAAGCCGGATATAAAATGAGATCCGAAATTAATTCGATTTATCGGTTCGGGCAGGGCTGAGAAGAAACAGACGATACTGTCACAATTTTTTTTTTTTTTTTGCTAGGGGCTTTACGTCGCACCGACACAGATAGGTCTTATGGCGACGATGCGATAGGAAAGGCCTAGGAGTTGAAAGGAAGCGGCCGTGGCCTTAATTAAGGTTCAGCCCCAGCATTTGCCTGGTGTGAAATGGGAAACCACGGAAAACCATCTTCAGGGCTGCCGATAGTGGGATTCGAACCTACTATCTCCCGGATGCAAGCTCACAGCCGCGCGCCTCTACGCGCACGGCCAACTCGCCCGGTGTCACAATTATGATTCACTAAATGAAGTATTATAGCAAAGCAAAGTCAGGCCCTTGGAGGGATGGAAGGTAAAGGCTTCCACTATCCGTAACCTCGGCACTTGGTGGGCCACCTTTGCCCCCGAAGAATTAACCTGGTACTCATTTTTGTTGCAGGCTCAGTGAACATCAGGGTCATGTGGACCTCCTGAAGTGGAAATCTCGTTTCTTAATTTTTTCGACTTCCTAAAGGGGAATCAAACCCACATCCTTCCTCGTGAACGTAGCACGCCTTTACCCCCTCGGCCAGACAGCTCCTCAATGAAGTATCACAGGTACTGTGAAAACGTATCAGGCATCTTTCCTTTCCCTGTCTCTCCATCTGTGGTTTCTGGTGGGTTCCTCGCAACCGTTTAGCGGGCAATTAGTCACATTTCACTGTTGGCAGCACTGCATCTCGAAACATTTCAGCAGAACTCGCGCTTCGTTGCTGCCTGATAGTTGAGTAGTTCCGTACTTCTTGAAAAATAAAAATCTACAGCCTGTTTCCAGTCATTCGACCGGGTCAGGAATGGAATGAATGATTCGAATGAAGTCCCTATCTTAGCTATCCTGTTGCACTCCTCTGGGGCAACGATTGATGAATGACAGATGAAATGAAATAATATTGAAGAGTGTTGCTGGAGTGAAATATGACAGGTAAAACCGGAGTACCCGGAGAAAAACCTGTCCCGCCTCCGCTTTGTCCAGCACAAATCTCATATAGAGTAACCGGAATTTGAACCACGGAACCCAGCGGTGAGGGGCCGGCGTGCTGCCGCCTGAGCCACGGAGGCTTTGTTGCGTACGTCTTACGGGAGCTCATCTCGCGGGTGCAAACTATGTAGCACATGTGGATTTCGCCCTGTTTTACGACCGAATGCCCTTCCCGACGCCAGCCCTATGTGGAGGGATGTAATCACTATTGCGTATGTCTGCGGTGGTTGGTGGTGTAGTATGTTGCCTGAATATGAAGAGGAAAGTGTTGTGACAAACACAAACATCCAGTCCCCGGGTCAGAAGAATTAATCAGGCGCGATTAAAATCCCCGTCTCAGCCGAGAATCGAACGCGGGGCCCACTGAACAGAAGGCCTCAACGCTGACCATTCAGCCAATGATTTGAATATCAAACCATGGTAGTTATTGTAATATAACATAACACGCAATTTCCCATACGCGACAGATGCTGCCCACCCTCGTCGTTGGGTCTACCTTACAAGGGCTGCAGCAGGCTAGCAATAGCCGCATGAAATTTGGTTTATTGTAATACAATAAATACGGTTGATTCCAGGAGAAAGGAAACTTTTTTCAGGTGGGCAAAGTCCTATAACTGACTTACAGTTAACACGATTTCTCTCAATTGCCTCACATCCCCATAAATTTGACAACACTACCGCCGAAACAAAAGCGTTGAGGTATTTAGATGCGTATTTTTTTTTTCATGTCCGCCTCTGTAGTATAGTGGTTAGTGTAAAAATGAAATGGCGTATGGCTTTTAGTGCCGGGAGTGTCCGAGGACATGTTCGGCTCGCCAGGTGCAGGTCTTTTGATTTGACACCCGTGGGTGACCTGCGCGTCGTGATGAGGATGAAATGATGATGAAGACGACACATACCCCCTGCCCCCGTGCCAGTGAAATTAACCAATGATAGTTAAAATTCCCGACCCTGCCGGAAATCGAACTCGGGACCCCTGTGACCAAAGGCCAGCAAGCTAACCATTTAGCCATGGAGCCGGACGGTGGTTAGTGTGATTAGCTGACATCCCCGGAGGCCCGGGTTCGATTTCCCGTTCAGCAACGAAATTTGAAAAGTGGTACGAGAACTGGAACGGGGTCCACTCAGCCTCGGGAGATCGACTGAGTAGAAGGAGGTTCAATTCCCACCTCAGCCATCCTCGAAGTAGTTTTCCATGGTTTCTCACTCCTCCTACAGGCAAATGCCGGGATGGTACCTAATTTAAGGCCACAACTGCTTCCTTCCCTCTTTCTGGCCCATCCCTTCCAATCTTCCCACTCCCCCTCCCTATAAGGTCCCTGTCCAGCACAGCACGTGAGGCCGCCAGGGCGAGATACTGGTTCTCCTGCCAAGTTGTACGCCGATCCAAAATCTCACGCTCCAGGACTCTGCCCTTGAGGTAGTAAGGATGGGATCCCTCGCCGAGTCCGAAGGAAAATCCAACCCTGGAGGGTAAACGGATTAAAAAAGAAAGAATGAAAGAAAACCTTTTTTCGTTTTCGAATAAAAATACAATAGTCTCAATACTATTGTGAACAACCGACATGAATTACGTATCATATAAATGTCAATATTGAGTAGCTCAGACGGTAGAGCGCGGACTTTCTGAGTTCAAGCTGGTGCGTTCGTTATAACAGAAAACTTCAAATAACACATCATATAAATCGTAACTATTATTTATTCAAGAATTAATTACGTAGATAAAAACATAAAACTGTGAGAATAAGTTTGGAAATGAATTGATGTTTGTTGTTCTGGAATGTATTATTCATTTATGCTTAGATTATTTGCATTGATCATGTTATCACAGATGAAATTAGTTATTGTTTATTTTAATTAAATATAAAAAAATGATAAAATGCATTTTAGCATGGGAAGTTATTGGTTACATTGATCTGAAAGATCATTCTATACATACGTTCTCGTTGATTTTTGTTTAGGACAATATTTGTTCGGAAAAGGTTAATGGTTTAGTTTGATATTAATTCATCTTTAAACGCAAATCATCATTGGACGTATATAACAAGGTAATAATATTCTCAAATATCTTGCCTAGAGAAATTCATCTTTGCAGACACTATGTAATAGCTACTCTCAATTATATTTATTACTAGCTGACGTACCCGTGCTTCGCTACGGAATTCTATATTGTATACAGAATTGTAGGTTAGGTAGAGTACACGTTGTGAGCAAGACTGTATTAAATTGCATTCCTCATAACGTTACTCTAGAAATATGACGACTGCGTTAGAGAATTTTCATTGTAATGGTAGGCCCGCTTGCCTACCATCAGTCACAATCAGGTTGGGGAATTGCATTATATTGGCAGACACTCACTCTCCACCTGCCTGTTTACATCGTCAGAAAGACTGTCTTAGTGGTTTTCCCAACTGAAATGAACATAGGTCATTACAATTAAGTCAGTAGGAATGGTTCGAGTAAAAGCAATGTTTTCACATGAAATACTTGATCAAACGAAAAACCACACATTTTCTCACTTTTAAAGAACAGTACTACACTGCTGATCTAACAGTCCAAAGTTCCAGAGCTGGAATGACCAGGCCGCAGACAGCCGTGATCCGTGAACACTCTTAGTATTTTTCGGGGGAGGGGTAGAATAGTGGAGAGCCCCAGGGCAAAAACTATGCCCTTTTCCTAATCTGCTTCCTAGAAGTACCCGATGAGTCGGAAAATCTCAATTAACTGCACTGGCGGCGAAAAAATCTATCTGACTTGGAGGCAATTATTTCCTCCAAGCCAGAGTAGAAACCCCCTCTTTACTGCTAATTTTGAATAAAATGAATGTAGATTTAATAAAAGTGAAGAGGAAGAAGTTCTTTTTAAGAAACGGCTCTTTTCAGGCTTGATTTTTAAGTTATTTTGTGAATTGTGGTGCTATACTAAGTAACTTGGAATACACCTTAGTTGTAATTCTAGACCAGGTCATACCACTACTACTACTACTACTACTAAGTGAGCCTCTGCCTTAAGAATGCACACTGCTCATTCAATCAGCGCGTCAGAGTACGGATCGAATAGCTGGAATACTATGATGAAACATTGAGTTACGTACCAGCAGTACGGTACCAGAAAATGTATAAACCAGAGGAAT
The DNA here is from genome assembly GCF_040414725.1 of Anabrus simplex. Taxonomy (NCBI): domain Eukaryota; kingdom Metazoa; phylum Arthropoda; class Insecta; order Orthoptera; family Tettigoniidae; genus Anabrus; species Anabrus simplex. Next base: position 173,835,306 of record NC_090272.1, read on the forward strand.
GACATGCTATAGAAGTACGTTTTCTAACTCCCCAGCTATTTCCCGCCAGTATTCAGTCAAGCTGTGATACTCGGTACGCAGTAGTAATCCCATCTATCGGAGTTGAGCGGCAGCATAAGAGAGAAAGAACATAGCCACAAACAATAGTCAATGTAATGTTATTGTTGATCAATGTTATGCGCTTTCAATACTGTAGGCCTTCACATGTAGTTTTCTTCCGACTCTGAAATACCACTCTTATCATGGTCGATACGGTAAAATTGAATAAAGCATAAATGGTCGGAAATTGTATTCTCTACAAATTTTGTTATGTGGTACTTTTCGATGGGACCAATTAACACATGTGCCGGTATTTAAAAATGAAATTTTAGGCGCCTTCCCCTAAACTACAATTTCATACAAGGCGAATACAATTGTTTATAACTTGGACTGTAGTTTCTTATTCCCCGACTCTATATACCGACTTTCATTAAATTCCGTTAACCCATTTTCTCGTGACTCGGCGTTGATATGGACTTGGCAACAAAAATACAAATTCATGAATAACTGAGTTATTAAAGCCGGTACGGTAACAATGTATGGCATAAATGATCGGAAACTGAATTCTGTATAACTTTAGTTATGTAGTATTTATCGGTTGGACCACTAATAATACAAATTTTTCATAATCAAATTTCAGGCCTTCCCCTAAACTACCCTTTCACTCAGCGTGAGTAAAATGATTTATAGCCTAAATTGTAGAGTCTTACCCCCCGACTTCACATACCAATTTTCATTACATTCTCTTCAGCCATTTTCTCGTGATGCGTGTACATACATACAGTACATACATACATACATACATACATACATACAGACAGACAGACAGACAGACAGACAGACAGACAGACAGACATTACGGAAAAGTAAAAAGTGCATTTTCTTGTTACTATGGACATGACCGATACAGAAATGCCATTCTTTTCAAATTCTAAGCAATGTACAGACAAAACTCTTATTTTATGTATATATAATATGGTAATAAGTATCCATATTAACCTACGTATGCCATCATCATTTTTGGAAAATGTGATTTCAAAGTAGAAGTATCAAGTTAAAATATCCAAGTGAGTAATCAAATAAATCTTATAAGGATTATTTTCGATGATCTTAACTTATAATAACGCTTCATGTGTGTGTTACCATGTCACCATTAACATATGATATGGATTCTCGGACAATGCATTATTATTGCATAATAAACATATATGATCCTTTTGTGCGTCACATGTCTTTCCTAACATTTCAAATACATCATTTACATCTCATATTTCGTCGTTGCATTACGTATTCCTTCAATACATTCTCCATTTTCTTCATATATCATCATAATATCTTCATCATAACTCATTTTATCTGATATCTCTCCATATTATTTCATACATTTCGCATATATCTCTTATCTGACGCTTAAATAACCTTATTTTCAAATATTCGTATCGGATCAATATCCTCTCAAATAACATTCACATGTCTTCAGTCTGCAATTATATCCATATCTAATACATATCCTAAACTTATGGTAACATATAGCCTCCACATATCATAATATCAATTGGCATTGCGTATTGAAGATCCTAAAATTATTCCTCTCACACACTTCACATATGATACGGTATAACATAGCTAATTGGGATTCTTTGCTCTCATTGATACATTATTATCACTTTATTACATTCCCTAACTGGGGTTTTTTCTTATGTCTAATGAAGACTACTTATTCCCTTATATCATCGGCATATATAAATCACTCGGCGAGAATCTAATATCATTTAAATCATTCTGAAAACACTAAATACATATCTATTACTGTGGGCTTTAACTATAAAAATGCTAACCTTGTTCTTTCATATTGATATATATATTATTAAAGAAACTTATCTTTTTCCGTCACTTTCCGGAATGATATCTGTCATCTGGTCATCCTCCGCAGCTCTGAATTCTGGTCATTCTGCTTGGCCGGTCATCGTGATGTCATCGGGCACCAGGGGTCATCACTGACATGTCGGTCCAAGACCGACTCCAATCCTCAGACCCTCATATAAAAAACATGGCGGCCGAAGTAGCCGGATTGCTGGTATTGGCTAACACGAAAATATCACGTATATATTATATAAACGGCGGTAAATTAACATGATAAATGTAACATCATAGGGAAAAGTCGCTTTTACACGTATGAAAACGCTTCGCCAACAAGAATCACATATATTCTACTAGAAAAGAGATCAACAAGCTGATTATTTAGAAATTTCAATTCGTCAAATAACGCTTTTTCTTAGATTTCACTTCACTGGATAAATGACAATACATGATAAAACTGTTAAAATGATACTTCTAACATCATTTTGAATGTTTCAAAATAAATTAAGGTACGAAATTCCTCGATTTATTAGTTCTCATGAGAACTATGAAACACAATTTGTTGCCTTGGTTTTGAAGTGGTGAACAATTTCTTGAATTCAGCACCCGACGAATAGGAAGTAGCCTACACCCGAAATAATAATGTTATTGGCTTTACGTCCCATTAACTACATTTGTTACGGTTTTCGGAGGCGCTGAAGTGCCGAAACTTAGTCCTGCAGTAGTTCTCTTACATGCCAGTAAATCTACCGGCACGAGGCTGACGTATTTGAGCACCTTCAAATACCACCGGACTGAGCCAGGATCGAATCTGCCAACTTGGCGTCAGAAGGCCAGCGCCTTAACCGTCTGAGTCACTCAACCCAAGCACACCCGAAATGATTATGTCAAATCCAATGAACGGCCCTGGTAATGTTAACAAAATGTTGACATATGGCATAAAAGCACTCCACACAATGATAGTAACCTTAGTAATGAAACGTTCAGACACTAAAGATATAATAGGTTTTTACCCATTAAAAAACATGAGTGCAAAAACTCTATTGACTAAACATTGATATTTAATCACATGCACGAGCTTCAGTTCGGCGCAGTCTGCTTCATAACAGATAACCACAGCATGAATCGAAAGGTGTTGGTAGTGTAAAACCTTACGTTATAAACCTAGCTAATCCCTCTAAGTCACTATTTATTCTGTGTAACAGTATACAGATTGCTTCAACTGTCACACTTATAAGTTTTGTTATACTCCAAGATCCAGCCAAACTTTTCCACAGACAAAGGACAGATTGTTGTAAAATAAACTTGCATCTAAATCACTCGCCACTTTGAAAAACATAGACCCTGACGGAATAACACAATATCAATTATATTCTAAATTAATATTTTTCGAGGAACACGAATAGTTTGGAAGTAGAGAAATGGCTTCATTAACCTCAGACTTATTCTCAAACAGTTCTACGCACGCTACAGTTTTGTCATGGACATCAAAATAATCACGATGTATATTCCTAATCCATCTCTATCTTAATGTTGTATTCCGTAGGAAACTTAAGAATAGTTGTATGAGAGGCATTGCCATAGTTAGACTAAAATCTGGTCCACCTAGTGCATTCATGTTTTTCAATGGGTAAAAACACGATCAAAACAAGCATATTCTCACATTACTGAGTATAATTACAGATCGTATGTGTCCACTGACTCATATAAATACACTCGCACACTTATATTCTACAAAGAAACTAACATTCATCGTCAACTTTCATAAAATTACACAGACTACATACGATAACAACGAACCAAAACAAACCCAGATTCCAATAATTCCGGCTACTCGATTCGCCATCTTTGAACGATCGAAAGTAGCATTAAGGTCTGAGAATTGGAGTCGGTCTTGGTCGGTCCAGCTCGGAATCATCCAGATAGTCGACCTCAAATCTTCTTAGTAAGCCATGGTTTCCTTCAAAAGCTTGTTTGAAAAGACAAAATACATCGATGAAATCAGCTGTGACATAATAACGTTTTCAAAGCCAACTAACATAATTTAACTACTGGATTCTATTTAATATTGCTTCGTACAAGACCGACTACAATATGTCAGACCGTAATATCAAAACCAAGATGGTGGACGTCGTGGGAGGAGTAGCTGCCGACTGATGAAGGTTAGGGTAGCACGCAATAACTTCATTTCGACGATAAACCAACTCATGGTTTTGGGAGATGCCGGGATTTAGTCTCGCAGGAGTTCTTTTACCTGCCAGTAAATCTACCGACACGAGGCTGACGTATTTGATCGCCTTTAATTACTACCGAACCGAGCCGAGATTAAAAGATCAAACCCGCCAAGTTGGGGTCAGAAGGCCAGAGCTTCAACCGTCTGAGATTCTCAGCCCAGCGTCACATTAAATTACATGTGCTGAGGCCTCTGAAAGAGCTACACAATATCTGGTTCAATCCGCCAGAAATTACTCAAAGATCACGTACATATTTTGCCAATGGTGGTAATTTAACACGATAAATGTAACATCATAGGGAAAATCGCTATTGCACCTATGAAAACGCTTCGCCAATAACTACTCATCACATCACTAGAATCACACATATTCTTCTAGAATAGATGGACAACCCCAGAGCAAAAAGAGAACAACAAGCTGATTATTTAGAAATTTCACTTAGTCAAATAACGTTTTCTCTTACATTTCACTTCGCTGGATAGATGGAAATACATTATAAAACTGTTAAAATGATATTTATAACATCATTTTGAATGTTTAAAAATAATTTAAGGAGCGAAATTCCTAAATTTCTTCACTCTCATGAAAGCTATGAAACATAACGTGTTGCCTTAGTTTAGAAGTGGTGGACAATTCTAATGTTCAGCACTTGATGAAAGGGAAGTACACCCGAAATTATTATGCCAGCCCAATGAACGGCCTTGGTGATGTCAAGCCTTCCTTACTGGAAACTTTTAAAACATATATTAACATATGGTATAGCAGAACTTCCAACAATGGTGGTAAACTTAGTAATGAAACGTTCAGACACTAAAGATATGATAGGATTTTCCTCATTGAAGAACATGAGTATAAAAACTCTTTTGACTCTAAACAATGATGTCTTTAACTTACACGGACGAGCTTCAATTTGATGTAGACCTGCTTGATAACAGATATCCACAGCATGAATCGGAAGGTATTGGTACAATAAAACCCCTGCGTTACGAACGAAGCTAATCCCTGCAAGTCACTATTTATTGTGTGTAACTGTACAGATTGCTCCATCTGTCACACTATAAGTTTTGTTATACTCCAAGATCCAGCCAAATGTTTCCGCAGGTAAGCACAGATTCTTGCAAAATACAATTGCATCTAAATCAAGCGACATTTTGAAGAACATAGACGCTGACGGAACACCACCGTATCAATTATCATCTATCTAAATGAATTGTTTTTTCGAGGTGTACGAATAGGTCCACCACTTACTCTCAGGTGACATATGCACACTTCTGTTTTGTATAAATATTCACGATGTATATTCTTAATCCACCTCTCTCTTAATGTTTTATTCCTTAGAAAACTAAAGAAGCACTGTCATAGTTCGATTTGAATCCGGTTCACAACACGATCAAAACAAACATATTCTCGCATGACTGCGCATAATTACAGATTCTAAGTGACAACTGACCCATACGAATACATTCACACACTTATATTCTACGAAGAAACTAGTATTTATCGTTAAATTTTATGAAATTACTCCGACTGAATAAGTAAACAAAAACGAATAGGCTCACCATTTTCGGTTGGAAAAAGATTTCCATAACCACAAATTTTGGTTACACTAATACGATAGTTTGGTCTTTGACTTCCAAATTTTACCAATGAATAACCCTTATCCATTTAGGCTATACCGCAAACATTTATCTTCAGGGGATTTAAAAGCTTCAGCAACGGTATAATTCGATCTAAAACCACGAACGCAGCAGGAACGATCCACTTTGTGAAATGCTACAGCACGGCAATATAAACACTCAAAATACCATCATATACACTCCTAACAATACACCATACTAATAAACAGTTTTAGATTACTATTTTACCTAATATATAATTTACACTTCAATAACTCGATTAAAATAGCACTCTTTAACAGACTGTAAACATAGATATGTACAAACCACATGTCTCAAACGTTCGCCCACGAAGGCGCCATTTTCCTCCCAATCGATAGTAGCATTAAGGTGTGATATATTGTAGTCGGTCTTGCTTCGTATAATCTCAATTGCCATTAGATCTCCAATATGCCTGCTAATATTTCAAGTTTATCTCGTATAGAATGGCTTTACTAGTTGTTAGTCGTTTATCTTGCGATGTGTAGAATATCCTTTCTTATAGTCACAGCCGTGTCTTCGTAGTTTTTTTCCATGCTACTGCGAATCAGTGTAAAAGTTTCGTATTTTAATATTTCACGCGTATTTGATTAATCTTTTTATATATTATTCTATTATATTCTTATTTAGACGTTGTAAATAGCTTTCTCTTCTTGAATCCCTTTTCTTGTTTTTAATATTTTATACGATTTATACAGCTTTTTGCTCGTAACACGTCCACTTCCTTGAGTTAACTTTTCATTTGTAATTTTTAAACAGTGTTGGTCTTAAGAGTTCGAATATCTATCTTGTCTTGATCACTGCTATCGCGATCTTATTCATTCCGACTTTGCGATAGTCTCAATTTCCTTGACATTTTATATAATTCATTCGTTGTGTCTAAATTCATTACTAGTAATCGCGTTCGTCTTAAATCGATAGAGCTTAATTTCTGGAATAGTGGAATGGCACAGTACCTTACTTAAGGCCACGGCCGCTTCCTTCTCTCTTCCTTGTCTATCCCTTCCAATCTTCACATCCCCTCCACAAGGCCCCTGTTCAGCATAGCAGGTGAGGCCGCCTGGGCGAGCTACTGGCCCTCCTGCCCAGTTGTATCCCCCGACCCAAAGTTTCACGCTCCAGGACACCGCCCTTAAGGCGGAAGAGGTGGGATCCTTCGCTGAGTCCGAGGAAAAAGCCGACCCTGGAGGGTAAACAGATTAAGAAAGAAAGAAAGAAAGAAAGAAAGAAAGAAAGAAAGAAAGAAAGAAAGAAAGAAAGAATCAGTTATCTAGAGTATGATGAGATGAGGCCTCTTTGATAAAAGAGCCTTCTATATGTCTCTTAGTCATGACCATCCATCAATATTTAACATCCAAGCCTGCACGGTTGCTAGGAAACAACTTTTTTTTTCTTAATCTGTTTACCGTCCAGTGTTGGTTTTTCTCTCGGACTCAGCGAGGGATCACACCTCTACCACCTCAAGGGCAGTGTCCTGGAGCGTAAGACTTGGGGGGGATACAACCAGAGAGGATGACCAGTACCTCGCCCAGGCGGCCTCACCTTTTTGCTGAACAGGGGCTTTGTGCGGGGATGGGGAGATTGGAAGGGATAGACAAGAAAGAGGGAAAGAAGCGGCCGTGGCGTTAAGTTAGGTACCATCCCGGTACTTGCCTGGAGGAGAATGGGAAAGCACGGAAAACCACTTCCAGAATGGCTGAGGTGGGAATCGAAGTCCCGCTCTACTCAGTTGACCTCCGGAGGCTGAGCATAGCCCTAGTACCACTTTTCAAATTTCGTCGCAGATCCGGGAATCGAACCCGGACCTCCGGGGGTGGCAGTTAATCACGCTAACCACTACACCACAGAGGCGGACTAGGTAACATCGTGTCACACATTTTGTATCGTTAATTTCAGATGACGTCCAGCTGTTAGACATCGCCTGCACGCTTGCTAGGTGATATTGCGTGACGCGTTTTGTATCGCTAATTTCAGGTGACCCCCATCCATATATAACTTTGCTGGCAGGACCTAGTGTTTACAGTGCACTATATCTTTTGGTATAGGCTAGAGAAATTTTGTTACTTTCATAGATCTGTCTCTGTCTTATCCTTGGCTTTGACAATATGAAAGTGACCGAGGTATGAGCGATGCTAGTAATGCCAATCGTTATGCAGCCAGTCCCTACTATGAATGGTGTAAAAATGTTGCTCACAGGCTCGGTTGGTGTATGCATTTCAGTGGGCTTGACAGACTGATATGTAATAGCAACTCTGGCTCGGTGGGGAAAGCAACGGGAAACTACCTCACTCCTCATTTCCCTAGTACGCCTCTTCAGCGATGCCTAGGCCATCTATGACAGCTGATGGCAGAGCTGTTGAGGATCCCACCAGCGGCATCGCTGACGGACTGAACATACATACATACCCAGCCATACAGTATGTCAAAAATCTTTATCGCAATCTGGTATGAACACTTTTAAAATATTTATTTTGCACTTGGACTCTTTAAATTTAATATGCAACAGTATTACCTTCCGGCAAATTATAATTTATTTGTATCGGTAAGCTGGAAAATGTATGATAATGACTACGCCATGTAACTTGAACCACGCAACAAGAGACGGGAAGGTCACAGTATGATGCTGTGCATATGCTTAACAGGTGTAGGCCTATTATGTTCATAGAAAATATTCGGCTGGAATTATGCCACATTATTTCCTAAGCAAGCCTTAACAATATAAATGTAAATCAATCAATCAATCAATCAATCAATCAATCAATCAATCAATCAATCAATCCTGATCTGGCAGATTCCCTATCTGTTGTTTTCCTAGCCTTTTCTTAAATGATTTCAAAGAAATTGGAAATTTATTGAACATCTCCCTTGGTGAGTTGTTCTAATCTCTAACTCCCCATCCTATAAATGAATATTTGCCCCAGTTTGCCCTCTTGAATTCCAACTTTATCTCCATATTGTGATCTTTCCTACTTTTAAAGACACCATTCAAACATTTTCGTCTACTAATGTCATTCCATGCCATTTCTCCGCTGACAGCTCGGAACATACCACTTAGTCGAGCAGCTCGTCTTCTTTCTCTCAGTTCTTCCCAGCCCAAACTTTGCAACATTTTTGTAACGCTACTCTTTTGTCGGAAATCACCCAGAACAAATCGAGCTGCTTTTCTTTGGATTTTTTCCAGTACTTGAATCAAGTAATCCTGGTGATGGTCCCATACACTGGAACCATACTCTAGTTGGGGTCTTACCAGATACTTATATGCCCTCTCCTTTACACCCTCCACGTAGGAACGAGAAGACGTGATACGTAGCGAGAACAGAGGTATACATATTGTGAAGTGCTGTTAGAAAGAAGTGACGAAAAAATGTCTACTGGTTTCTTCAAAAACATCCATTCGATAGGGTGACGATTTATACTGGCAGGGATCTGAGTTCTAGTAAAATAATTAATTGTGGTTTAATATTTGAATATTCTTACTTGAGGGCATATTCCACACTTATTGAGTGAAATGATTCCGAGCTTTTGTCACATAATTAAAAACTACATTGTAATGGCTTATCTCAGTTTTTCTAATATTTCTAATCTGTCAAGATAAGATAGCCGAAGCTATTTTAGATAACTCCGCGAAGAGAGTGTTTGCTGGAAGTTGTTCTCTTTCTCACTAAGCTCCGGGAGCCGAGTATCCGTGAGTTTGGAAACCCGTGTCTCTCGGGAACCGACCGTCTCTTCGTGTGGCAGAGAGGCACACAGATACTGTTCAGACTCAGGATACGATTTCCATTTATTTTTCAAACATGACAAAAATTCTTGTAATTGTATCTTTGGAACAACAAAGGAGAAGAGAAGGTAGAGAGGTTGTTACATTTTCCTTCAGAACAATGCTGTAAGTCGAGGAAGTTGCTCCGATGTTTCTGCATATTACACTTATTCAAGGGAAGAAGAAGAAACGAAACAGGACGCGAGTACGGGCCCACCCCGTAGAGTAATTCTAGTTGCTGAATACGAAGGATGCGTTTTTTACAACGCAGGACAATCTCGAAGAGCTTCAATTACAGCCTTAACATCCAGAATTACGTATTACATAATTGTACCGATTGTCCAAGTGAAAAAGTGGACACCTATACGTTATTAACTTCCGTATGCGAGGCTCCGTGACGAGTCACGAAGAGTAGAGATCGATGTGTGGCACATGTTGCCTTTAGGCCTCGTGGCTCGAGTCACAGGGGAGCCTAGTCTGAAGGGGTTGAAGATTTTAGTTTCAGTATGCAGGCAATGGCGACTGTTGGTGGACACCGTCAAATAATAAAAGTAAGCAGGAGATCACGATACACAGACATGAATTATGCGACTGAGAATAAGATCCAGACCTGCCTTCCCTAACAACCGCCGTCCTGAGCTGATAATACGAGATGACTTGAGGCTTCAACTTGAAGCAGTAGCAGAAGTTGCGGCCCAATTTTTCAAATCCAATTTAACTACAAGTCATTTTTTCCCAACTTATTTTTCCGAAACTCACTCATTCGAATCAAATTATCCGTATATATTATTTCTTCCAAAACTTATTTATTCGAAACAGTTTTTCTTTTTTTACAAATTCTCCTCAAATCACTGACAGATTATACCAATAACGAACAAATAATTTCAATTAGCCATTGCGTGGTTGGATGCGTGCGGTTCCTAGCTCCACTAATTATATTGCAGACACAGCACCTCGAGGCAGAAGACGTGCAGTTAACTCTTCACTATCCATCGTACTTACAGACACTTCAAATTGAACACAGGACCAACAACATAAGTGAAAGGTTCCATAAAATCTTTCAACTAGTTTTGGGGATTATCATGCAGACTTCTACTTGTGCTCCGTCAAAATTACGAAAAGAACAGGGTGATTCTGAAGCTATGGTAAATGAGTTCAGAATGAGGTAGAGATCCAGGGCAATATTAAGAAAACAATGGATAAAGGCCACTACACATAGAAAGCGAAGATGAACTACACTACTGTAAACTAGGCAATGCCAAGCTATGTTGTGCTATGTCACGAATAAAAAGCTAAGCTAAACTGTGCTAGGCAGCCGTTTAAAGATGGCGGATTGATTGAAGTGGAGACTTTATTATCGGCCGCTGTCGTGAAAGAAGAAGAAAGAGAGAGAAAATGAGGAGAAGATTGCGTCGCTGTCGTGGAAGACGAAGAAAGAGAAACAGAACGAGGAGAAGATTATGTCACTGTCGTGGAAGACGAAGAAAGAAAGAGAAACAGAACGAGGAGAAGATTGTGTCGCTGTCGTGGAAGACGAAGAAAGAGAGAGAAACAGAACGAGGAGAAGATTCTGTATACATGAGACTGGAAGGAGAATAATGCTTGGTGAAATCCATCATTTGATTCAAGCATTGCATGGAAAGATGAATTAAAAATTGCTCTCGTCTACATCAGGAACACTTATCTTTGTTAGTGAGCATGATATTAAGAAAATGAATATGAAGTGCTCAAATTATAGATTGAAGGTTAAAGATGTACGTAACAGCAATAAATGGTACGTACAATCAATTTTCAGCGTTTCATCTATTTCTTGCCAACATTTGTCATTATGGTTATATTTCTTTATTTGACAGACATGTTGGTATCTATTCAATCTGTTTTTCTCCTTTCCTCTGCCTTCCATGAAAATTAACAAACACAGAAACAATTAAGCAATATAATAGTTACCTACTGTATGGAGGTAATTCATGAAAGCCACACACATGAAATGACTGTTTGCTAGAAGCCAGGCAAAAAAGTGATTTTGCACATGCGTGAAAATCGCCTCCGTGGTGATCTGTAAAATTTAGCTTTGCCTGGCTTAGGTTAGCGTTGCTTAGCATAGCAGTCTGTGTGTGCCATTCCATGTAACTTCATAGGAGCTATTTTTTTCCTTGGGTTGCGTGGCATAAGTAGCTTAGCTTAGCTTTCTATTTGTGGTGTCCGTAATTCTTCAGTGGAGGAAGAAACATATTGTTATGGAGTACATAGCTTACAATGAAGAGAGACACAGGCTGGATTTCCTTCGCCAACTAGGCCATAACCTCATTCTTTATCAGTTATTGCTATTTAACCATTTTGCGAATAATTTTGAAAGAAAATAATTTAAAATAAATTCGGATTTAATGAGCTTCGGGAAAAATGACTTTCAGGAATTTTTTATTCGGTGAACTGGTCCCAGGAAATCTTGCTTTTCGGAATAATGCCCTTCCGGAAAATTCGATTCGGAAAGTTGACGTGCAAACAACAAAATATATATAAGCAGACTAGAAATCACTAGCAAGGTGTATAAAACTGTTCGTATTGTAAACTTTGAACCTACTGTATTTCGATTTTTCATTTTCATAGCTGTATGTTTAATTTTTTTAACTCGCATTCACTACAGTACTTTTCTACTCCCCAGGGAGTAATTTCACAGCAGAACTGTTGTTTCCACACCGGATACTGACCATGTGTTTCCCTTGTATCGACACAATAACAGCCTGGGAGTGGCAGTAATACTCTCCCACACGACAGTCGGCCCGCTGTGATGTTATGTGATGTCCCATAGCGAGGCAGAGCACTGTTCCAATACACAGTACAGCTTGTTTCATGAAACAACAGCAGTAGAAATCATGTAACGGAAACTTCCAAAAGAGATACCGATCCCTTACTATTATCAACAATGATGAATAGATGCACCAGTGGTTCTCAGCGGATTTGTAGCGAAACGTTCAAGCCTTTGTGATATTGCTGGTAAAATGTAAATAATTTCCCTCAATATACTCTGTACATTTTTAATGAATGAGGAGAATATTCACGAGAGCTTCAACACAGTTATTTTTTATTCAAACGTACCTGTAGTTGATCAAAGTTAGTCCACGATATCGCTGACTTCAGCTTGTCCTCATCGCTGACGTGCAAGGTGTCATTTCTAACTTTTGTTTAGAATAGAATACTCCCGTCTACTAGTTCCCGATCATCCGAAACAATACTGAGGAAAAAGTATTCATTTATTGCAATCCAAATTGTCCTTAACGCATGCATTTTATTTTTAGTATTACAATTATATTTCCATTACTGCATTATACATAATTCAACCTAATAAGTGTTTGTACGCATTTTCCAAATGATCACCTTTTTCTCCTAGATGTTAAACAAAACAAACCAAATCAAACCCCGTGGTGCAACAACCCCGAAGAGTCATAGCTTACCAAAAGACCGCTGCTCAGCCGGAAGTTCTGCAGATTATGGGGTGTCGTGTGGTTAGCCCGACGAATCCCCTCGGCCGTTATTCTTGGCTTCCTAGACCGGGGCCACCATCTCACTGTCAGATAGGTCCTCAGTTGTAATCACGTAGGCTGAGTGGACGTCGAACCAGCCCTCAGATCTAGGTACAAATCCCTGACTTGGCCAGGAATCGAATCCGGGGTCATCGGGTAAGAGGCACACACCGCGGGCCCAGCCTAGTTGTCAAACAATCTTATATATTCTAGGACAAACATGTATCCTACCCTTCATTAGTTCAATTATGGCTTATTTCATTTTATCTTATTTTGCCACTTGTTTTTGTTGTTGTTGTTGTTTAGGTCATGAGTCCATAGCCTGGTTTGATGCAGCCTGCCATGCGACCCTAGCCCGTGCTAACCTTTTCATTTCTACGTAACTGCTACATCCTACGTCAGCTCTAATCTGTTTGTCTTGGTCTAACCCTGCCATTCTATCCGCCTAAACTTCCCTCAAAAACTAACTGAACAAGTCCTGGGTGTCTTAAGTTCTGCCCTATCATTCTATCTTTTCTTTACTTTTTTTCTTTTTTTCTTTATGTCGCACCAACACAGATGTAGGTCTTACGGCGACGTTGAGATAGGAGCGGGCTATGAGTGGGAAGGAAGCTACCATGGACATAATTAAGATACAGCCCCAGCATTTGCTTGGTATGAAAATGGAAACCATGGAAAACCATTTTGAGGACTGTCAACAGTGAGGTTCGAACCCACAATCTCCCGAATGCTAGATAATAGCTACGTGGTCCAAACCGCGCAGCCACTTGCTCGGGTCTGTATCTTCCTCTAGTCTAATAAACCTATTCGATTCAGTCCCTCTTCATTCGTATTCGATCTATCCATCTCACATTCAGCATTCTTCTCTAACACCACATTTCAAAAGCTTCTATTCTCTTCCTTTCTGAGCTAGTTATTGTCCACATTTCACTTTCGAACATTGCCATGCTCCAGACGAAAGTCTTCAAAAACTCTTTCTAATTCCTATGTTCGGAGTGAGCTGTTTTATTTTTATTTATTTATTTATTTTTTTACGAAAGGCCTTCCTTGCTTGTGGGAAGTCCAGCTCTCATGTCCACCTTACTTCTGACATCGTGTATTCTAATACTCAAGTAACAATATTTCATATACTTCTTTTAAGACTTTATTTCCTAATAAATATTTACTGCATCATCTGACTTTATTCGAGTACACTCCATTAATTTTGTTCTATATTTACTTATTATCCTTTTGTATTCCTTCTCCAAGACTGTGTCCATACCATGAGCAATTTCCCAAGAGAATTTTGCGATTCACTCTTCGTTTAGTAATTTTACAGCGGTGGGGTCCGGTTCAATGGCTAAACTGTTAGTGTGCTGGCCTTTCGTCACGGCAATGTCGGATTTTAACCCTAATTGGTTAATTCCGCTGGCACTGGAGAGGGATTTATGTATCGTCTTCATTATAATTTCATCCTCATAACGAAACGCAGGTCGTCTATGGGTGTCAATTCAAAAGACTTAAACCTGGCAAACCGAACTTGGCCTCAGACACTCCCGGCAGTAAACGCCATACGCCATTTCATTTTTACAGTTGTAAGAAATTATTTCTCTCTTTATATTTTTGCTTTGAATTCACTTCCCAAAGGAGCCTCCGTTGCTCAGGCGGCAGCACGTCGACTACTCACCTCTGGGTTCCGTGGTTCAAATCCCGACCACTCCATGTGAGATTTGTGCTGAACAAAGTGGGGGCGGGTGATGTTTTTCTCAGGGTATTCCAGTTTTCCTGGTCGTCTTTAATTCCAGCAACACTTTCCAACATTATTTCATTTCATATGTCAGTCATTAAGTATTAAGAGGAGTGCGACAGCTCCTACCATCGCCGCTAGATGAGGGTTTCATATACTCCATTAATAACCCGATATAACTGGAAATACGCTGTAGTTTTTAGTGTTCATTCACCACCCAGGTATCTGAGCCTAAATGATTCTGTCTTCTAGGGATGGAATCGTGGGTCCTTAGCTAGCATAAAGGAAGTGTCTCTCCTATATGCTACATCAGGTATCGTTTCAGGATTTTTATATGCTTTTTCAACGGAAGTTTTACCCGGCTGTTTAATAACCCGTCAACTATACATTCATCAGCTAGTAGAATACAAGATCCAGTTGGACGAAGTGGCATACACTGTTGACAAGATTACCCAAGTCACGAAAATGAAACCGCGAGTACTACATAATGAGTGACGAATTTTCCTATTGGTTTTACGTCGGACCGGCTCAGACGGGTCTTATACTGACGACAGGATAGGGAACGAATTGACTGTACCCTTAATTAAGGTACAGCCCCAGCATTTGCTTGGTGTGAAAGTGAGAAATCATATAAAACCCTGTTTAGGGATACCGACAGTCGGGCAGTCCCCCTACTGCAAGGTAACAACTGCGTACCCCGAACCGCGAAGCCAACTGTCTAGGAGAGATGAGAGTGGAGTATAGTTAATCACATGCAAGTAATAAATCGAGATTAAATCACTCCTCTTAATTCGTATGTGCTACATGTTTAACCAAACCAAACCCCATGGCACTACAGCCCTTGAAGGGCCTTGGCCTACCAATCGACCGCTGCTCAGCCCGAAGGCCTGCAGATTACGAGGTATCGTGTGGTCAGCACAACGGATCCTCTCGGCCGTTATTCTTGGCTTTCCAGGCCGCGGCCGCTATCTCACCGTCAGATAGCTCCTCAATTCTAATGACGTAGGCTGACTGGACCTCGAACCAGCCCTCAGGTCCAGGTAAAAATCCCTGGCCTGGTCGGGAATCGAACCCGGGGCCTCCGGGTAAGAGGCAGGCACGCTACCCCTACACCACGGGGCCGGCCAAATGTTTAACACCTGGTAGGTTTTGAGGTGGTGGTGATTATTGTTTTAAGAGGAAGTACAACTAAGCAACCATCCTCTATATAACACTAATCAGAGGGAAAATATAGAAGGGGTCCGACACTTCGAAAAATGAAGAAATCGGCCAAAGGAAGACAGGGGCCACGAAGGGCGTGAAAATGAAAGACTCCCTAGCCCTCGCAAACCTAATAGCGTCGGGGTCGGAAAAGAACAAGAGTTGACCAAGACAGGTCGGATAGAATAGATGAAAGTGAGGAGCCTGGCACAAGTAAGTGGAAGCAATGCGAGAACTCAGCTAAGGGCCCCGTGGTCGCCAACCCACGCTCCAAAGTTCAGAGCCCCTTGGGCCCCTTTTAGTCACCTCTTACGACAGGCAGGGGTGTTATTCTACCGCCCACAGGGGGGTGGTAGGTTTTGAGTGACGTTGACACAGGAGGGAGAGTTGCTGTGACGTTAAGTTCCCGAATGCACGACCCGTACCGTGTACAATAGTGCACATTCCTATTCAATTGTATATCTCCATATGTTTTTTTCCTTTCATGGTAAAGGTGTCTTATACGTGCAGCAATGGAGGCGGATGTTAAAGGTACACACTGACAAGAAGTGATCTTCGACCTTCTGAACTTTTCTGTAATCACGTCTGAATCAGCGACGTTCAGTTACATTTACATGATAAATAAGTAGAAATGAACGGATGACTGAAGTGTTTGCCTTTTTTCCTTATCACTATTGTCACAGGTGGTATTTGCTTAATGAACTTTTAACTGCCTGTTAAATAATGAAAGACGAGAAACCTACTATTGTCTTTTAACTTGGGCACATATCTTTTTTATAGTCTCTGTTTTAAAGCCACGTCGGTGTTCAAGGCTAGGTTATTCTATAACTCCAAGTACCTACTAGCAAATAGTATTGCTTTGCGCAGTGCGTTGTGTTGGAACCAGCTTAAATTTAGTCGATGACTTCCTTTGTGAAATTACTTCTTGTTGAAACACAAAAGAGTAATAAAATTTAAGTATTCTTCTTTATTACTGAAAACACCAACACGCTTTATGTTGTTTTAAACAATTGCGGGCTATGAGGACTTCTGTGATCTACCAATTTTGATCTTATTTTTTAGAAATGTTTGCTTTTCACGCCTGGCTGTAAATGCATCAACTCGGAGGCTGGTTAGATCTTCAAATTATACAGTTATAAGGAAACAGCAAAAACCGTGCCGGTGCCATAATGAAACGTACTACGCTTAAATAGTAAGGATTAAGTTAGTGATTGTTTTCCACGCTGAGTCTGGAAGCGCTACTGCCGTACGTCTGGCCCTAAGGGTGGGGCCGTCTACAAAGTGAGGCAGAGGGGGCACATGCTCAGGGGCCCGAGACCAAAATAAAATGGATTAAAAATTAAAATTTAAATAATATGAAATTCCATTAAGAATACAAACTTTTGTAGATTAAAAAGTGAAAAAACAAATCAAGGTAGAGCGTGTATCAGTGTGCAGCAGAGAAGTATGACGTTAGCGTTGTTGTTGTTGCTGCTGTTGTTATTATTGTTGATGTTGTTGCTGTTGTTTCCAATTTTGTACTATATTTTTAGGGGTAATTGCGAAATAATATGCACTAATTTTGCTGCAAAGTGGCACAAAAGTTAATCCACAAATGTACCAGAATGCTTTCTTCGGAAGATACAACAAAAATACACCAACTTTATATCAAGATTACACCAATTTTGAACCATTATACTTGTGGCGTAAATACGAAGAAAACTGGACAAATTTTGCACTAAAATGACACCAAGGTGATTCCACAAAAGCACACAAATCCTTGGAGTATGTTTGGAGCCTTTCTGAGGCTAATTTCGTTCAACAGTGGTGTTGACAATAAGGAAGGTTGAAAGCAAAACTTTGGTGTACTTTTGGCGTGAATTTGGTGCAGAAATTGTCGATTAATGTACATCTTTTTGGTGTAACTATGGTATAAAAATGTCACCTCCCCTGCAACAACTTTGTTAGTATAAAAATGGTGTAAATTAATGTGAAAAAACATGGTGCAGTTTTGGCGCATTTTTGATGGGTGTTAAATCGTTGCATCCATTGTCGGGTTTGCACCGAATTAGCACCACAAATACACCACGTCTGCACTGATAAAAATTTTGCACTAATTTTGCACTATTTTTATTATTGCCTCCGTGGCTCAGACGGCAGCGCGTTGGCCTCTCACCGCTGGATACCGTGGTTCAAATCCCGGTCACTCCATGTGAGATTTGTGCTGGACAAAGCGGAGGCGGGACAGGTTTTTCTCCGGGTACTCCTGTTTTCCCTATCATCTTTCATTCCACCAACACCCTCCATTCTCATTTCATAGCATCTATCAGTCATTAATAAATCACTTTGGGAGTGGCGACCCCATCGCTGATAATCAAGTAAGTCTTGGTTATAAAATAACCTGCAAGTTCGCAGTTCTGGTCTGAATTAAGTGACGGGAGATTTAGAGGCCCGGGCATCTCAGCTGCCCTGGGGCCCTAGAATCCTGTCACTGGACCTTACACAGCATCCAGACGCATTGCACTAAATCTAAATTACCTCTCACAATTATTATTGCTATTATAATCGCATGGCTTCAGTTACCGAGCTACAAACCATCTACCATAAGCGGCTTACCAACTGATATCGACATTTCTGGCCGCATGGAATTCTGAGGTCAAACGCCACATGTAAATAAAAAATTAATACAAATTCGACATTTCAATTGTACCGCTGTCTAGCAACGAAAGCAGAATTCTACTGGAGAGTTACTACCCCGATCTTCTTCCTGGTCTCCCCAATTATTTGGAGTCAATCTTAAGGCCAAATGTCCTTCTTGATGCCATATGGAGTGAGGTATGTGTTATTGCTCGTCTCTGTGGTGATCGGTAGTGTGATGTGTTGTATTATTAGAAGAGACGTATACTAAAATGAATTAAGATGAACACAAAAACCCATTCCATGAGCAAGGGGAATTAACCGGGGATGCGGATAAAATCCCCAGCCTGATCACTGACCATCCAGAACGACGGTTCCTGTGGCGGTAACTGAGTTAATTAATTCTGTTGGATAGCACCGAGTGAGTGTCACCAGGAATCTTTAACATGGAGTGGCAAAATTTTTGATCGCTCTATCTCAGCCGCGATCGAACCCACGAATCTGGGGGTCTGCCACTGGTCATCTCACAGTATGAAGCATAAATAAATTACTTACAATTTTACAAAAACAAAAACGTCACATGCTTTATACAAATACAATATTCATGACTGATAAGTATACATATTACAGCCTTTAAAGAACTGTTCACTAAAAGTTAAATTCAGGTGACTGGCCACCGAGATGTCACAGTTCTTCCAGAGAAAGAAATAAAACGCCACCAACCAATAATGCAATATTTGAAGACATACGAAATCTTATATTTTTCTTTCTATAAAATGCTCTTTCGTGTTTTAGGGCAACATTATTGTGAACAATCACGTACACTCAATCCAATGCAAGACAAACTAATATACCGGTATATATTTTTAGTAGCTTACAGCACTCAAACTCCATACAACGGTTTTGCTACTCCTAACCATGGCGCTAAGTGGGCTGCTTTTGCCCCAGAAATTAACTTGGTACCTGTACTGAATTTTGGTGTATTCTACGTGTCTCTCTCCAGAAGTATGATAATAATGAAAATGAAAACCTACAACCTGATTTCCAGTCTTTGACCGGGTCAGCGACGTAATGAATGAACCAGATATAGGCTATTATTACAATGAGGTCGCCACTCCCAAGGTGATATTAATGACTGATAAATGCTATGAAATTATAATGGAGAGTGTTGCTGGAATGAAAGATGACAGGGAAAACCGGAGTAACCGGAGGAAAAGCTGTCCCGCCTCCACTTTGTCCAGCACAAACCTCACATGGAGTGACCGGGATTTGAACCACGGTATCCATCGGTGAGAGGCCACCGCGCTGCCGTCTGAGCCACGGAGGCTCACCTATAATAATAATAATAATAATAATAATAATAATAATAATAATAATAATAATAATAATAATAATACTGACCGAGTTGGCCATGCAGTTAGGGCCACGCAGCTGTGAGCATGCATTCGGGAGATAGTGGGCTCGAACACCACTGTCGGCAGCCCTGAAAATGGTTTTCAGTGTTTCCCATTTTCACACCAAGCAAATGCTGGCTGGGACAGTATCTTAATTAAAGCCACGGCCGCATCATTCCTACTCCTAGCCCTTTCCTATCCCATCATCGTCATAAGACCTATCTGTGTCGGTGGGACATAAAGCAAACTGTAAAATAATAATAATAATAATAATAATAATAATAATAATAATAATAATAATAATAATAATAATAATACTGTAATAATAATAATAATAATAATAATAATAATAATAATAATAATAATAATAACCAGGGCTTTTTCTGTCAGTACGCTGCGATACGGGTACCGGTAAACTTGAAATTGTAAAAATCGTGGTAAAGTTTTGGATTCACTGTTTAAAAGTCTCTCTCCACATACGTGCTGTCATCATCGCTTGATGTCGAATTATGTTGTCAGGAGCCGACCCGTTGGCCGAATGGTCAGCGTACTGGCCTTGCGTTCAGAGGGTCCCGGTTTCGATTCCCGGCCGGGTCGGGTATTTTAACCTTCATTGGTTAATGCCAGTGGCTCGGGGGCTGGGACTTTGTGCTGTCCCCAACATCCCTGCAACTCACACACCACACATAACACTATCCTCCACCACAATAACACGCAGTTACCTACACATAGCAGATGCCGCCCACCTTCATTGGAGGGTTTGCCTTACAAGGACTGCACTCGGCTAGAAATAGCAACACGAAATTATTATTATTATTATTATTATTATTATTATTATTATTATTATTATTATTATTATTATTATTATTATTA
Source organism: Anabrus simplex (assembly GCF_040414725.1). Taxonomy (NCBI): domain Eukaryota; kingdom Metazoa; phylum Arthropoda; class Insecta; order Orthoptera; family Tettigoniidae; genus Anabrus; species Anabrus simplex. Next base: position 173,856,181 of record NC_090272.1, read on the forward strand.
TTATTATTATTATTATTATTATTATTGTGTTGTCAGGAAGTGTCGATAGATTAATTTTCATCCATAGTTATCGACTGTATCATAAGGTATATGATACCGATCCGGTTCTAAAGCACTACTACTCTTTCGAATGTACGTGCTTGCCACTTAAAATTTGGTAACTTCCTTCGTGTAACTGTGATCAGCTTCACTTCACTTCCTGTTCACTTAACTGTTGCTTTGTGTACTGTGGTTGCGTCTGTTGTAAATTCTATACCTACATTAACTTGATTGTTTTTACGGTCTTTATTAAAAGCAACGAACTCGAAAATCTCTCAGTTCTTCTCTTCTGCTCCGGCAGGTAAGAAATTGAAAATTTCTTATACTGAATCGAGTGAATGTAGTGTGATGAAAAGAAGTTTGTGGAAAAATGCTGCGATCGAATCTGTAAAAGCTCAACACGTAGTTGTGGCTACCGAACATGCGGTCGTGAATCTCCACAGCAAAAAGCTGATTCCTGCGGAAAAATGACTGGTTAATAGTGAAAAATGAAAAGCTCGCAATATGTCAGGAAGTAATCAACGTGGACCTGGAGAGAACCAATACTGTTTGGGATGGATGGAGTGAGTACCGGTTAACTTTCTCCCAGAAATAATAATAATAATAATAATAATAATAATAATAATAATAATATCCAGTTAATCACGACTGAAGTCTATCTCTGACACATCTCTGCTGTAGCGTCGCCATTCTGGGCAGTCCCTGGCTTTTCTCAGGACACATAAGACAGGTCGGTGATAGTTTTTTCACCCCATCCATTTTCTTGCAGCCTTTCACCATGATCTACTACCCTCAACCTTCTGTTCTATGATGTACTTCTCTAAATTAACTCCAAGTTGTCTCACAAATTGCCCAAAAATTTAGTATTCTTTCACTGATGTGAGAAGCAAGGCGTTTTTAAAATTGTAGCCTTCTGAAGATAGAAACATTGATTCCGAAACAACATACACGTAGCATTCTACACCAGCACCACATTTCAAGGGCACTGATGCATTTATGTTACAAGATATTATTATTATTATTATTATTATTATTATTATTATTATTATTATTATTATTATTATTATTATTATTATTATTATTATTATTATTATTATTATTATTATTATTATTATTATTATTATTATTATTATTATTATTATTATTGTCCGCCTCCGCAGCGTAACGGTTAGTGTTATTAGCTGCCGTCCTCGGGGCCCGGGTTCGATTCCCGGTACTGCCAAAAATTTAAGAATGGCAGGAGGGCTGGTATGTGGTTGAAATGGTACATGCAGCTCACCTCCAATGGGGGTGTACCTGAAAAGAGCTGCACCACCTCGGGATGAGGACACGAGTTTTTTTTTTGCATTATTATTATTATTATTCCGAGGTATCTGTGGAACAGCAGAGGTGAAAGAAGGTGCGGGCTGGAATGGGTCTAACTACAAGTCCGGAAGATAAATTAAAAATTTAAATAAAGGTTATATTTTCAATAGACAACAAGATTTAACAAATTCTCACTAGGTGAAATAACAATGAAGAAAATCAGGTACAATTATAACTTTAGAGACGAAAGCACAAGTTAAGGGGTCCTTATAAATCCTGGGCTTCAAGCCCCATTTCACAATCCTTGAGCTCTCAGCTCACAACCACAAAATACCAAAGGGCAGAAAACCCCTAATTCCATGGAGCACTTGCTCCCACCTAGTAATGTCAAGCCTCCTAGAGGCACCTTTCAAAATACCAGAAAGAGCTGACCCGCTCTCAATCTTTCAAGCCTATAAAAGGCAATACCAGACTTTACAATTAACTGCCATCAAGGCAGAACTTACAAATATAAACAGGGGTATCTCGTACCCAATCTACTGGACTTTCGCAGGAAGTTAATGGCCCAAAATACAAAGATGAATGGAGGCGAGTACTTGCACTCCTACATGAAAGCTTGTTAGAAACCTAAGTGGCGCTAGGCCGATTCAACAGGGGCTATTCACACACTAGGGAGGTGACTCGTATAAGAAAATTTTAATACTTTAGGAAAGAGAAGAATATCGGTTATGAAAACGTAGTCACCTCAGATCAAAATGCAGGGGAGCTCGAGAGGATAAGGCACTCTCTATCCCCGATTTACAGTTAAAGTAACATGAAAATTTTACATCGAAATGGTATAGGTTACATCAAAAACGGTTTCGGACCTTCCCTGAGGATTAAACTGCTGAGCTAGCAAGAAAATAAAGATATTAAACGGCCATTACCTTTTGAAGGGCTGCTGACTGATGAAAGAGGCGCTTCCCGCCTCCTGCTATTCTTCCATACACTAAGCTAGATGTTGTACGAGTGGCGGAGAGCCAGGAAAATCAGCAGTTTTTATACTCTCGGGGAAGATTCGAGACCTTTCATGAATGATTAAGACACATCCACAGTCGTTTATTGGGTAGCTTACAGTTACACATCGACATTGATAAAGAAAGACGCCATTGGCTGAAAATTAATTACAGAAATTTACGATTGGCTAATTTCAAAACTGGCGGAAAGAAAGATTAATATTGCCAGCCCACAAATGAAAGAACAACATTTAGTAAAGAACAAACTTATGAATACAAAATATCTTCAAGGAAAGTTCCATCACTTCGCACCAGGGTGCATGATCATAGTTTTGGGTAGAGACATCTGTGAGAGAATGTCCACACTTCTTGATAATTGTAAACAAAAACAATTCGAAATTAACTCAGTGACATCTTCTGATAAACGGTTGAATTAACTCAGTTTTAAAGTTCATAGTTTCAGCAGTAGAGGAGTACTTCAAGGCGGAAAATTCAAATGTGCGGCGTATAAGTGTACCAACCGGTACAATTATTATTATTATTATTATTATTATTATTATTATTATTATTATTATTATTATTATTATTATTATTATTATTATTATTATTATATTATTATTATTATTATTATTATTATTATTATTATTATTATTATTATTATTATTATTATTATTATTATTATTATTAGTATTAGCGCATGGTACGGTACAAAAAACAATATATTCAACACTAAGCACTAATATACGCATATACATTATAAGTACAAAATGTGCACAGTATAGCAGCTGAAACAATCATGCAAGCAAAAGGGTGTTCAAAGATTTAGATCTACATTTTGTAGCCATCGTATAGCCTCGCTAGAAACAATCACGTAGTCCTATTTTTATCCAACGAATGCCCTGCCTACACATTCGGTGACAATATGGTTGATAGTCTGCTGAATTGCATGACAGTCACAGGCTGGGGTAGATCTTATACCATCCCTTAAAGATCATTGATCCGCATCTCCCGTGGTTAGTATGGACTCTGTTGAGGGTTACCGATGTCTTGCGGGGCAAATGAGAGCCAGCTGGAAGATTCTTAAAGTTGAACAATGTCTGCCATTGAGTCGGAGTTACACTGTTCCACTCTTGTGGCCGATCAGTTTTTGGATTGTAATTCCACCTAACAAGTTCCTATAATGTTTGAATAGGAGGAGATTTTGATTTGAGACTTCCTAATCTGATGTTAACATCTTCCTGGATGGGGAGATTAGGATAGGCTAATATCTTGTTGTATAATCTAACCAAGTTATTCAGTCTTCAAATTCTAGGTGGTTATATGTGGCTGAGCACAGGCAACCACAAAAGAGTAGATTTTACTGCGCCACTAATAACACGCATTGTTTCATTCAGAATTACAAGTCATAATAATCCAGGTCTCACAGCCACATCAGAAAATAGAGAATAATAATAATAATAATAATAATAATAATAATAATAATAATAATAATAATAATAATAATAATAATAATAATAATAATAATAATGCTTTTGTAGCGTCCCCTTAATAAACACGAGGACCTTTTCGATATCGCTGACTAAATGTTTTCAACATGCTTACATACATCATCACTATAGACCGTTATGCCTTTCAGCGTTCAGTCTGCAAGCCTCTGTGAATTTACTAAACGCCGCCACAATCCTCTGTTTGTAACTAGTTCTGTGGCCTTGTTTAGTTCTGCGTCTCATATCTTCAAATCTTTAGAAACTGGGTCTTACTATCGTCGTCTTGGTCTCCCTCTACTTCTCTTATCCTCCACATCAGAGTCCATTATTCTCCAAGGTAAACTACCCTCCTCCATTCGCCTCACATGAGCCCACAGCTTCATCCACCGAGTTTATTTCTTAGCCTTTATCTCCTCATTCCGAGTACCCTCCTGCCACTGTTCTCAACTGTTTGCACCAGCAATCATTCTCGCTACTTTCATATCTGTTACTTCTAGCTTATGAATAAGATATCCTGAGTCCACCCTGCTTTCACTCTCGTCAAGCAAATTTGGTCTAAAAACAGACCGATGTAAAGTTAGTTTCGTCCGGGAGCTGACCTCCTACTAACAGAATACTGTTGATCGCAACTGCGAGCTCACTGCATTATAAATAGCTTTGCCGCACCTTGAATCAATCTCGCTTACTATAAGTTTATTACCATCCTAAGAGAACACACATCCTAAATACTTGAAATCATCTACCTGTTCCAGCTTTGTATCACCAATCTGACATTCAGTTCTCTTGGATTTCTTACCTACTGACATCAATTTATTCTTTGAAAGGCTAATTTTCATACCATACTCATGACACCTATTTTCAAGTTCCAAGATATTTGACTGCAGGCTTTCAGCGCAATCTCCCATTGAGACCAAATTGTCCGCATAGACCAGACAGCTTACTACATTTCCACCTAACTGAATCCCTCCCTGCCACGAAATACCTTTCAGCAGATAATCCATGTAAACAACGAACAACAAAGTGAATGATTACAACCTTGCCTAACCCCTGTAAGTACCCTGAACCAAGAACTCATTCTACCTTCAATTCTCACTGAATTGTCAATTGTCAACATAAATGCCTTTGATTGATTTTAATAATCTACACTTAATCCCATAGTACTATGACGAACATCTTTTCCCTCGGTACGCTGTCATATGCTTTCTCTAGATCTACTAAACATAAACATAACGGTCTATTCCTCTCGTAGCATTTTCAATTACATGGCGCATGCTGAAAATCTCTTCCTGCCAGCCCCTCTGCGGTCTGAAACCATACTGGTTTTCATCCAACTTCTTCTCAACTACTGATCGCACCCTCCCTTCCAAAATGCCAGTGAATACTTCGTCTGGTGTACTAATCAATGAGATACCTCGATAGCTGTTGCAATCCTTCCTGTTCCCTTGCTTATAGATAGGTGCAATTACTGCTTTTGTCCAATCTAAAGGTACCTTACCGACACTGCATGCTAATCTTAATACTCTATGAAGACATTTCATCCCTGCCTTCCCACTATACTTCGCCGTTTCAGGTCTAATTTCATCTATTCCTGTTGCTTTCTGACAATGAAGTTTATCTTTCTTTCCACTTCCTCAAGCGTAATTTCACCAACATAATTTTCCTCCTCCCCATGACCTCGGTTGTTCGCGACGTCACCACGAAGATTTCCTTTACGTTGAGAAGATTTTCAAAATATTCCTTCCACCCGTTCAGTGATTCCCTGGTATCTATTATGAGTTCACATGAATTACCGAGAACACTACTCATTTCATTTTTCCCTCCCTTCCAAAGATTCTTTATTGCTGACCTACCCTTTTCAGGTTATTACCAAAATCTTGTTGCTAAAGAATGTTTTCAATGTTCGTTAAAATCAAATGTATTTTTGCAGCAAGACAATTGCTTTCTGCCTTGAATGCGGGAATGGAAGGCCTCCATAAAAGTTGGATTTCTGAAGGCTTTGGAGCATAAAATGCCTAATCATCGCTTTATATTTTTATATTTGGGAACTTAAAGAGCAGTGATTATTGGCCCCTTGATTAAGAAATGACGTGAAGCTTAATTAATTTATAACATGTTCACATATTAGTTTTGTTATTTTCTTTCTTTCTTTCTTTCTTTCTTTCTTTCTTTCTTTCTTAATCTGTTTACCCTCCAGGGTTGGCTTTTCCCTCGGACTCACCGAGGGCCACCTCTATCGCCTCAAGGGCAGTGTTCTGGAGCTTCAGACTTTGGGCCGGAAGATTGGAAGGGATAGACAAGGAAGAGGGAAAGGAGCGGCCGTGGCCTTTAGTTAGGCACCGTCCCGGCATTTGCCTGTAGGGGAAGTGGGAAACCACGGAAAACCACTTCCAGGATAGCTGAGGTGGGAATCGATCCCACCACTACTCAGTTAACCTCCCGAGACTGAGTGGACCCCGTTCCAGCCCTCGTACCACTTTTCAAATTTCGTAGCAGAGCCGGGATTCCAGCTCGGGCCTCCGGGGGTGGCAGCTAATCACACTAACCACTACACCACAGAGGCGGACAGTTTTGTTATTTACTTACTAAATCGTCCATTCCCGTCAAGGCCATCAGCTCAATATTGACAAAGGGGATAGCAACTAATGCAACCTACAAACAGTGAGTAAATCGACCAAGGTAAGGACTCTTGCATAAATGGTGAAAATGTGAAGGACTTCATAGATCTTACAAAACCTAATGACGACGAGGTTAGAAGAAAATAACTGTTGAGAAAGAATGGTCCAACGGAAAAGGTGAAGGAGAAGAAATTGATGCAAAGGAAAGTGCAATAATGGTCGAACGATCTGGGGCTCCGTATACTGCGAATTACTGCTTTATAATTAAAATCACTTTTGAATAACTCACTCTTTTGATAACTCGCTCTCCTAGCGATTACCAGAACCCATTCAGTTTATATTAAAAAATAATTATGTTGCTAACAATGGCAATATTATATTAAATTCATAACATTCCTACAACTGCTAGCAGTTCTTTCTCTTCTTCTTTTTTAACAATTTGCCTTTCGTCGCACCGACACAGATAGGTTCTATCAGTTCTGATAGACGCCTAAGTGCTAGAATTTTGTCCAGAAGAAGAGTTCTTTGATATCATAAAGTTAATTGTTTAAGGCACCTATAACAGCTGCAAGTTTCCTACGGGATTTCCTTAACGTGCTGGAAGTCAACGACATAAAGTTGTCACATTTAAACACCCATAAATGCCACCGCTATCTTGGGAACAGAAGGCAACAACTATCTGACTGTTTTTGTTATTGTTGTTGTTATTGTTGCTGAGGGCGAGTACCTGAGAGTCCCAGGGTGAAAACGATGTTCCTTTACTCATCTCTTTCCGAAAAATGCCGATGAGTCGGAAAAAACTTTAGTTTTGCACTGGCGGGGACAAAATGATCTGGATGAGAGATTCACCTCCCGTCAGAGAAGAAACCCCCTCTTTGCTGAGGTATGGGGTCTAATTTTGAGTCGGAAAGCTATTTACGGAGTAGGGAGAGAAGCATCCCTTCTTAACAAACGACTCTTTCAGGGGTTAAATTTTGAGTTAAATTTAGTGTGAGAAAGGTATTAAATTTGAAAAAGGCCGAAACAATTTCTATTTCCTGTTAAAAAAAATCGTAAGTAAACCAAGGGCCACGATGTTTGAAGCCTGTGTTCGGCTTCTTGGTTCTTACGACCAGTTTTATGCGTAGGGTGCCAGGATCGGTTGAATGGCTGAGGAGGATTCTAACTTTGGTCATCTTTACTATTTTATTAATCTGTGATCTAACTGTCGGAGTATGAAGTTCGGTTCGTATCTTCTTGTTAGATTTCAGAATTGGCGCTTTTTGCGCCACCGATGTTTGTTGATTTCTTTTTACCCTCCAATGAATCTATGCACATCAGTCCGTTGTTTCCATACCCTCTTAAATGCCAATCAAACGAGCCTTTACGTATAGGCCTACCTCTTCTTCTTCCGCCGCTTTTCTCACACCTTGTGGGATCGCCGGTGCGAACTGTGTCGCACATGTGAATTTGGCCCTGTTTTACGGCTGGATACCCTTCCTGCCGCCAACCCTATATGGAGAGATGTAATCACTATTACGTGTTTCTGTGCTGGTTTGTAGTGTGGTGTGCTGCCTGAATATGAAGAGGAGAGTGCTGGAACAAACACAAACAAGAAGTCTCCAAGCCAGAAGAATTAATCACACGCGATTAAAATCCCCGATGCAACTGGGAATCGAACCCGGGACCCTCTGAGCCGAAGGCCTCAAAGCTAACCATTCAGCCAAGAAGTCGGACCTTTACGTATAAGCCTATGTTGTCTTAAATATACAAGATCAATGTGATTTTGTTGATGCATATTTCATCTATTGCTCGATTTACCCTGGACGTGTGTTGTCTAACAGCAGTCTTCAAACGGGAATAGCTTTTCAATCAATCAATCAATCAATCAATCAATCAATCAATCAATCAATCAATCAATCAATCAATCAATCAATAGCCTAAAGAAATAAAAAAATCGCCTTCCTGCCCTTCATGCGAATTTATTGGAGTTGCCACTTAACAAGGATATGACCCAGTTTTATAGCCACAAGCCCCTCCTATTATCAACACTATGTGGAGGGAAATATTCTGACTATTAAGTGTTTCAGTAGTAGTCGGTGAAGAGATACGTATTGAGACGAACACAAACAAACCATACACAGTTAAAATAACTGGCCAACCCGGGAATAAAACATATGGCCCTCTACTGTAAAGTGAAGGCCACTATTCAGCAAAGGAGCCTGATAAATGTATGACTTAATTAATTAATAACACCGTTCCTTGACGTCCCAATAAGTCTATCAATATGGGTCTTAGTCATCATCATCATCTGTTTACCCTCCAGGTTCGGCTTTTCCCTCGGACTCAGCGAGGGATCCCTGCCTCAAGGGCAGTGTCCTAGAGCTTCAGACTCTTGGTCGGGGATACAACTGGGGAGAATGACCAGTACCTCGCCCAGGCGGCCTCACCTGCTATGCTGATGGGAAGATTGGAAGGGATAGGCAAGGAAGAGGGAAGGAAGTGGCCGTGGCCTTAAGTTAGGTACCATCCCGGCATTCGCCTGGAGAAGAAGTGGGAAACGACGGAAAACCACTTCCAGGATGGCTGAGGTGGGAATCGAACCCACCGCTACTCAGTTGACCTCCCGTGGCTGAGTGGACCCCGTTCCAGCCCTCGTACCACTTTTCAAATTTCGTGGCAGAGCCGGGAATCGAACCCGGACCTCCGGGGGTGGCAGCTAGTCACACTAACCACTACACAACAGAGGCGGACTTGTATCTTCAAGTAATGAACACAATTCATGTCTACCGGGCGAGTTGGCCGTGCGTGTAGAGGCGCGCGGCTGTGAGCTTGCATCCGGGAGATAGTAGGTTCGAATCCCACTATCGGCAGCCCTGAAAATGGTTTTCCGTGGTTTCCCATTTTCACACCAGGCAAATGCTGGGGCTGTACCTTAATTAAGGCCACGGCCGCTTCCTTCCAACTCCTAGGCCTTTCCTATCCCATCGTCGCCATAAGACCTATCTGTGTCGGTGCGACGTAAAGCCCCTAGCAATTCATGTCTGAAAAGTCACTAGACGATAAAATAAGTTCGTTTTGTTTAAACTCCATCTCGTATTACGATAATCATCTTTGGTATTTAAAAAGTCAAACCGCATGCCACAAAAGCCCCGAAGGGCCATGGCCCACTGCTCAGCCAGAAGACCTGCAGCTTACAAGGTGTCGTGTGGTCAGCACGGCGAATTCTCACGGCCGTTATTCTTGGCTTTCAACACCGGAGCTGCTATCTGACCGTCAATTGCAACCAAGTAGGATGAGTGGACCTCGAACAGGCACGCGTCCACTACACCGCAGGGCCGGCGAATCGGCATTAAGTTTTATCAAAATGAAACAACCTATATTTAGAATACTAACATCACCTTCATTTAAGTCCTCAAAGCCACATGTGACTGTTTATTCATTCTATCCCAAAACAATGACAGCAATATTAATAACAATAATAATAATGACCGATGTAATGCTTAGCAACAATAGGCCAGATATTATTACTATCGATAAATCAAAAAGATCAGCATTATTTATAGATATCTGTATAGCTTCATAATCAAGAGGAGGATTCCTTACCGGCATAAGCCGTTTCCTAAATATATGTAATAATAATAATAGTAATAATAATAATAATAATAATAATAATAGTCCGCCTCTGTGGTGTAGTGGTTAGCGTGATTAGCTACCACCCCCGGAGGCCCGGGTTCGAGGTCTATTAAATAAAAATGGGCAATTACATGACCTCTAAAATAACAATTTGGGAGGAGGCGATCTTGCACTCCTAATACACTTGTTTTTAAAAACCTAATCTGGCTCTAGGCCACTAATGCAAGGGCTAATCCCATACTACCGAGGTGACTTTAGAAAAGAGCGATTTGTTTTACATTAACGAAGAATAGGTTGAGAAAATAAGTTCACCTCAAGACAATGTGAGTGGGAGCTCGAGAGGGTTAGCACTCTCTATCCCAATATGCAGCTTAAAAGAGAATAGAAGAAAAGATCGTTACATTTTAGGAAAAGGTTACATGGAGGAACGCTTCGCACCCGCCCCGAGAGTTAAACTGCTGAGCTAGCAAAGAAAGAATTTATTAATCGGCCATTACCTTATTGATGACCGCTGCCGATGAAAGAGGCGCTTCCCGCCTCCTGCTATGTACTTTATACACTGAAAGATGGAACAGAAGTGGCCCGGAGACCCTAAAATCAGCAGTTTAAATACTCTCGCAGAAGGTTCTAGGCGTTAGGGGAATGAAAACACCCTCCCGCGATGATTTTATTGGTAGATCAATAAACCCCCTACACAATACTAAGAAGAAACACATAATTGGTGGAAAATTAATTCAAGAAATTCGGGATAGGCTAGATTTAAAACAAGGGGAAAGAAGGGGTTAATATTGCCAACTTAACCAAAGACTGAAAAAAATTTAGCAAAGAACAAACATTTGAAATAAAAATTTCTCCAACAAAATAGTTCTTTGACTCCGCACTAGGTTGCACTATTGTTGATCTTCAGTAGTGTCCTCTAGAAGAGAAAGTTCACACTTCTTACTTCAAGCGAAACAAAACCACATCAAAAATGACACAGTTCAAAAACTCAAAATTTTCCACGTGGTGACATCTTCTGAGAAAGTAGAGAATTAATAGCGTAGATAAAGTTCAGACTTCCTCCAGCAGAGGAGTTTCAACTGGCGCACATAATAATAATAATAATAATAATAATAATAATAATGGGCGTTAATTTCGACGTTCTGGTTTTTTAAACGATATTTGTTCGTGACGTCGACCACTACAGATCTTTTGACACTACTTTTACCATATGAGAGGAACTTGCGCGTAAGTGGAATTGCGGAAGTGTAGTGTGTTGAAGGAACGTTAAGGACGACACAAGCAATCCGTCCCCTAGCCAGGGATATTAATCATTTACAATTTAAAGCCTCCGAGCCGGTCGGGAATCGAACCCGGAGCCGCCGGGTGACGGGCGGACGCGTTGCCCCTTACACCGCGGGGCCGGACAAAAATACACCGACCCTGCCAGGATTCGAACCTGGAATCTTCTGATCCGTAGTCAGACGCGTTATCCGTTGCGCCACAGGGCCACATGACGTTCTGTGTTACTCTACTACATGTCAGTGTAAACCGGATCACTCTTGGGTGATCTATGGTCAAGTTTGAGTTTATTTTGTCCGATAAATACCGAATAGGTCACCAGAGACCGTTTACATGCCGACATCGAACGGCATGGAGTATCAAATGGACTTTTTTCCGCCTTTCTGGAATCAGGTTTAAACCCACGATCTGGTATCCGGAGGCTGGCCCTCTACCACGGATCCACACAGGGAGCTCTTTTTATATAAATTCATCAGAATAGCGTACTGAAGCGTTTTCAGTAATACACTTGACCACAGGACACACAATCAACGAGAAGTAAATGTGTTACTGCCCGACAGATTTTGAGACTGAGGCCCAAATAGTTTAAATTTAAAAATAAAACCGTGTGTTTCGATAAAGAGAGTTTTCTTCTCTGCATAGGTTATGAATATTTGTATAGGTATTTAATTTGTTTTTTTAATTTACGCACGTTTATTTATATAATTTGGTAGTTATTCGCTACCCCGGAGGACCGGGTTCGATTCCAGGCTCTGCCACGAAGTTTGAAAAGTGGTACGAGGGCTGGAACGGGGTCCACTCAGCCTCGGGAGGTCAACTGAGTAGAGGTGGGTTCGATTCCCACCTCAGCCATCCTCGAAGTGGTTTTCCGTGGTTTCCCACTTCTCCTCCAGGCAAATGCCGGGATGGTACCTCACTTAAGGCCACGGCCGCTTCCTTCCCTCTTCCTTGCCTGTCCCATCCAATCTCCCCATCCCTCTACAAGGCCCCTGTTCAGCATAGCAGGTGAGGCCGCCTGGGCGAGGTTCTGGTCATTCTCCCCAGTTGTATCCCCCGACCCAAAGTCTGAAGCTCCAAGACACTGCCCTTGAGGCGGTAGAGGTGGGATCCCTCGCTGAGTCCGAGGGAAAAGCCAACCCTGGAGGGTAAACAGATTAAGATAAGATAAGAAGATAAGTTATTCGCTAAATAGTCAAAATAAATACAACTCGAGCTCTAGAATGTTTCTCTATAAAATTTGGAACTCTCCTTATCTTATACTAATACTATTTAGGATTTTAAAAACTGTCATGTGAAATTTCGATGTCTTGTGTCAAACAGTTTAGGGGAGAAAGGAATTTTGCTTGCTAGTCTCAACCCCCTTTGGCGGGTGTGGGTGGGAGTTGAATTTTTAAAGCCTTGTTTTATTAAACATCAAGGACATAGGAACAACCATTGCTTTGGAATTTTGACTTCTTGTGTGAAACGATTTCGAAAGAATGTTTCAATATATCATATTTCATATTTGGGAGGTAAATAAAGCACCATCCCGTGGAATTTCATCCCTGAACGTCAGACGGTTTCAGAGGAATGAATATTTTTATTTTCTGAGCTAATCCCCATATAAAATGTGTCTTAAATAACATCTACGACACAAAAGAGCAACCATCATTTGAAATTTCAAATTCGTAAGTCACGTGGTTTTGGAGGAACGAATATTGTTGTCCCCAAGGGTATCTTTTTCTCCAAACCTTATTTAACATTCAGGACATGAAAGAACAGCCATTATGGAATGTGGAATTTCAACTTTGAACGGTGAACGGTTTCGGAGGAATGTACATTTTGGTTTACAGGGTTTAACAAACCCCGTTTCATACCCAATCGAATATTTCAAACGCTTACTTAGTAGGTACGTTACACAAGTTAAAACCTACCACACAGGGGGGTTGATATACAGTGGTCAATCAGTGAGTAGTCTGGGAGTTTTCACCATACATTAATCTCATGATGAAATGGGCATGCTCACACATTCAGTTAATGGTAGGCAAAATCGGTGTTAATGAAACGGCCTGCAAATAACCTCCGGAAGCAAATGCCTAGTAAACACGGATGTTAATAAAACGGCCAACAAATAACCTCCGGAAGCTTAGCACGTCAGCAGTAAGTCTCTTCGATCGCTGTCTCGGACAGTAGAAGCAAGCCGCCATGTTCAGATACCTTCAACACGTGTTACATAATTGATTAGTATTAGCGCAAAAACGTTTAAAATGCAATAATAGCGTTTAAATCGTGAACATGGGACTCGTACGAAAGTAATAAAATAAGTAAAAATGACTCTCACAGCGAGCCAGGCACCGGAGGGATTCGAACCCTCGATCTCCTGTTTACTAGACAGGCGCTTTAACCAACTAAGCCACGGCGCCACACGCTAAATTGGCCACTGCAGTTAAATATCAGATACAGTTTACGTATTCTGCCTACTTTCTGCATAAATTGGTGATATTTTGGTTACTTTAATACTTCTAATTTAACGATAATCTCCGCCGAAACATGAAAATTAAACGTTCTGGCGTATTTATTTGCATTTTCTTCCAGATATTTCCTCCTTAGTGAACATTCAGCTACATTAATGAATTAACATAGGCCTACTTATGAATTCGTCTACGCAGTTTATAAATGTAGGTGTATTTTTGTCCGTTTGCATGAGACAGCGTCCGATATTTAAATTAATGTCAAAGGTACAGAAAATGAATCTAGTACAGGAGCTAACAACCAGGATAACCGAAATATCATTCTTCTCAATTTTATCTTTCCTACTTGATCTCCCTTAATCAGCTCTTTTTCTCTTCCGACCCCCGATAGTATGATATTTGCAAGGCCTAGCAAGTCTTTCATTTTCACGCTTTTCGTGGCCCTTATCTATCTTTCGCCGATCGAGGTGTCCGTCCTCTTCAAAATTCAGCCCCCCCCCCCGAATTAGTGTTAAGAAAAGATGGTTGCCCGGTTGTAGGCCTACTTCTTGTTAAAACAGTAACCATCACCACTAACCGAAATATCAGTTAAAAAATCCTTTGGAAATTCCGTAAAAGTAGGCATATTCGAAAACATATACCAAGAAAGTGGTTGGTAGTACATATCTGGAGGATGACGGCTAAAAGCGATCAGAGTCACATTTTTCTTATCTAGAATTTCACTTTTAAAGATTCACGTCGATTATCTTAAAGCCGGGTGTCCAATGATTGACATAACAACATGTAAAAAATGACATGTTGAAATTGACATGTATACGAACATTTGGTTCATGGTCGACTTAACATGTTTTTTTTCTTTTTTTTTTTTTTCTTTACCGGTACGTCGCACCGATACAGATAGGTCTTATGGCGACGATGGGATAAGAAAGGCATAGGAAGTGGAAGGAAGCGGCCGTGGCCTTAATTAAGGTACAGCCTGGTGTGAAAATGAGAAACCACTGAAAACCATCTTCAGGGCTGCTGACAGTGGGGCTGGAACCCACTATCTCCCGATTACTGGATACTGGCCGCACTTAAGCGACTGCAGCTATCGAGCTCGGTACTTAACATGTTAACTTGATATGTTGAAGTTAACATTTATTTAATATTCGGCATGTTTTCCGGTGGGATTAGAAAACATGATACACTCACCTCTCGATTAACCGGGATAATGTAGGGTTAAGGCTTTCCGAATAAGTAAAATCGCGCTTAAACAGCAAAAAGTTAGAAATAGAACACGCGTACTGAAATAACAGTGAACCGGGCTGAGTGGCTCAGGCGGTTAAGGCGCTAGCCTTCCAACCCCAACTTGGCAGGTTCGATCCTGGCGCAGTCCGGTGGTATTTGAAGGTGCGCAAATACGGCAGCCTCGTGTCGGTAGATTTTCTGGCATGTAAAAGAATTCCGGCGGGACTAAATTCCGGCACCTCGGCGTCCCCGAATACTGCAAAAGTAGTTAGTGGGACGTAAAGCAAATAACATTATTATTATTATTATTATAAGTGATACTACTGTATTGTTTTTTATTAACTTACCCACTACGTTGCAGTAAAACTAGCACTTAGCACAATTAATAAACGAAAAAATAAACATCATTTTTCGTTGAAACTAATATGGCAAAGAAAAATATTCAGACTACGTAACTTGACTGTTTCCGAAAATAATCAGTCATGGTTTCCTGCTTTTGTGGCGTGCAGTTTTAGTGTTTTTGATATCGCGGTTGATCCGATTACGGTAATTCGAGAGTTGAGTGTAAATCAATTCATTGTTCGTGTGGTATCGGCGTGGCCTCGGCAAAGTTCGTATGGGTAAATTACATTAAAATTGTGCTCAGACGTTCTCAGAAAGTTTTTAAATCCAAACCTGTCTTCTGCTGTAAGTTGATTCAGAATTGCATCTACATTGTGCCTTCTATTCAGATATTGTAGAACTCACATTCTCCTTTTAAATTAGTGAGAGAAAATGTATAATTAAACTCATTACATAGAGCAACTTATTTTATTGCACATGATGTATGGAAAAATAAGAGTACATGTGCAGTGAAATGAAAAACACACTTTTTATAAGGGCAAATACAGGACGTTGATTTTTCTTGCAGTTAGGCGCCTTGATCTACGGGAGGATCGTCTGGTAACTCAATGTTACTTTCATCTTCGTTCTGAATACAGTTTGTCTGGAATTGCTCTTGGTAGAACGCCTGAGCATTAGCATATACCACCGGCCTGAGCCATTATCGAACTTGCCAACTTGGGGTCAGAAGGCCAGCGCCTTAACTGTCTGAGCCACTCAGCCCAAGTATACCCGAAATGATTATTTTAACCCAGTGAACGGCCCTGGCAATGCTAATATAGTGTTGACATTTAGCATAGCAGCACTTCACACAATGATGGTAACCTAGACACTAAAGATATAATAGTTTTTTACACATTAAAAGCATGAGTGCAAAAACTGTATTGACTTCTAAACACTGATATTTCACCACATGGAGGAGCTTCAGTTCGGTGTAGTCTGCTTGATAACAGATAACCACAGCATGAATCGGAAGGTGTTGGTAGTGTAAAACCCTGCGTTACAAATCCAGCTAATCCCTCCAAGACACTGTTTCTTCTGTGTAACAGGCGCCCTCTCCCCCCGCCCCTCCAATCCTAACTCCCTCCGAAACAATTCCTGTGGTAACATGTGAATATAATCATTATTTAATTCATACAATAATGTACGTATACAGAATTATGTTCCAGGCAATTCTCGGTTAAAACAGAATTATCATTAACGAAGTACATGCTGTAAGAAGTTAGATGTGCATGTACGACGTACGTTCATACCTCCACCTACAGCGAATCTGTGTGGTGCTAATATTGGACCGTGGGCTTACTGATGGGTATAACCTCAGTTTAGAATTATTGAGATATCACGGAGAACCACTTTTTTTAAGTTACCCAAGAGTGGCAGTTTCTAACTCGGTGATATTCAGGGGACTTAAAGGGAGTACTCTCGGTCTCAGGAAACCAGTTGACAACAGTGTTTACTAGATTCAGAAATAACATTTCGAAAGACAGAACCCGAAAACTTCAGAATACTAAGTCAGAAGTTTGTATCTTATATTCAAAATTTGCCACGATTTTCATAGTTACTGAAAATGAAAACTTGGCAGCGCAACAGCCCATTAAGTCCTTGACCTGACAAGATGACTCCTGCCCAGCTAGACGGCTTGCGGACGCTAGGTTGCCATGAGGTCATTGTGATGATAGCCTGTTCCCAGCCGTATTGTTTAGCTTTCTTGACCGAGTTCCCTGACTCTTCTATCAAACATCTCCTCAATTGCTGTCACTAGGATGAGTGAATCCCGCACCAGCTCACATCATTAAAACTAATGGACTACACGAAAATCGAACCCGGTGCCTTCAGGTAAAAGACAGGCACACTACTCCCTCGCCACAGGACTGATTGTATTGAGAGACAGAACTGCATAGCTTTCGCTCTTCAGTCTAGGTTTACAAGACTTTCTTCGCGCCCTTTGTGTATACGGTGTTCTTTTCTTCAGCCAGTTGTTATTTAAGAGCGCTGACGTACATACTTAGGGACCCTTTATGTTTATATGTCATATCTGTACTTCAGATTTTCTTAAAACCGACAGCAGTTCATAGGAAGTTAAACACATAGTAGTGTTTTGGTGCACAAAGATGGGTTATGTTTCCGCCTGTATCTATGAAATGTGGTCGGTAATAAATTAGAGCCGGGCTGAGTTGATCAGACGGTTGAGTAGCTGGCCTTCTGAACCCAACTTGGCAGGCTCGATCCTGGCTCAGTCCGATGGTATTTGAAGGTGCTAAAATACGCCATCCTCGTGTCGGTAGATTTACTGGCACGTAAAAGAACTCCCGCGGGACAAATTCGGGCACATCGGCATCTCTGAAACCGAAAAGGTAGTTAGTGGGACGTAAAAAGCCAATAAAAATGAATGTTTGTCTGTCTCGAATGGACTCAAAAACTACTGGAACGATTTCGCTGAAAATTTCACAATTTGTTCTTATTACTTCTGGGAGGGTTTAGGAAGTGGTTTGAACGAAATCCGATGGGTAGTTTTTTATGATGAGTAATTTTATGTAATTAATTTAATTGCAAAGCCACACGAAGATTGGTTCGACTTGATGGAAAGATTGTCACTAGGCGACAGCAGGGGAACACCCCGCCATGTTTTATAAAGTACCTTTCTTGCCAGGAGTTTATGACCATCCTTGTTATTTGGAAATAGCAATCCAGCATGCCGTGATCGAGATGTACTTTCGTCATAGGACCAACTTTGATAAATCTGCCCAGTTTGAAGAATGTAGCTGTGTATGCAGGCTATGAATATGAACTCCTCATCCCCTAAACCACTGGGGCAATTTCAGTCAAACTTGGTACACTTTGGTACACTTAAGACTTATTATCTGGAGATAAACACTGAGGGGGTAAGCACCGCTAGGGATGGGTGTGGGGAGGGGTGACATATAAAATAATCGAATCTATGGTTTTCGGGGTCGCTGAGACGAACAGTGACCCTCCGGATGTCGTTTAAGTCCAAGTTCAGGCGCCATAGGCATATTAGTGAGAAGGGGTGAAAAAGAAAAGGTCCAAATATGAAAGAGTTTATGGACATAATGTGTGTGTATGTTCCAGCATAGCTCTCAGCTAAACTTGGTATAAATGCGACACTATCTAAAAAAAAAAAACAAAAAAACACTATGGGGGCATAACAACCCTAGAGGAGGTGAAATGTAAAAAAATAATTCAAAATGATCGATTTTAGTGTCGAATTCATAGCTTTTGCGATCACTGAGATGAACTGTGGCACTCTGGATAAGGTTTAAGTTAATGTTCATCCCCAATCGGCAAAGGGGGTGAGAAGGGGTGAAAAATTACCTAAAATGGCCAAGATTATGGACTTATGTATGTGTGTATGTTCATCATAGCTGTCAAAAAAACTTGGCACACATAATATGACTTACTATCTGAAAAAATACTGTGGGGGTAAGACATTAGCGGAGGTGCGGAGGTAAAAAGTGGGAAGAAATAATACGAAACGACCAATATTGTTGTAGAATCTATAGTTTTCGGAATCACTTATGTGAATAGTGACACTCCGGATGTTGCTCAAGTCCAAGTTCAATCCCCATCAGCATAGCGGGTGAGAAGAGGTGAAAAAAAGGAAACGTCGGAAATAACAGATATTACGGATGAATGTGTGTATGTTCCCGCATAGTTCTCAACTAAACTTGATACATATATAACTTACTATCTGGAAAAATTACTGTAGGGACAATAAATCCCTAGCACCCCTAAAGGAATGGGGTGAAATGCAAAAATATCGAAAATGACCTCTAAGCCCTATTAGTGTCAAATCCATAGTTTTTGTAGTAGCTGAGGTGAATTGTGATATTCTGGATGCCGTTTAAGTCAAAGTTCATTCCCAATCGCGAAAATGGGGGTTAAAAGGGATGAAAAAGAATGTAAAAAATGACCGAGATTATGGATGTACGTGCGCATGTTCCAGCATAGCTCGCATCCAAACATGGTACACATATGACGTACTATTTGGGGGGAAATTACTATGGAGGTGAGGAATGGGAGGAGACGACATATAAAAAAATAATTAAAACTAACCGAGATTAATGTCGAATACATTGTTTATGTGTGGCTGAGATGAATTGTGTCGCTCTAGATACCATTCAAGCCGATGTTCAGCCCCCATTAGGACGGGGGGTGAGATGACGTGACAAGTAAATAGTATAAAATGACCGAGATTAGTGTTGAATCCACAGTTTTTGGGATCGCAAGGCAGAATTCTACAAAAATGTTCAAGGAATTCTACAAAAATTCACTTCACACATCATTAATAGGCAATACAAATCTTTTTTTTTTTTTTTGCTAGGGGCTTTACGTCGCACCGACACAGATAGGTCTTATGGCGACGATGGGATAGGAAAGGTCTAGGAGTTGGAAGGAAGCGGCCGTGGCCATAATTAAGGTACAGCCCCAGCATTTGCCTGGTGTGGAAATGGGAAACCACGGAAAACCATTTCCACGGCTGCCGATAGTGGGATTCGAACCTACTATCTCTCGGATGCAAGCTCACAGCCGCGCGCCTCTACGCGCACGGCCAACTCGCCCGGTAATACAAATCTTAAAGGTAAATACTGAAATATTATCCGGGCAACGCCGGGTACAACAGTAATAAATAAATAAATAAATAAATAAATAAATAAATAAATAAATAAATAAATAAATAAATAAATAAATAAATAAATACATCAGAAGTTTTCCATTTAATTTCTATTTTCTGAAATTCTGTTTTATAAAGAAGAAAATCCATTGAAGTTTCAGGAGGTCTGCCTACACTGTTTTTTCATCGTCGTCTTCCATGCTTTTCCATTTCACACACAAACGAATGCTGCATCCTCCGCTGTCCTAATCCCAAAATATTTCACACTGCCACATTTTCTTCGCTACACGGGAAAGCATAGAATCAAGGATATGTTTGTGGGATTAGAAAACAAGAGAACAAAAAAAGTGCGAGTGTCTGTAATAGAGTAAAGAAGGAATGTAGAGGTTTATTTTTTTCGCGAAGAAAAAGTACAGTACTGATGGGATGAAACAAAAAATTATTTACACATTAATGTGCAGACATGGGTTTGAGTACATTAGTTAGTAATGGATGGTGATAGGACAAGTACGTAACGTGCTATTGGGTTGTTAAATTGTTTACGTAGCGACTGAACAGAGCATCGGTTCACGTACTTTCGTAGTGGAGGTGGCTGGGTCGTTGTTTAATTCGAGGGCGAACGTATCACGAAGGAAAGGAACTCTTGACCACGTGATGGCTTCATATCGATGTCCAAATCACCACTAATTACGACAGGTATAGCAACGTACTGTACGTACAGATGATGCTACTGACTTAACGTAGATGACGAACACTGGTAGCCATGATGTTGGGAAATTGATGGCGCTAATTACAGGTAGACCAATACCGACTCCATTTCTCAAACCTTAAGGCTGATGACACACGGAGCGCTATTGGCCGAGTCGGCCGCGGAGTCTGCCGCCGCCTGTGATTGATACACAGAGCGGTTTTTGCCGATTGCGACAAAACACACGAGCGAGTGCGACGTTAGATGAGGCAAGATGTCGTTGGAGGCAAGACAAACTACAATTTTCAGACCACAATACAGAAAAAACATGGCTGCCGTACCGCGCCAAAACTGACATTGCGAGGAGTAGCCTACTAATGTATGAATTGATACTTACCAATAATGCCACGTAAATTTAGCTGAATGTATGTATTCAATCTATGGCGCTAGAGCGCTCTCATAATCTGCCGTCTGTCGGCGAGCACCACTGTGCCTGATTCATCTCATCTGATACGATAGAAACATGCGCTGACTCGGCGGCAGACTCAGCAAAAACCACTCCGTTTACGGTAGATTTGCCGACTAGGGCCGCCGTTTGCTGGCGGTGCAGCGAGCGTTTTGATGACTTTGGGCGCGCTCTAGCGCCATAGATTGAATTCAGCTAAATTTACGCGGCATTATTGGTAAGCATCAATTCATACATTATTAGGTTACTCCTCGCTATGTCAGTTTTGGAGCGGTACGGCAGCCATGTTTTTTTTCTGTATTATTGTCTGAAAATTGTAGTTTGTCTTGCCTCATCTAATGTCGCGCTCGCTCGTGTGTTTTGTCACAGTAGGCAAAAACCGCCCTGTGTATCAGTCACAGGCGGCGGCCGACTTGGCCAAAACCGCTCCGTGTGTCGTCAATAGTGTACTTGCACTTGTGTTCCTCAAAGGCGAAAGACCAACTACGTCTTTAGTGCCTGAACGTTTCATCACTAAGTTTGCCACCATTGTGTGAGGTGCTGCATGTGATATGTCGACATATGGCTTTAAGTTCCCAAAAAGGAAAGTTTAACATCACCAAGATGGCAAATCGAGTCGTCGGGCGCACTGGAAACGTGGGCTTGTTGTTTTAGCATGCAATCGATGGAATTTCGTGAAAGTTGACGATTTTATTTGTAGATATAAGTGTGCGAGTGTATTTATATGGGTCAGTAGACACTTAGTATCGGTAATTATACGCAGTAATGTGAGAATGTGTTTGTTTTGATCCTGTTGTGAACCGGTTTTTTAAGTCGAACTACGGCAATACCTCTCATAAAAACTGTTCTTAAATTTCATCATCATCATCATCTGTTTACCCTCCAGGTTCGGTTTTTCCCTCGGACTTAGCGAGGAATCCCACCTCTACCGCCTCAAGGGCAGTGTCCTGGAGCTTCAGACTCTTGGTCGGGGGATACAACTGGGGAGTATGACCAGTACCTCGCCCAGGCGGCCTCACCTGCTATGCTGAACAGGGGCCTTGGGGAGGGATGGGAAGACTGGTTTTGATAGGCAAGGAAGATGGAAGGAAGCGGCCGTGGCCTTAAGTTAGGTACCATCCCGGCATTCGCCTGGAGGAGAAGTGGGAAACCACGGAAAACCACTTCCAGGATGGCTGAGGTGGGAATCGAACCCACCTCTACTCAGTTGACCTCCCGAGGCTGAGTGGACCGCGTTCCAGCCCTCGTACCACTTTTCAAATTTCGTGGCAGAGCCGGGAATCGAACCCGGGCCTCCGGGGGTGGCAGCTAATCACGCTAACCACTACACCACAGAGGCGGCATGTTCTTAAATTTTCTAAGGAATAAACAATTAAGATAAGTTGATAAGGATTATACATCGTGACTATTTTGAAGTCGATGACAAAACAGTATTGTGCAAACATCATTTTGAGAATACCGTTAAGTCTGAGGTTAGGTAAAGCAGGGAGCACACTGCATCCGCTCCGCTCGGTTCAGTTCAGTTCGGTTTCCCTCGTATCCGTTCGTATCAGTTCGTCTGCCGCACATAGCTTCCGTCTCTATCCAGTCAGTGAACCCAGCTTGTAACAGCGTGTGTAGCAATGTCGAGCTCTTCGTCCGAAGACGGAGAAATTATAGCTATTGCATTAGCCTGCGAAGAAGAAGAGAGAAAAGAAAGAAGATTTTGGATACATGAAATAAATTTGAAAAGGGAACAGTGTGGTGAATATAACCTTCTCTTCCCAGACTTGCTACGTGATGAGGACAAATTCTTTAAATATTTCAGAATGTCAAGCCTGAAGTTTTTTGAGTTGTTAAGTGTGCTGCCCCTCCAAAAAATGGAATCAAATTTCAGAAAACCAATATCACCTGGTGAACGACTAGCAGTAACAATGAAGTAAGTAATATTTCCTTTCACATTTTATTTAAGATTACATGTAAGAAGAATAGCATAATAATAATAATAATAATAATAATAATAATAATAATAATAATAATAATAACAAAGATCAATGATAATTCAAACCAGTGTGTCGTCTGTGGGGGCAGTCAAATTTTTTAGCTCAAATTCTGTTAGAAGAGCATTAACTCTGGATTTAAATTCAATCTGTAAAAGAGGATTGAACGATCTAACAGTTTCTTCCACGGCTTCAAAATACTTTTTTAAGGAATCCGCGGGCTTTCTGTCTAATTTTGAATATTTTACATTTAAAAAATTGTCCAGCACATCAGCTACAGAGGTATTCGACCTCTTTCTACGCACAGAAGCCGTGGACGGAGTTGCTGCCTCACTGTCACTTTTCGTCGATTCACTTGAAACTATCTGTGATGCTTCAGCGTCTACCGATTCCTCTTCTTCCTCTGTTTCCTGGGTTTCAGCCGGCATGTTCGATTGCTGAGGTCTCTCAGAGAAAAAGGGGATGAGAAAACTCATAGATTCTTGATGCTTCCACAGTTTCATACTTGTTGCAGCCTGACCACTTGTTGTCTTCTGCTTTTTTATATGTTTTCTATAATTGTCTCGCAAAGAATTCCATTTTTTCTTGCACTCGACAGCTGAAATAAAAAAGAAAAGTATATATTGTAAGTGTCGGATTGTTAGCAATAGGCCAACATTGAGTTCGAACTTTTGAGCTTAAGGGCACACGTTTATATCTTAATTACAGGTTTCTTGGTTACGGAGATTCCTTTGCCAGCATTTCATTCAGCTACAGACTGGGCGAGTCAACAGTTCGGAAAATCGTATATGAGACCTGCAGAGTTATCTGGGATACCTTAACAGAGGACTTCATGCCAGTACCAACAAAAGAACACTGGCAAAATATTGAGGAAGGGTATGCATCTTTATGGCAATATCCAAATTGCATTGGTGCGATCGACGGCAAGCATGTAGTATTTGAGAAGCCGCCGAACACAGGCTCCTTATTTTTTAATTACAAAAAGCAATTTAGCATTGTGTTACTAGCTTTAGTGGATGCAGAATATAGGTTCATTACAGTTGATGTAGGAGCCTATGGGAGAAACAGTGATGGTGGCATTTTTCGGGCTTCCAACTTAGGAAGAAGACTGATAAACGAAACTCTAGATTTACCAGGGGAGAAACCATTGCCAGGAATGAATGCTCTGTTGCCCCATGTTATTGTTGGTGATGAAGCTTTTCCATTGTTACAAAATGTTATGCGACCATTTCCTGGTACTCAGCTGGCAAACGATGAAAGAAAGCAAGTTCACAACTACAGGCACAGTCGCGCTAGGCGGGTGAGCGAAAATGCATTTGGAATACTTACGAAGAAATTCAGAATTTATTTGAAAAAATTCAACATTTCCCCTGAGCATCTCGAAATAATTGTTATGGCCACAACTGTCTTGCATAACTACCTCAGGAATGATTCTTGTTCCTGGCAGTTAGGTGAACTGGAGAACAACGAAGTGCCTTTAGCAATTGAAAATTTATCAAGGATTGGTGGTAATAACGTGAGGAGAGCATTTGAAATTAGGGAAAAAATTGCAGATTACTTTGTTTCTCCTCAAGGAAGAGTACCATGGCAAGACAAAGCATTCAATCGCGGCGTCAACTGATATTGTTTCAGTGTTAAATGAGAAATAATCACACACACGATGGCTAAATTTGTGTGATTTTCCAATGTGTAATGGAACTGCAATTTATATTTGTTTTGTGTTAATATGTATTTCAATTATCTTCACAGTAAAACATAAGTTAATAAAAGCTTTTGTCTGTCGTAGTATTACTACTATTATTATTTAGCACAATAGCGTATACCCCTAGAAATATCTTGTTATCAAAGGAAATAACAAACATACCTGGAAAATTTACGACCTGGCTGATCATCTCCCACGCATTCCTTGTTTTTGCCATATCATGATAGCTGTTGTCACTCTGGTCGTAAAGAATAGGATGTCTTTTTACGACTTCAATCAGCAGTTCTTCGTTGATCGCACTCATTTTACTCAAATAACACACTTCACTAGACGCTCGCACGTTGGTCTACCTTCCGTCTTCCGTCAACTTTGCTTGTGAGGGCAAGCTCGACTGAGCGGATGGTGGGGGAGAAATGCTGAAGCGTGCGGAACTGAAGCAGTAGGCGGCTGGACATTTGTTTACACGTGAAGCAAATCTCCAAGGTCAACTGAACTGAACGGAACGGAAGCAGTGTGCTCCCTGCTTAAGACTTCTTTCTAATTCTAAATTATGAACCTATTCGTATTCCTCGAAATTTTGTTTTAGATAGATGATAACTGATACGGTACAAATGAAATGTCGTATGGCGTTCAGTGCCGGGATATACCAGGAAAGGTTCAGCTCGCCAGGTGCAGGTCTTTCTATTTGACGCCACCTGCGTGTCGTGATGAGGATGAAATGATGATGAAAACAACACATACACCCAACCCCCGTGCCATTGGAATTAACCAATTAAGGTTAAAATCCTCGACCCGGCCGAGAATCGAACCCCGGACGCTCTAAACCGAAGGCCAGTACGCTGACCGTTCAGCCAACGAGTCGGACACTGATACGGTGATGTTCCGTCAGTATCTATGTGCTTTAAAGTGTCGAGTACTTTAGATGCATGTATATTTTACAAAAACCCGTGCCTGCCTGCGGAAAAGTTTGGCTGTATCTTGGACAGATGGAGCAATCTGAAGAATTTGGTGAGTTGTCTTGTCCATTAGAGTGATGAAACGGTCTCTCTCTGAAAGAATAACTTAATTCATAACTGTACACTGTTACACGGAATAAACCATGACTTGGATGGATTAGTTGGGTTTGTAATGCAACGTTTTACAGTACGAACACCTTCCGTTTCATGCTGTGGCTATCTATTTATCAAGCAGTCCACACCATATTGAAGCTTGTCCATGTAGTTTAGAGACATCAGTGGTTCGGGTCAATAGTGAACTTGCACTCGTGTTCCTCAAAGCCGAAAGACCAATTATGTCTTTAGTACCTGAACGTTTCATTACTAAGTTTACCACCATTGTGAGAGATGCTGCCATGTGATATGTCGACATATGGCTTAAGTTTCCAGAAAGGAAAGCTTAACATTACTAAGGCCGTTGATTGGGTTAGCATAATCATTTCTGGATTACTCCTTGATAGTCGCCAACGTTGCGTGAAGAGACGGCACTAGACGTAGAAGAACAAGAACAAGAACAAGATGAACCGTATACCGGATTTCAGAATTCTCTTTATAGAATTCTGATCAGCCCGGGAGTCAGTCATGTCATTGCACCCTCCTCCCATTCTTATAGCACTAAACATGGCTTCAACTGGATCTCCTGAAAAGGCCCGTGTCAGCACATTAAAAAAAAAATCTATTCTGTAGAAGATGAACAATGCACGAAGAAGTAGATAAAGCAGTAAAAATAATAGCGTGATGTGTTTCTTTGGTAAGTCCCTTTTAATTGAGAGCTTTAGACGCTTCTTGTATCTCTTCAAGATATTGACAGAAATCGTCTTTCAGCCATTGGAGACGCTCGTCTGCTGGAGAAAAGAACATAATTTTTTCCGGATTGTTTTGCCTCAAGTGCTGTGAGTTATCGCTGGTGTCATGAACACTGAAGAATTTATACACAGATTTTATAAATCGTGTCCGCCTCTGTGGTGTAGTGGTTAGCGTGATTAGCTGCCACCCCCGGAGGCCCGGGTTCGATTCCCGGCTCTGCCACGAAATTTGAAAAGTGGTACGAGGGCTGGAACGGGGTCCACTCAGCCTCGGGAGGTCAACTGAGTAGAGGTGGGTTCGATTCCCACCTCAGCCATCCTGGAAGTGGTTTTCCGTGGTTTCCCACTTCTCCTCCAGGCGAATGCCGGGATGGTACCTAACTTAAGGCCACGGCCGCTTCCTTCCCTCTTCCTTGCCTATCCCTTCCAATATTCCCATCCCTCCACAAGGCCCCTGTTCAGCATAGCAGGTGAGGCCGCCTGGGCGAGGTACTGGTCATACTCCCCAGTTGTATCCCCCGACCAAGAGTCTGAAGCTCCAGGACACTGCCCTTGAGGCGGTAGAGGTGGTATCCCTCGCTGAGTCCGAGGGAAAAACCGAACCTGGAGGGTAAACAGATGATGATGATGATGATGATTATAAATCGTATGGTAGGTCCAGCCTCCGAAAAATCGACTCTTGCGATGACTTTTCCATTAGGAACTGCAAAGCTGCTGTGACTGGCGGTGAGAACACTTGCAAAGCATAGAGTACATTCATCTTTTCAAAAGAACTTGGTTCGACGTGCTTCCTCGTTAAATTCAGGACCGGTTTCACTACGAGATTCTTCTGAAGACGATACAGCTTCTTTAAGAGAGATGCAGTGATAATGCCGTCTTTATCTGCCATATCATGCTCAAGAAAATGAAATCTGATGTTTTTAATAATATGACAACAATCGAAAGACAAATATAGTTGTCGCAAGGCGTTGCATGG
The DNA here is from genome assembly GCF_040414725.1 of Anabrus simplex. Classification (NCBI taxonomy): domain Eukaryota; kingdom Metazoa; phylum Arthropoda; class Insecta; order Orthoptera; family Tettigoniidae; genus Anabrus; species Anabrus simplex. Next base: position 173,883,821 of record NC_090272.1, read on the forward strand.
ATAAACTACACACGACCTTTAATTCTCCATCATCAAATTTCTCAAACATTGAAGTATTTGTTCTATGAATGTCCGTCACAAGACTAATGACATAGAAACCACATTCTTCGACAGCTTTCAAAACCTGCTGAACCAGGAGGAAAAGCTCATGTCCTTGTAATGCCTTCACCATGAAGTAGGCAGCCGGAATTGTAAATTTCTTCGTCAACCCATGAATCACAAAACACAACAATTTGTTGGCGAGCTGAGGGTTTGTTCCAATCTCTTCGTTATAGACTCCCTCTGCTTCGACCAGTCCATAGAATCTGTCCTCTTCTTTATTATATAGCAGCCGCTCTTTAATTTGCCATTTCTTCGCAAATAAGGGAGCAAACTTTGTCCAGATCATTCAAATTAGTTGCTTCTGCTTGCAGTCTTTCCTTTCTTAGTGGCTCCATACTTCACCGTCCCTAGATACCTGTCTAATGTACTACGTGAAGGTGACAGTATTCTTTTTTGTTATTTGATTTACTTCGCACCGGCAAAGATAGGTCTTATGGCGACGTTGGGACAGGAAAGGCCTAGGAATGGGAAGAAAGCGGCCGTGGCCTCAATTAAGGCACAGCCCCAGCATTTGCCTGGTGTGAAAATGGAAAACCATCTTCAGGGCTCCCGACAGTGGAATTCGAACCCACTATCTCCCGGATGCGAGCTCACAGCTGCGCGCCCCTAACCGCACGGCCAACTCGCCCGGTGTGACAGGATTAATTTTGATCTCCGCCCATACTCGTAACCTTTCGGAGGAGCAATCCGCCAACAAATACAATGCCGTATAGTTTCTTCAGACCATACTGGGCGCAGTTTCTGGAAGTTATTCACTTGATCTTGAAGATAAATGGCCTTTTCAACACCCTCACCTGCAGCTTTCCTTGATCGGTGTAATTTTTCTACCAGATCTACTATTTTCTTCTTCATTCTGAATAGCGCAACACGAAGCCTTTTATTTGTTCTCTTTAGATTTTCCATGCTGCTGTCATCCAACATATCAACTTGACAACCAACGTCACACGGTTCGTTGTTACTAGTATTTAGGCCTACCCCTGTATCCGTAAACGGAGAGTCGACTGGAAAGGGAAAGAGAAAGAACCTGACATTAGTTTAGCTATAACTGTAAAACCGAAACAACTAAATAGGCCCTACTTGAGTAATGAATAATAATAATAAGAAGAAGAAGAAGAAGAAGAAGAAGAAGAAGAAGAAGAACAGGTCCGCCTCTGTGGTGTAGTGGTTAGCGTGATTAGCTGCCACCCCCGGAGGTCCGGGTTCGATTCCCGGCTCTGCCACGAAATTTGAAAAGTGGTACGAGGGCTGGAACGGGGTCCACTAAGCCTCGGGAGGTCAACTGAGTAGAGGTGGGTTCGATTCCCACCTCAGCCATCCTGGAAGTGGTTTTCCGTGGTTTCCCACTTCTCCTCCAGGCAAATGCCGGGATGGTACCTCACTTAAGGCCACGGCCGCTTCCTTCCCTCTTCCTTGTCTATCCCTTACAATCTTCCCATCCCTCCACAAGGCCCCTGTTCAGCATAGCAGGTGAGGCCGCCTGGGCGAGGTACTGGTCATTCTCCCCAGTTGTATCCCCGACCCAACGTCTGAAACTCCAGGACGCTGCCCTTGAGGCGGTAGAGGTGGGATCCCTCGCCGAGTCCGAGGGAACAGCCAACCCTGGAGGGTAAACAGATTAAGATAGATAGATAGATAGATAGATAGATAGATAGATAGATAGATAGATAGATAGAAGAACAGTATATTGACACGATTTTATACTACTAACAAACGACTCGTAATTGAATCTATGACAGCATATTAATCTTTTTTTTTTGTACCTTCACGTTAACAGTACAATTATCCACAGAAATTATATTACTTAGCATGTAATACTTCAAACCTTACATAACGCTTACCATTTTCTCCAATAATGTTTGGAAAGCTCTTGTTAGACGTCTCTGTACTTGAATCCCTTCTCTTCCTCTTCGCTGAAATTAGCGGTTGTTTATAAGCTGGATAATCAAGGAAAAGGCTGGGTACAGATCCTGTTTTTAATTTTCGCGTTTTGCTGGTCACTTTGAAATCGTCATTTACGAAATGTAGACTGCAAACCACGGAAAAGTCAGAAGGAATTCATTTACCTCCCTTGCTGTTTCCTTCTCTTGATATTGTACTTAACCACTTTCGACGCAATTCTGTACTTGAAGGTATTCCAAGGAATGAAATACCACGGCAATCTGGTTTCCCTTTCTTTGATTTGCAGAATTATACGCAGCAGTATACCATTTTCACTGAAAACAAGTACAGTACTACCCAAAGAGGATGGTACTACCCATTTCCCGATATTTCATTCCGAAAGGACTGGAGCCGGTTGGTGCTGCCACCTGCTGTTGGTATTTGTAAATAGGTGTTTCATTTAGTGCAATATTAAAATGTAATGAGCAGGCAGTATAAGCAGCCATCGGATCCAGATCGAGCAGGCAGAGTGAAGAACACAAGCGCTACTGTTCCGTATAATAATACTGTATAAGACAGCTTTGTGAGACCTCTTATTGACCGCACACAACGCCAATTAAGGTGCATTAAACTTAATTAAATAATATGACCATTAAGATAGAAGAAACAAATTGAATTGCTTTGTGTGTAATTGTCGGAACTCGTGAAGACGGTATCCTTGACCAAATACAGACCACTGTCCCTCTCATGACTCAGCTTTCTTCAGCGAGAGGGATCATTTTTTGTAATGTACAGCTTTTATTGATAGACTGATGAGTTCGTTGTTTTGCTCCTTTTTAAAACAATAACTACCGCGACTAACTCCACACTTTATTGAGCTTGTAAAATAGTACATTGTTTCGTGAGCCCCGTGTGAAATAATGCATGACCTAATGCACGACCATTCTTACTGCTTAATTCACTTGAATAAATGCTCCTCCACATCCTTTCTCTTCGGCTTCGAACCTAATGATTACCGATCGTACTAGGCAAAATGCCTATGCTTTATCTTTATAAATGAATAACACAAACTACTGCATTTAACAGCATAAGTTCATTTCGGGGTCTAAGGCTGATGACACACGGAGCTGTTTTTGCCGAGTCGGCAGCCGCGTCGACCGCCGCCTGCGATTGACAGTTCTGCTTGGACCAGCGTGCGTGCAAGTCAGGGCAGCTAGTGAGCTCTCGAACTGAGTGTACGGTCTAACGAGTCTGTTTTTACTTGTGTATAAGTGACTATCTGATAAACTCTTGACAGTGGTGACAGATAGGGTTGTTCGAGATATCTATGTGTTCATAGTTAAACGATCATCATGATAGTGGAAAGGAAGAATACGATTGTGATCAACTTCACCGACAGAGACACGCCCCGACCAGCCCCATACGAAGTGCATGACTGGATTTTTGACACCTTGCACCTAGACGAAAGTGACATCGAAATGATCCAGCTTAATGGTATATCGCGGCAAGTGTACATAAAATGCAAGAAGCAGGAAACAACTGAAAAACTGCTACAGGATTATGCAGGTGAGCACTCCTTCTTACACAGTAATGGGTTCCGTAGCAAAGTGACTATTGATTCTGCGGGACTAGGTACAAAGTTGGTGAGAATCTTTAATCTTCCGATGGAGGTACCTCATAGAATAATTGTGGAACAAATTAGTAAATATGGGACAATTTTTTCGATTCAGGATGAAACGTGGAGCTCTGGTTTCCGGTACAAGGTTCATAATGGTGTACGAGCAATTCGACTAATGTTAAAGCAACATATACCGTCTTACTTAGATATTGGTGGGCATAAAGCCCTGATCAGTTACGAAAATCAGCCTACTACGTGCTCGTCTTGTAATGCAGTGGGACACTTACGGGGTCAATGCCCACGACGTAAACAACCTGTCCAGCTAAGCGAACAGCCTGCTAGTCCCACCTGGGCGACCTTGGCCAGTGGGAAACTGCCGACACAGCGCAGTCCGCTGCAAGCTACGCAGTTGACTCCTGAAGACAACTTACACAGTTCATCACCTAGTGACTTACATGAAGCTACACAGGAAACACAACATGATCACCAGAACACTATGCCGGCCACTTCTGTGACGCACAGGGAGACAGAGTTATTAGGTCAACAGGTGGGGGATCAGATAACTGAGAACGACAATTCTGATAATAGTCATCAAATACCGCAACCGGAAAGGCTAACTACGCTCGAGTCAGATGCCGTACGGCCAGCACAGCTACCCCACGAAACAAATTATAACCAGTTACCCCCTCCAATAACTCCGGATATGGAAACAGAGGGCGGAGATGTATTGACACCGCCAACATCCGTCAAAGACAGTAATATGCAAAGTAGGGAAGAGCATAATATATCACCGACCTTCGCACATGCGGGACCCCCGTCGGTGGAAGAAATGGAAATTACGGAAACAAAACTACCTCCAGTTAGCCAACGGGATCCTAGGTTAAAGCGGCCGGTAGATGATACTGGTAAAAAGAAAGTCACTAAAATTAGCAAACATGTTCCGAATAAATAACTTAAGCACTCGTCTCCATCTTCAAACACATCATTATGATTGGCGCTGTGTTCTTTTCCTTAAGCATTCTACTTCTTCATACCATAGCATCGCTTAATGTAAATTGCCTGAGAAGTCGCAGCAAACAGGTCCTCTTACACGAATTTATTAGAGATGATGACATCGATATCCTCTTCCTACAAGAAGTTAACGTCTTTACTTTGCCTTACCTGGGGAATAATTACCAGTATGTTGCCAATCCTGGGGAAGACTCGAGAGGTACTGCAATTATATACCGATCTGGATTACACATTAAACTTTGTGAAACACACCCTAGTGGGAGGATCACGTCGATATTAACAGAAGATAACACACTGTACATAAACATCTACCTGCACTCTGGAACACATCGTCGTCACGAGCGAGAGGAATTTCTGACCACACACTTACCATTCTATTTACGACATAACTACAAAGACTTAATTTTCGGTGGGGATTTTAATTGTGTTTTACACGCCAAAGACCAGAGAGGAGAATTCAACCCTTCTCCTGCACTTGAAAGGATATGTCAGGCCTTAGAGCTTCGTGATGGATGGGAAAGTAAACATGGCAATTTCGTACAATTTACATTTTTCCGAGGAACAGCGGCTTCTAGAATTGATAGATTTTACGTTAACAGAGACCTAGCACCGCATATACATGACATCAGTGTTAAAATATTACCCTTCAGTGATCATCACGCTGTCCTACTGAAGATTCGTACCACTAGGAGAATACCTGTTATCGGGAAGGGATATTGGAAACTAAATAATGCGTTGCTTGATGACGAGCAAGTGAAAGAGAGCTTTCAACAGATGTGGTCACATATGCTCCGTCGTCTCACCCAACAGGGCCCTTTAACTGTACACAAGTGGTTGCATAAGGTTAAACCGGCGATTCAATCCTTCTTTAAGAAACATGGAGCAGAAAAAGCACGTAACAGACGGAAAACTCTGCACTCTTACTACACTATACTAACTGACCTTCTGCGCGTCAACAGGCAGGTTACAACGTAAACAGTCACATAGCCGCAGTTAAACGAAGAATAACAGCTATTCAGGAGAACATCCTACAGGGTTCCTTAGTTCGTTCGTGTTCTAATTCACCCTTAGCAGAAGAAAAAGCTCAGCTTTATCATGTAGCCCATGAAAAAATGAACGGGAAGAGCAAAGTAATATCTACTCTTCATACAGATGACAACAGACGACTCTCATCTACTAAAGACTGTCTAAATGAAACTGAGAAATACTTCCGCGAAACGTTCCGGGACTGTGAGAATTCCCCGCTAGATCAAACGAACATTCTGTCTTTCGTCGATCAACAACTCAATGATGATGATAGGCAACAGCTCCTCCGTCCCATTGAAGAAAGTGAACTATTCGAGGCCCTACGATCGGCCAGTAAGAGATCAGCTCCCGGCCCTGATGGTCTGACTTACCTTTTCTACAAAAAGTACTGGAACATCCTGAAAACAACCCTTTTAACACTAATGCAACTATTGTTCGCCAATCTACAAGATTGCACAGGCGTTAATGAAGGCATTATAATCCTTATACCCAAAGTCGCCGCACCACGAACTGTATCGGATTTCCGCCCGATAACACTCCTCAACACTGATTACAAACTCTTCATGAAAATACTGGCGAAAAGAATACGTCCCTACCTTAATAACATCATCAAAGAAGGGCAAACATGTGCTATACCCGAAAGGAAAATTACCCACATCCTACAGGCAGTAAGGAATGCAGTGTTACACTTTGAAGCAGAACCAACTGAAATGGGCGCGATTCTAAACCTGGACTTCCGAAAAGCTTTCGACAGAGTGCATCATGGGTACCTGTTAGCAGTGCTGCAACGCTTGGGTCTCCCAACCGCAATATGCAATCTTATTCGAACCCTGTATAGTTCGGCGCATTCTCGAATCCTTCTTAATGGACTCTTCTCCAGACCAATTCCAATTAAGACATCGGTACGACAAGGATGTCCCCTCTCAATGACTCTTTTTGCTTTAAGTATTGAGCCCTTTATTCGGGCAGTCCACTTTGTACTGTGCACGATTCCCAACCCCCAGAGCCTGTTCACGGTTGCAGCCTATGCTGACGACGTCACCATATTACTGCAGACACCCACCGTTACCCCACAGTTGAAGAGTATAATAACAACTTACGAGAAAGCCTCTAATGCCCAAGTCAGTTATCAAAAATCCGAGATACTACCGCTTGGTAGCTGGTCACAAGAGATGACAATTGCGTCCATACCAATTAAAGATAGAATTAAGATTTTGGGATTAGTGTTTACCCCTAATATGTCCCAAAATATTGACATAAACTGGTCAACCATAGTTTCAAGGGTACGCGCCACATTGTCAATCAGTTTGAGTCGACACCTGAACATCATCCAAAAGGTGTGGCATATAAACTTGTATGCCTTGTCTAAATTGTGGTATGTGGCACAAATTCTACCCATGCCGGTAAAAATAAGCCAGCGAGTTGAACTCTGTATTAGTTATTATTTGTGGCGCGGATATATGTTTCGTGTAGCAAGGTCACAAGTGAGAAAATCCGTAGCGCAAGGAGGACTGGGTCTCATAGCAGTCGGCGAAAAATGCCAAGCGCTTTTAATGCGAGAGATAATGATTGCGAAGACGGGAGTAGGAGCTGCTCATAATACTTACTTTTGGAATACACATCAGCAAAACCCGAAGTATTTAGTGCCGACTCGATGTTTTAGAAGAGCGCTGCAAGCGATAGATACGGTACGAGTGACAGGAAACAACGTTCCTCCTACACGAGTAATATACAATCATCTATTACAGAAGAACGAAACACAACCCCAGATCACGGAGAAGTACCCAAATCGGAAATGGAATGAAATCTGGAGAAATTTCAAAGATCCTCTTATACCAACTGACTGGAAAGTAGCCGCATATAAAGCTATAAACGAAATTATTCCCACAGAAGATAAAAAATTCCGTCACAACATCACCCAATCCCCACTCTGTAAAAAATGTCTGGAGGTGGACACACAGAGGCATAAACTTACTACCTGTGGAAATGTCAAAGTTATCTGGAAATGGTTTTGTTCTGTGCTAAGACAGATGACAGGATCGACGAATCCTAATGCAGCTTACAGAGCAGCCTTAGAGCTCGATTTCGGTACGCAGCACTTGAAATTTGCGCAAACCTGGCTTGTCATGGGGTATCTTTATTTTGTCCAGACAAACGAACAGTGCTCCCTTAACACGTTCATTCGTCTTCTAAAAGATGCCAAACGAACATTACTGAAACGTGTGCCATCGAGAGAGAAACATCAAGTTAAGGAACTCGAGAGTGTTTCATTATAACAGTCGAATGGTCGTGCAGTGGATAGTGCAGTGTTTTTCACGCGATGTGTTTTGTGCCAATGGTTTTTTTTTCTTTTTTTTTTCTTTCCTCTCAGTTGAAATGACTACTCTCTAGAACAATCAGGACAGAAGGACTTGTGACTAGTGCACATTATACTGTCATAAGAGATTCCGTGCTTTGCTTGTTGTGTTACCTTTGTATGTTGACACTGTATCTTGTTATTTGTGAGAAATAAATGATTTAAAAAAAAAAAAAAATTGATACACAGAGCGGTTTTTGCCGACTGTGACGAAACCACTGCCTGCTCGATCTGCACCTAAAATGACTGCTTATAAGCAGTCATCGGGTGCGTATCGAGCTGGCAGTGGTCAAAACACATTAGCGAGCGCGACGTTAGGTGAGGAAGTTAGCTAACATTATATAAAAATAAATTATTGTTCTTATTCCAACAGTCTGCTTACTCTATATGTCCTTTTACGTGTATATTATTGAATTTCAAAGATACTTCATGATATCTAATACAGGAATACCTACCAATGATGCAATCGCCGCGTAAATTCAGCCACGGCCGACTGGATCTATCGCTAGAGCGACGCATAAAGTCGGCCGTGATTCAGCTGAATGTATTAAATCAATGGCGCTAGAGCGCGCACAAAGTCTTCAAAACGCTCGCTGCACCGCCAGCTAAACGACAGGCCGAGTCGCCAAATCTGCCGCCTGTCGGCGAGCACCGCTGTGTCTGTTTCATCCCATCTGATACAATAGAAACATGCGCCGACTCGGCTGCCGACTCGGCAAAAACTCCTCCGTGTGTCATCAGCCTTTTAAGGGTTACAGAAAATGTAGCATTACACATGTTTGCCTTTTGTAAATGTATAATGTCTATAAATGCCTATTTGACATTTTTTTTTTTTTTTTTTTTACGATATTAACATTGCATTGCATTGAAAATAGCTGTCCTTTCTAATTTTCGACATTACGCGACGAACCCTCAAAGCGAAAAATCGAGATTGCGCTGTAACAAGGTTTGCATCTTTACTGAACTGATTCCCGGTTCTGCCACGAAATTTGAACAGTGGTACGAGGGTTGAAACGGGGTCCACTCAGTCTCGGTATGACAACTGAGTAGAGATGGGTTCGATTCCCACCTCAGCCATCCCCGAAGTGGTTTCCCGTGGTTTCCCACTTCTCCTCCAGGCAAATGGCGGGATGGTACCCAACTTAAGGCCACGGCAGCTTCCTTCGCTCTTTCTTGCCTGCCCCTTCCAATCATCCCATCCCTCCAAAAAGCCCCTATTCAGCATAGCAGGTGAGGCCGCCTGAGCAAGGTACTGGTCCACCTCACCAGTTGTATCCCCAGACCCCAAGTCTCGCGCTCCAGGACACTGCCCTGAAGGCGGTAGAGGTGGGATCTCCAGCTGAGTCAGAGGGAAAAACCGCCCGGAGGGAAAAACAGATTTATCCTATATCTCATTTGTAAACTTTAAAAATAATAATATTGATTCCTTACAGCAAGTTGTAGCTGTATATTCATGTTAAAATAAGAAGCATATAATCGAGTACTTCTGTATTAATTTTGAAACAACTTAAATTAACATTTGCATATAACTTACTTATTTTTAATTCCCATTTTAAAATTCTTAGGCCCGCCTCTGTGGTGTAGTGGTTAGTGTGATTAGCTGCCACCCCCGGAGGCCCGGGTTCGATTCCCGGCTCTGCCACGAAATTTGAAAGGTGGTACGAAGGCTGGAACGGGGTTCACTCAGCCTCGGGAGGTCAAATGATTAGAAGTGGGTTCGATTCCTACCTCAGCCATCCTGGAAGTGGTTTTCCGTGGTTTCCCACTTCTCCTCCAGGCAAATGCCGGAATGGTACCTAACTGGTACACTGCCCTTGAGGCAGTAGAGGTACGATCCCCCGCTGAGTCCGGGGGGAAAAGCCAACCCTGGAGGGTAAACAGTTTAAGAAAGAAAGATTATTATTATTATTATTATTATTATTATTATTATTATTATTATTATTATTATTTCCGGCTCCATGGCTAAATGGTTAGCATGCTGGCCTTTGGTCACAGGGGGTGCGGGTTTGATTACCGGCCGAGTCGAGAATTTGAAGCATAATTGCTTCATTTCCCTTGCACGAGGGCTGGGTGTATGTATCGTCTTCATTAACATTTCATCTTCACCGCGTAGGTCACCTACAGGCCAAAAGACCTGCGTCTGGCGAGCCGAGCTTGTCCTCGCACACTCCCGGCACTAAAAGCCATACGCCATTTCATTCCCATTATTATTATTACGAGTATAAGTGGTTTCAGTTACTTCTGCGCCTCGTGATCTTATAAAGTGCACTTTTCCATCCTGGACATTTTTCAATAAGCTTTTCTTTAATGACTGCAGATGAGTTCAACCAAAAACTTCGTAAGTTGGTCGACCCATCTGCACCGGGATAGGGGTTTTAGCCACGTGTGATTAATTCTTCTGATTCAGGGACGATGTGTTTTTCTCACTCTTCCGTTATTACACTATTAACCATCGTAGAAACTTCCTATAGTGAACACATTCCTCCTGTGTGATAAGGTAAGTGCCGGGAGTATTCGGCCACAAACTGCACACGTGTGCCGATGTCAAGTAATTGGAAATAAAGCCAAGAAATAAAGAATCACAATGTTCCAGTGATAACACTCAGTGGACAGGAGGAGTATTTTGTTTACAAACGTTTCGGCTATTAATGTCAGTGACGTCAACAGACGTATCAGTTAAGTACATCTGTGTCATACCGTCGCAGCCAGCCTACGTAAGAGATGGTCTACAAACAAGTAGGTTATTGAAGAATATCCCCTCTTCTGTCTTCTCATTTGCGGTTGTTTGTGTTCGTGCAACGTCCGCCTGCCTGTCTGAATGTGTGAGCAAGTAACATTGAGGTTGGCTTGCCAAATATTACGCACGCAACGCTAGCTTACGACACCTCTCATTGCTCGCTTTACGTCTTTATGGTCCGCCAGCAAGCAGTTTGACGTCATTGCACTGAGGCCATCGCTGCAGAGCTTCCAAAATGCTTCACGCGCCATGCACTTAGCTACCCGCAATAATACTGTATTTATTTTTCTTCCTTGGCCACACGTGGCGCTATCCAGACCACGTACATAGCGCGCAAGGCATCCTAACACGGACATCCAGAGGTGCATGTTTATCCCCAACTCGTTCACTGTCTACTATGCCAGTAGCGTCTATTAGCGGGGTCAAGGAGGGGGGTGGGCAGTTGTCCGCCCCTCCTTGTGGAGAAAACATTATATTTTATTTCATTTTAGCCGGCTCAAACTAGGAATTATTAAAAATAATTTGCATCCAGGAGATAGTAGGTTCGAACCCCACTGTCGGCAGCCCTGAAGACGGTTTTCCATGGTTTCCCATTTTCAGACCAGGCAAATGCTGGGGCTATACCTTCATTAAGGCCACGGCCGCTTCCTTCCCATTCCTAAGCCTTTCCTGTCCCATCGTGGCCATAAGACCTATCTGTGTCGGTGCGACGTAAAACAAATAGCATAATAATAATAATAATAATAATAATAATAATAATAATAATAATAATAATAATAATAATAATAATAATAATAATAATAATTGTACAAGCCCTGTTGTCTTATCAGCTAATTCATTTCTTAATTTTTTAAAGTTATTGTCCGACTCATTGGCTTAATGGTCAACGTTGAGGCCTTTGGTTCAGAGAGTCCCGGGTTCGATTCCCGGCCGGGTCGGGAATTTATTATCGCCTTTGATTAATTCTTCTAGCCCGGGAACTGTGTGTTTGTGTTTGTGTTTGTTCCAGCATTGTCCTCTCCATATTCGGACAATACACTACACTACCAGCCACCTCAGAAATACGCAATAGTGATTAGATCCCTCCATATAGGGTTGGCATCAGGAAGGGCATCCGGCCGTAAAACAGGGCCAAATCCACATGTGCAACACAGATCGCACCCGCGACCCCATAGGTGTGGGAAAAGCGGTAGAAAAAGAAGATTTTATTGAATTATTAACAGTTCGCACAAAACGTCAGTTTGTCGCGACTAACCGATCTGTATAGTACCACAGCAAGTAGTGGACACTTTGCACGTGCTGTGAGGAAGGGTAGCGCGGATATATTTTGTTTGCTAAGGTGATAGTATGTAGTCAAATACTAAATATTTTAATTGTAAAATCATGCCGTAATCTGTTTACCCTCCAGGGTTGGATTTTCCCTCGGACTCAGCGAGGGATCCCACATCTACCGCCTCAAGGGCAGTGTCCTGGAGCGTGAGACATTTGGTCGGGGGATACAACTGGGGAGAATGACCAGTACCTCGCCCAGGCAGTCTCGCCTGCTATGCTGAACAGGGGTCCTTGTTGGGAGATGGGAAGATTGGAAGGGATAGACAATGTAGAAGGAAGGAAGGAAGCGGCTATGGCCTTAAGTTAGGTACCATCCCGGCATTTGCCTGGAGGGGAAGTGGGAAACCACGGAAAACCACTTGCAGGATGGCTGAGGTGGGAATCGAACCCACCTCTACTCATTTGATCTCCCGAGGCTGAGTGGACCCCGTTCCAGCCCTCGTACCACTTTTCGTGGCAGAGCCGGGAATCGAACCCGGGCCTCCGGTGATGGCAGCTAATCACACTAACCACTACACCACAGGGGCGGACAATTTAATTGTAATGCATGTGTAATATTGTTCCTTTGGTGAAAGTCTGATTGTATATTACTGAATCAAAATCTCAAACTATTATTACCGCGCTTAAGTTGTTGAACTATCAACCTTTACCTCTGTGAGTAACTTCGCTCAGAGAGCATTAACAATCGTACCATTGTGTAGCCTTTTTATTTTTTTCACTTTTGATGTGTATATACCGCCCCCCTCCCACCTGCTATATCCCACAAGCCCCGGTACATATTTTTGTCTGTATATTTTTTGCCCTTCCGCTTCTAATTCCCAATAGCCGCTACTGTGCTATGCCACCATGATTGTATATTTCATTGTTTACATTCCTCGCGTAGGCAGCCTCAAAACTATGTATTTCCTTTTAAGGTACAATACGTCTTTGTAGAGGACCTACATGGTGAAGTACCGAGCTCGATAGCTGCTGTCGCTTAATTGCGGCCAGTATCCAGTATTCGGGAGATCGTGGGTTCGAACCCCACTGTCGGCAGCCCTGAAGATGGTTTTCCGTGGTTTCCCATTTTCACACCAGGCAAATGCCAAGGCCACGGCCGCTTCCTTCCCATTCCTAGCCCTTCCCTGTCCCATCGTCGCCATAAGACCTATCTGTGTCGGTGCGACGTAAAGCAAATAACAAAAAAAATAACATGGTGAAGTGCGCCACACGGATGTTATCAACATCCGTATGGGGCACACGTACACTCTACCGTTGTCATAGTTACCGTAAAGCACTGTGAAATACAACTTCAGAGAGCGTATTTATATATTGGACCTATTTGTTTCGTTTATATATTTGCGCATTTTAAACACTATTAGAGAAATATAGTAAAAGTAAGGTTGTGTCCTTGTCCCGAGGTGGTGCAGCTTTTTTCCGACACGCCCCACCCCACGCCAATATCGGGGGTACAATTTTCATGCAACAATAAGGTCCGAGGATATTCCTTGGTGACCACCAGGCGCTTAGCTGAATTCTGGTGCCGGACTGAGTGGCTCAGATGGTTGAGACGCCGGCCTTCTGACCCTAGTTTCACAACTTTGATCCTGGCTCAGTCCGGTGGTATTTGAAGGTGCTCAAATACGTTAGCCTCGTATTGGTAGATTTATTGGGACGTAAAAAGCTCCTTCGGCGTCTCCGAAAACCGTCAAAAGCAGTTAGTAGGTACGTCAAAACAATAACATAATGATTATGATTCCTGGTATTGCTTCCTCTTACTTGTGCCAAGCTTCTTCCTCACTTTCATCTATTCCATCCGACCTCCCTTGGTCATCTTTTATTCGTTTCCTACCCCGGCGGTATTAGATTTCCGACGCCTAGGGAGTCTTTCACTTTCACGGCATGCGTTGCTCTTGTCTTTCTTTGGCTGATACCTTCATTTTTCGAAGTGTCGGACTTTATCCATTTTTTCCCTCTGATTAGCGTTAATAGTGAATTGTTGCCTAGTTGTATTTCCTACCACTACCACCACGAGCTTAATTCCTTGGTAGTTAATACTTGGGACTAATGACATTCCTCCTTCAGATAATAGAATATTAGCGCATTAATACTAAAATATTAATTAATAGGAAGAGGAATTAGGGACTGGCAAACATTATCACAGGAAATGTTCGATAAATTCCCAAATTCTTTGAAATCATTTAAGAAATGTCTAGGCAAAGAAATGATAGGGATTCTGCCACCTGGCCGACAGTCCTCAATACATATCAATGACGATTCGATTGATGTGATTACAAATAAACATTTGCATATTTGGGTCTTTCCATTGTTCTAAATAACGTCTTCCATGCATGATGTTTTCGTGAAAATTGTTTAATATATTTTGGAAGTGATTCGACGTGACACTAAGACAGTCATAAATTATAGAACTTTCTAAACGAAAAGTCAGCGGTTCTTCCGTGGATACTACAAATCTTTATTTCAGTAGCTTACTCTAATTAGACCTTCACCACGCATCACACGGCACTCTCAGGGTCTCAGAGTGTATGACTATGTGGTAGTGTCTGAGCTTGACATTTGTTGTAGATACCTTTGAGTAGCTGATATGCCATTCCCATTTCCTTGATCCGTAACGCATCTCGGAGATACACGGCTCCATCCATTCGCCCAAGTATTTGAACTTTTCTGTCAACTTGATCTTTCCTTGTCCCAAGTCTAGCTCTATAGGCACCGACTTAATGTTTATGATTTATCAAACGAGATCTTGTGGCCCACATTTGTCGCTTGTGTCCGAGTTTGTTGATCTGCTCTGGGCCGTATCCGGGTAATCTGAAAATAAAAAATTAAGAATCCTAAGATCATCTGCGAAGGATAGACATTTAACTGCCTGCTTCATGTTTCTATATCATGCCTTCGATCCTTTCCTTGCTCACGTCTCTGTTAATCTCACTGTAAGCGACAAGCGCGTACTCTATTGCACTAGATTGCACTAGCTCAGATCCTTCCCGCGAGAACAAATATGGCCTAGGTCACCATAGCTCAATGCTTATATAGTTGGGGACAAAACATGACGACCTCAGTTCCTGGAAGCGAGCTGAAAGCCAGTAGTCAATCACACCCTGCACCCTGCTGAGTTAACGAGTTCTAAGTGATCCTTGTTTGTTTTGGAAAGGCTGCCAAACCACTTTCTTCCTCATTCTCTGTAGTATTTACCCTTCCTTCGTGTAGTAGCCGATTTGGCAACTCTGGCTGCAGTAGAGGTAGAAAAATCCTATAAGTCGCTAATAGACACAGAGCTGCCGCTGTAAAGTAGTGGTGTGAGGCAAGGTCGTCATGATTTGTCCCCAACTATATCTGACGAAGCCAATGAGGATTGTGCGCGGACCAATAGTACATGATTCGAAAGTTTACTTGGCTATGATTAGTAAATGTTGCTTCATCATTAAACAAGATCTATCTGGTGTATCTTGCCTTAATACCCATGTACAAAAGTTAACACGATTCTCAGAATACTTTCCGTGCAGGTCTTGATGGAGAGAGACATGATACGGATGGACCTTTTTTTTTAAATAATGGCGTTAGGCCTCGGAAGACATTTATAGTAGATATATTTCGTGATTGAAAAGAAAGTCAAATCTTATAAATTAATATCACAGTCTGATAAATATTGGCAAATTACAGCGCATAATTGTGGAGTAAGTTTTGATAACAGGATGGCAACTGAAGTTGGCAGTGCGATATTGAACGTCACCAAAGAAGAGTACAGATAGTTCTGTTGTTGGGAGTACTTCTTACAGGACAGTATGATGTAGTTCAAGTCGGCTATTTCTCCAGGGTCTTCTGGGCAGTGAGGGTTATCGAAGACCTTGATCCGTAATACACTTGCCTGACTCATGCTACCTCCTCGTGCGGATCTACAGCAACAGCAGCTAGAACATTAGTTTTACCCTCTTCTCCAGTCAGTTTCTGTTACGCTTTCTAGGCGTTACAATTTCTGTTTCACGTTGAAGAGGTTCACAAATAATTGTCGAGATGGGTGACGTCTATTGGGCACAAGAACGAACAACATTCTTCCTACATTGTTCATTCACAATTAACATGCCAGCTTCTTCAGTATTGGTAAATACCATCTTTCACCACGTCCTACTTCTTGCTACCACAAAGTAACTCACAAGGAAGTCGCAATGCAATCAGTGTACTATAAAAGAAACGAACGTAAGAACGTCATAGCGTCGTAACTAAACAGTTAAATAGAGCAGACAACTACTGCCGGTACCATATTTACAATTTTCAAACTACGATAGCTCGTAAACTATTTGTACTAGAATCCTGAAAAAAAACACCATTGGCATTCTAATTTACTCTAGTTTTTTTTCTCAATGTCAATAACTTAGGCATTGTTCCATCTGAAAAATTTTATTTTTCTAAAATAGGACACATTCCAATAATTACTCAAATCTATGTATGGGCTATAATTATGGTCCCTTCATTACACTTCATTTCTGTGAAAACAGCATTTTAATAGCAATTTACATTTCAGAAATATTTGGGGTGCACGTTGTTTTAGGTAATTAACAACATTTCATAAAACTGAAACTACCGAGTTCGATAGCTGCAGGCGCTTAAGTGCGGCCAGTATCCAGTAATCGGTAGATAGTGGGTTCGAACCCTGAAGATGGTTTTCCGTGGTTTCCCATCTTCACACCATAAGGCCACGGCCGCTTCCTTCCTACTCCTAGCCCTTTCCTATCCCATCGTCGCCGTAAGACCTATCTGTGTCGGTGCAACGTAAAAGCAACTTGTAAGAAAAACCTAACCCCATGGCACTACAGCCCTTGAAGGGCCTTGGCCTACCAAGCGACCGCTGCTCAGCCTGAAGGCCTGCAGATTAGGAGGTGTCGTGTGGTCAGCACGACGAATCCTTTGGGCCGTTATTCTTAGCTTTCTAGACCGGAGCCGCTATATCACTGTCAATAGCTCCTCAATTCTAATCACGCAGGCTGAGTGGACCTCGAACCAGCCTTCAGATCACCGCCTCAAGGCCAGTGTCCTGGAGCGTGAGACATTGGGTCGGGGGATACAACTGGGAGAAGGACCAGTATTTCTCAGCCTCACCTGCTATGCTGAACAGGAGCCTTGTGGGGATGGGAAGATTGGAAGGGATAAACAAGGAAGAGGGAAGGAAGCGGCCGTGGCCTTGAGTTGGGTACCATCCCGGCCTTTGCCTGGAGGAGAAGTGGAAAACCACTTCGAGGTTGGCTGAGGAGGGAATCGAACCTCCCTCTAATCAGTTGACTTCCTGAGGCTGAGTGGAATCCGTTCCAGCCCTCGTACCACTTTTCAAATTTCGTGGCAGAGCCGGGAATCGAAGCCGGGCCTCCGGAGGTGGCAGCTACTCACACTAACCACTACACCGCAGAGGCGGACAATTTCATACTACATAATAGTAATGATTTAGCTTCCATTTTAAACGATACAGAAATATTAAAAACGTAATATTTAGATATATTCGTACACTGTATATGATAGTAAAATAGGTTTATCGAGTGTGAAATTCTGTTCGTATAGCCAAGGTCTCATTTTCATTAAAAAGTATTTTATGCAACATAAGAATAGAATTATCGGTATATTTCTATCTAGCAATTAATTATAGTATTAGCATTGATTTTAGAGCAAAATAATATAGTATCATTAAATTTAAGATAGGCCTACGTTAAATGATCATCCACTAACGTTTCAATAAAATCTCTCCGGTCTAACCAAAAACAATTCTCTTGTCAGTGTCACCCGGCAAACTAATCCATGGGAGACATCCAAGTAAAATTTTGCTTACGTTGAATATCAACACAATAGAAACGCCAAAATGGGTAGACAGGCCGACTAGATCTTATCACATCAGGACGTCTGCAGCAGAGGCCATACAATTATTCAGAAATAAAGCTCTACTCCCACGCTCATTTTACTTGTTTGATTATTGGTGGAACGTGACGTAGGCTATACTACAGGCATATATAATTTCTGGGTTATGAACTTAAATGAGCCAAACATCTCACGGACATTCCAGTAACGCCTTAAACCACAGTATGTTTTAAAGGTACTGTATATATTGGTTATATTCTGTATTACTGTTAGTGGCTACCCGTACCGAGATCCATACTACTTCTTCTTCTCCTTCTTATTTTTCTACGGCTTTTCCCAGACGTGTGGAGTCGCGGGTGCGAACTGCGTCGCTCATATGGATTTGGCCCTTTTTTCGTTTACAAAACTGCCTCCCAATGGAGGTAGCCCCAGAGGACTCAGTATACCCACATGATAATAATAATTAACATTAACATTATAATTACAATATTAAAATATAATAATATAATATAAATTTCAAACAACGCCTAGAGGTGTGGATTAAGATGTGACCGAGAATTTGACATTTCTCCTTTATTACTATGATGACTACTGTAGGTGTCGTCCCATTTGCTATCAGTCTCATTTGCGACCAGTCCCATTTGCGATCACTCGGGTACAGTACAAGATAATTTATTTTTGACGGGTTAGGCATTGTCCCATTTGGGATCATTCTTATCAGCGACATGCAAACAGTCAGGTTGCTGTGAGGGAATTTTCTACTGAAGGATTGGTACAGGAAGACAACCCTCAAGTAACTGGCGAATCTACATAATAGGATTCTTACAAATTGTATGTTGAAACTCATTAAATTACTTGTATTTGCCGCGTGAGACTGATACGTTAATATCGGGACTGGTAGAGAATAAACAGAACTCAGATGAACCTTTTATTTAGAGTTACCAGATGGTTGTGGGTGTAAAGGCGGTAAAATGAGTTTTAAGAAGTAGGGGAAGAGATGGGCGCATTAAAACCATTGAATTTTACACTTTCCAAATTCAAAACAAAGGATTTTGCTGTAACACTTTGCTTCTTCGGCAGTACTACCCTTTTTGAAGCAATTGTACCTCATGTAGCAGTTAACCTATACTTTCTTACACAATATGGGGCACTATTAAATTACTGCTTAAACAATGCTCAAACTGTTCAAGCATCCATACTAACACGTTAAGTAAACAGCTGCTCAAAATATAATTAGCCTACCGAGCGAGTTGGCCGTGCGATTAGGAGCGCGCAGCTGTAAGCTCGCATCCTGGGTTTGAACCCCACTGTCGGCAGCTCTGAAGATAGTTTTGCAGCTGTAAGCTCGCATCCTGGGTTTGAACCCCACTGTCGGCAGCTCTGAAGATAGTTTTCGTGGTTTCCCATTTTCACACCAGGCAAAGGCCGCTTCCTTCCCATTCCTAGGACTTCCCTGTCCCATCGTCGCCATAAGACCTCTCTGTGTCGGTGAGCCGTAAAGCCCGCAGTAAAAAAAAATACCCATGTCACCAAACATCTCTGAGTTTTCCATAAATTTCTGTAAGAGTATCCTTTATATAGGCTAAAGCACGAGGATTGCCTCTCTTCGTCTCAATGGCCTGCATGCCGTAAGTAAGCACGCAGATAACAACAAAAGCTACATCAACGATGGATGTCTACAACTGGAATTATTACAGTATGTTAAAATCTATAGACTAGTATTACCTCAAAAAACGTTCAAGAGAAAGGGGACGGGTTGGGAGAATCCTTATCATGCGGTTGTGTGGAGTACGCCCTAATTAGCAGTCCCTCTGCTGCATGGACGTTGGAAAACCCTGATAGGCTGCTGATAATTTTACAGTGAACGCAAATGGGACAGGAACTGATTTTTCTTCACATTCTTTCTTCTTTTTCACTGTAATTGGAGTGATCGCAAGTGGGACTGATCGCAAATGGGACACAACCGGTGACTATCTCATCTCGTATAGCATAAAGTGATTTTTCGAAATTCCGAAAAAATCGAGATAAAGCACCTCATGCTCATATCAGTAGACTTATTGCATCAACGCTTTTGAGCTTACAGTGCCTTTGAAATAATTAACAGTAGGATCATAGACAACTTCCTTTTTTTTTATCCACCTTCTCCGTTTGTTGAAGACTAGTAGGCTCTCCTAGTACACCCATTTGAATGAACGCATGGGATTTCTTCGTGTACTTGCCACCCTTTCTGACGCCAACCCTATATGGAGGAATGAATCACTATTGAGTGTTTCTGTGGTGGTCGGTTGTGTAGTGTGTTGTGTGAATATGAAGAGGAAAGTGTTGGAACAAATACAAACACCCAGTCCCCGAGCCAGAAAAATTAATCATACGCGATTAAAATCCCCAACCAGGCCGGGAATCGAACCTGGGACCCTCTGATCCGAAGGCCTCAACACTGACCATTATTATGGTGTTTGTGTGCTGGCCTTTGGTCACACGGGTCCCGGGTTCGATTCCCGGCAGGGTCGGGAATTTTAACCTTAACTGGTTAATTTCGTTGGCACAGGGGCTGGGTGTATGTGTCGTCTTCATCATTTCATCCTCATCACGACGCGCAGGTCGCCTACGGGGTCAAATCAAAAAGACCTGCATCTGCTGAGCCGAACATGTCCTTGGACACTCCCGGCACTAAAAGCCATACTCCATTTCATAGTGTTTGCCCCGCAGTGCTTATTAGGTAACGGAAGGAAGGGGAATACTCATGCAGAAAGAAAGTGTTCTTCTCAAAGTTACCGGAGTTTCATATCTTCACAATAACCCGAGATGGTACAGCTCCCTTTCAGGTACACTATATGAGTGGGGAGCAGCACGTAAAACCACTCATGAGCTCATGGTATAGTTTAAGCTCCTGGCAAGTACAAGTTTCTCAGGGGGAAAAATGAATCTAAACGAATTTTAGGGAAGTAAGTCATTGGACTTAGTGAGTGCTGATCCTTCTGTATTAGATACAGTAGAGTGTCTACCGTATACAATGTGGAATGGAGCTAGTTTATTACTTTCATCGACCGGTCTCAGTTTAACCCTCGCATTACCAAGCGGGGTATTCCAACTACTCCAGGGTGATTTTCCCCCCCTGTTATAACCAAAACGCCCGCCTCTTTGGTGTAATGGTATAGTGTGATTAGCTGCCACCCCAGGAGGCCCGGGTTCTATTCTCGGCTTTGCCACGAAGTCTGAAAAGTGGTACGAGGGCTGTAACGGAGTCCACTCTGCCGCGGAAGGTCAACTGAGTAGAGGTGGGGTTCGATTCCCTCCTCAGCCAACCTCGAAGTGGATTTCCGTGGTTTCCCCCTCCTCCTCCAGGCAAATGCCGGGATGGTACCTAACATAAGGCCACGGCATCTTCCTCCCTCTTCCTTGCCTATCCCTTCCAAACTTCCCATCCGTCCACAAGGCCCCTGTTCAGCATAGCAGGTGAGGCCGCCTGGGCGAGGTACTCGTCCTCCTCTTTAGTCGTATCCCCCAACCCAAAGTCTCATGCTTCAGGACACTGCCCTTGAGGCAGTAGAGGTGGGATCCCTCACTGAGTCCGAGGGCAAAACAAACTATTAACTTAATGGAATACCAATACTTATGATTATAGTAATGAAGTGGTGGGCGACGGTGATAAGAAAGATGATAAACATGGAGCTGTGAAGCATCTACAAACAATATTAAGGTATACAACGTAATTCTTAATACATAGTATCCACAAATAATCAAATAACTACTTAGAATCGCTACTGCTAACTATATACAATTTAGGAAATTATGTTGTTGTTGTTGTTGTTGTTGTTGTTGTTGTTGTTGTTGTTGTTGTTGTTGAGGAGGAGGAGATTTTGCTGGTACTGTTTCCTGAGAGGTGTTGCTGGCCTATGACGAATGTTGGGAAAATATGGCTTGTAGGCCCAGAAAGTATCTTACTGCTTATTTCCCTAGTATGTCTCTTCAGCTATGACAGCTGATGGTGGACCTGTTAGGTATTCAACCAGCCGTCACCGGGCTGGTAACTCAACATACTGTACATACATAATCCTATCCACGGGCTATGTTGCAAGGTGGTTGCGGTGTACTGTGTTGGGAATTTACAAATAAATAATTGTTTTAAATATCTGTTTACACCATTCTAGCTGAAATAATAATGGCGTAGGGGCTCCGGAGAGACCAGGTACAGATTTTTCCAGATGACTCCGTATAAGCGACCTGCGCGTCCGTAAGAACGCGTCTCTACCTAACATGAATTTTAATGCCGAAGAAGGCACAAACATCCAAACCCTGATCCAGAAGAACTAACCAATGAAGATTCAAATCCCCGGCCAACCTGGAAATCGAACTCGTGACTCCTTAGATCAATGACAGCTTGTTAACCATTTAGCCAAGAAGCCGGGCACCATTCTAGCTGAAGAAGAAGCAATCACTTAGCTTTCTTCACTTCGACAGTTGTACTAAGCATGTCTTTTTATTTAAAAAAGAGGTAAAACAGGGGGAGGGAGCCGTGCGGTTAGGGCCGCGCAGCTGTGAGTTTGCATCCGGGAGATAGTGGGTTGGAACCCCACTGTCGGCAGCCCTGAAGATGGTTTTCCGTGTTGTCCCATTTTCACACCAGGCAAATGCTGGGGCTGTACCTTAGTTAAGGCCACGGTCGCTTCCTTCCCACTTCTAGGCCTTTCCTATTCCATCGTCGCCATAAGACCTCTGGATGCTATTGGATTTACGTCGCACCGACACAGATAGGTCTTATGGCGACGATGGGACAGGAAAGGGCTAGTAATGGGAAGGAAGCGGCCGTGGACTTAATTAAGGTACAGCCCCAGCATTTGCCTGGTGTGAAAATGGGAAACCACGGAAAACCATTTTCAGGGCTGCCGACAGTGTGGTTCGAACCACCCATCTCCCGAATACTGGATACTGGCCGCACTTAAGCGACTGCAGCTATCGAGCTCGGTCATAAGACCTCTCTGTGTTGGAGCGTCGTAAAGCAAATTGTAAAGAAAGGTAAAATTAATTATTACTAAACTTACATTTTAACCTTTTTGCTAACACCTACGGTATCCCCTGCCTGTCATAAGAGGTGACTAAAAGAGGCCCCAGGGGCTCTCTAACTGGGTGAGTTAATTGGCGACCACGTGGCCCTGAGATGAGTCCTGGCATTTATTCCACTTACTTGTACCAGGCTCCTCACTTTCATTTATCATATCCGATCTCCCTTGATCAACACTTGTTCTTTTGCAACCCCGACGATATTAGGTTTCGAAGCCTAGGGCATCTTTCATTTTCACCCTCTTCGTGGCCCTTTTCTCCCTTTAGCCGATACCTTCGTTTTCCCTTCCAGGATTTCTCTCTGATTAGTGTTAATAGAAGATGGTTGTCTAGTTGTATTTCCTCTTAAAACAATAATCACCACCGCCACCACCACTTTAATCTTTTTTTGCTACTCCTCGAGCAAACAGAAGTGAGTCACTGTGAAAGATTCACCAGATATTCTAAGTGGTTCTACAGTAGCATTTTGATCTACGCTTATTAATTTTTAAGTCAATAGTTTCTTTGTTGATATTGTCTAAACCGAGCTCGATAGCTGCAGTCGCTTAAGTGCGGCCAGTATCCAGTATTCGGGAGATAGTGGGTTCGAACCCCACTGTCGGCAGCCCTGAAGATGGCTTTCCGTGGTTTCCCATTTCCACACCAAGCAAACGTTGGGGATGAACCTTAACTAAGGCCACGGACGCTTCCTTCCCATTCCTAGGCCTTTCCTGTCCCATCGTCACCATAAGACAAATCTGTGTCGGTGCGACGTTAAACAAATAGCAAAAAAAAATATTGCCGAAGTTTTGTCCAGTGTAATTTTTACGCAGAAAATTTAAAAACTTTAAGGAAAATGAAGCACTGTACACAGAATTTCACTAGTTTTTCATACAAAGTATTTAGATTTTGAACTCGCAGTTTGGTTGCATTTTGACAAAACGATTTAAATAGAACTGTGGACTGAAATGACAATGGATTTCATTTTGTACGATTAACTAAGTACAGAGATAAGTGAAAGAAAGGAATTATAGAAGTAAAAAATATATCCATAATTTTGCATTAGAAATAAATTTTATCTAGAAAATAAGTTAATATTGTTGTAACCAAGGTTGAAGTTTACAAAACACAACTTTTATTGCTTCACTTTATGATATTTACACAAATAACTGAAATTTATTTTGAAGCAAAAAGGAATATTGAATCTTGAGAAAAGTCTGTCTTTATACAATATGTACAGGTTTGCAGTCTTTATATACACTTCTATCTTGAAAAGATAGTCTTTGTGAATTGACACGTTGATAGTCGAGAACTATCTGGCACACTAACATAAATGTTCATGAGAGTCCTTGTTTGTTGAAGTGCATGAATTCCTAAAAAGCAAGTTCAATTGATTGAAGAAATTCCACCTAGCGAAACTAAGGGAGCTTGCATAAGTTAGGGAATGAAAATGGCTTGTAAAAGAATTACGGAACATAGGCAGTGGAAACAGGTAAGGGAGCGGTGACCAGAGGTGAAACCTCGTACTGCCAGAAATTCAGTCCACCTGGTCGAAGCACATTTTCAAGAGGAGTAGCCTCCGTGCTCGACGTAGGGTGTATTCTGGAGCTGGACACCGGGGCAAGTGGGCAAGTGAGCAGGCCGGGAGCTCCTATTTATAGTACACTCGATGGTCAGGCACGCGCACTGAGGGCTGCGCGTCGAAGCTAGCAGAATGATACACAGGCGCGCGTGCAGCTGGCTGGCGGAGCGAGAAGGAAGCGCCGGACATACAACAAATATTGCTCCCCTCCATATAGCTAAATATCTTAATTCACATCCTACTTAATAATATGCATATAACATGTCATAATTTCCCTGTAATGAGAATATTTCTCACTGTGGTGTCATTCGTACTGGATCTAACTACAGCGCAGCTCCTTTCAAGGTCATTGCACAATCTACTGAATTAGCTGAGTCAAAATTATAGCGACTCGTAAGAGCAGAGGATTATATAATACTCGAAGTAACCGCCTAGAAACAGCACAGGGTCAAGCGTTCAGTTGCACTGACATAACATTCTATGTAAGGAATTTCTATTCGATAAGGATTTGTCTTGTAGTTGTTTATTTCACTATATCTAAAATCTGTAAACAGAATGAAGTTCAAATGAAATATAATTCCGGCTGCTATATTGTACGAATTATTTTTAGAGATTTTTAAAAATATTTGTTATTTATAATACAAGAAGGTAGGATACATTTTCGAGTCATATCCAGTACCGTATGGCTTTCTGGGATCTAACCAAAGCAAAGAAGAAATGCTTTCATTTGTTATTGATTAAACTTACTATGACGGTGTGTGATAGATAGATAGATAGATAGATAGATAGATAGATAGATAGATAGATAGATAGATAGATAGATAGATATAGAGAGAGTGATAGATAAATAGATATATAAGTAACTGCATTCAGTTAATTTCTGTACAGTCCTGTGATATGGAACTTGAAACGTGAGAAAGTGCTATTTCATATAGGCTATATGCCATGTATATAATGATAATTTTGGAAGGCTTAAGATCTGATGCCACTGTTAATTGCAAAGAAGGCTACTCCGTGTTATGAAAAATTCATCGGTTTTAATATTTTTTAATACTTGTGGGAAAATTTATTGATGAAAGTGAATTGACTAAACGTACAAAAAATGTAGAGAAATATTCTTTGAGGAATGAATGTATCTAATATTGAATTAAAATTTAGATAAATCAGTATTTACGTTCCCATAGACTACTGTGTGAGAAATGTATGCTGAGAAGTATTACTATTCAGTATTAATGATCATAAGATAATGTTATTCAGTAGCAGATATATTTTACAAACAAAACTTCAACAAAGAATCATATCGTAATAAAATAAATAAGTAAAGACATCTCCATACAGGCCATGAAGTCCCTAGGAGTGGTGGAAGGTAAAGGCTTCCACTATCCGTAACCTCGGAACCTGGTGGGGTAGTGTTTTTTTTTTTTTTTGCAAGTTGCTTTACGTTGCACCGACACAGATAGGTCTTATGGCGACGATGGAACAGGAAAGGCCTATGAATGGGAAGGAAGCGGCCGTGGCCTTAATTAAGGTACAGCCCCAGCATTTTCCTGGTGTGAAAATTGGAAACCACGGAAAACCATCTTCAGGGCTGCCGACAGTGGGGCTCGAACCCACTATCTCCCGAATACTGGATACTGGCTGCACTTAAGCGACTGCAGCTATCGAGCTCGGTGTGGGGTAGTGTGGTTGGCTCTACGCCCGGTAGACTTTGCCCCCGGGAATTAACATGGTAATCATTTTTGGTGTAGGGTGAGTGAACCTCATGATCATGTGCACCTCCAGAAGT
Organism: Anabrus simplex; assembly: GCF_040414725.1. NCBI lineage: Eukaryota > Metazoa > Arthropoda > Insecta > Orthoptera > Tettigoniidae > Anabrus > Anabrus simplex. The sequence goes on from NC_090272.1 coordinate 173,910,127, forward strand.
GGAAATCTTATATTTTTGACCTCCTGACGGAGAATCGAACCCACGCATTACGAGGGAACCGAGTACACCTTTACCGCCTCGGCCAGGCAGCCCCATCTTATCGTAATGCCAGTTTTAATTAATTGTTCTTCAAGAGAGGGTTTACCGGGTTCCCTTTTCTTTGAGGTTCAATCCGCGATCGAACTACTGAATCTTCGAAGATTTTTGCATATACACGAGGTAAGGTGTAAGGTGCACATCCGAAAGGATTCCGGGGGCGGAAAAATCTTCAATAATCAGCATCTTAAGTTTCTTCGTCTTCCGTATTTCACATTATCCTCCATCCATCCCGGACGGCCCCCCAAAGTTCGTAGAAAATAACATTAGCAAAATACAGGCACCAAACACATCATGTAAGGAGTCTATATCAGCATCTCCTCCTTGTTTTTCGTCCTCGTTTTCTATTGTCTATTTCCGTACTGCCAACACCAATACTACATTAATGTATACTTGGGAACAAAATATGGCAACCTCGCTTCATACCTTTACTCTCCAGTGACAACCCGGTGTCTTAGTGGCTTCCAGGATTTACTACGTCTACTGTGGTCGGAGTTGCAAGATAGTCTACTGCACTCGACACGAAGAAAGGGTAAAGACTGAAGAGAGTGTGAAAGGAAATGGTTTTGGCAACCTCTCTACAAGATCTCCACGAGATCTCGTAGGCAACGGCAGGGTACAGGATGTGATTGACTGCTGGCTTCCACCTCGCTTCAGGGAACTGAGGCCGTCATGTTTTGTCCACAAGTACAACTGTAATAAACATGGCTTTTATAAAGATTTTTCTGAACCAGCCGGGACAATTTTTTCACCATTGAATCTCGGACAATCCCGGTTTCCCGAGACGTACAGCAGCCCTACAGGCGAAAGAAAGTACCGTGTTGAACGTTCACAAGTCGAGCTACACACTACCTTTGCCACTTCCAGTATACTGCACTCACGAGGAGTCGTGCATCCCACTGGCAGATGAGAGATTCAAACAACGAACTCTGAACATGCTGTAAAAGGCGTAAAAACGAATGTCGGCGGAAAAAATCAGTGGGATTTTCTTTTGGTCATGAACACGGTTATATCGTCCGGCTCCATGGCTAAATAGTTAGCGTGCTGGCCTTTGGTCTCAGGGGTCCCGGGTTCGAATCCCGGCAAGGTCGGGAATTTTAACCATCATTGGTTAATTTCTCTGGCACGGGGGCAGGGTGTATGTGTCGTCTTCATCATCATGTCTTCCTCATCATGACGCGCAGGTTGCCTAAAGGAGTCAAATCGAAAAGCCTGCACCTGACGAGCCGAACATGTCCTCGTACACTCCCGGCACTAAAAGCCATACGCCATTTCATTTCACGGTCATATCGATTCACACTTCGGACCTTCCCTTGTGAGCTAGCCCTCTGCATTTGCACTGCTAAACTAACGATTGCATTAGAAAATATGTCACTAAAAGGGGGACATTGTGATGATCTTCGGTACCCTTTTACGACTGTTTCTGGTTTTATGGAATTCACACTGTGGAGTAGATAGAACTTTCAGAGCTATTCTCCGCTTGGAAACGTATTCGCGTACTATTATGATTCAAAAGAGACTAAATCATATTGCACCGGGCGAGTTGGCCGTGCGGTTAGGGGCACGCAGCTGTGAGCTTGCATCCGGGAGATAGTGGGTTCGAACCCCAGTGTCAGCAGCACTGAAGATGGTTTTCCGTGGTTTCCCATTTTCACACCAGGCAAATGCTGGGGCTGTACCTTAATTAAGGCCACGGCCGCTTCCTTCCCATTCACGGGCCTTTCCTATCCCATCGTCGCCATATTTCCTATCTGTGCCGGTGCGACGTAAAGCAAATAGCAAAAAAATCATGCTGCAGTTTGCTGTGCGCACAAAGATATCAGTTAAGACAGTTTTGACAGCAAAGAAAGTGGCTGTGATTTCTGTTTCGAAGAGTGATAGAAGAATAACTGTCCATTAATGCATGTGCTGAGGAAACTTGTATTTCTGTCGGCTGGCGTAGGATGGGGTTCTCTTTTGCGGAGTCAGCTTGTTGCTTTTCAGTAGACATGAATGTTGTATGCCGAAATAGTAGAACCAATATGGTAGTACGCTTATAAGTATTAGTTTTTTCAGCACATATTGTAAGTTACAGTAGTCTGACATCGTGGTTTACTGGTTCGAGTCCCGTTGGTCGAAAACATTTTCACCATCAGAATGTTGGCCGGCAGGGTGGGGGAGTTGGTGGTATACTATTTCCAATCACTAGGTTGCGTGCCAAAAGGCTGGATTAAATTTCAAACCTATCCGCAGTGCTCATATGGAGTGAGGGCATATGACGCTGTTGGTGGTGATTCGTCAGTCGGATGGGGACGATAAGCCTTGAGCAGACTCCTTGGTGCTATTCGACAAGAGTAGGCAATGTGCCGGCACCGGGTTTCACCCTCTCCCTACCATCATATATCATTTCATCTCATTAGCTCCTCTGATGAGGTTGACGTCAGAAAGGGCATCCGGTCATATTAAACCCGCCACGACAGATTCACCTCACCTCACACCCGACCCCGTAGAGAAACGGGACAAGGGTAGGACAAACAGACAAATATTGTAAGTCACAGTAGTTCCTTAACTTTTATGTACCGAGCTCGATAGCTGCAGTCGCTTAAGTGCGGCCAGTATCCAGAATTCGGGAGATAGTAGGTTCGAACCCCACTGTCGGCAGCCCTGAAAATGGTTTTCCGTGGTTTCCCTTTTTCACACCAGGCAAATGCTGGGGCTGTACCTTAATTAAGGCCACGGCCGCTTCCTTCCCATTCCTAGCCCTTCCCTGTCCCATCGTCGCCATAAGACCTATCTGTGTCGGTGCGACGTAAATCAACTAGTAATAATAATAATAATAATAATAATAACTTTTATGTTAAACATACTTTCGTGCATGTTACATTTCGGATCGGCCCTCCCAGCTCAGTTGCTAATAGCTAAAGACGCCGGTGATTTTCCGTACCCCTTTATGGAAATTATCGGTCATCAAGTATTCCTACACCCTTGCAGACATACTGTACCTATGCTATTCTGTAGCTTTGTGGGCTTTCTGCTGGGTGTCTCAGATCCCGGTTCCGTCAAATGGTAACTCAAAGCGTCCTCCATCCTCTTGTCGATAGATTTACTAGCACGTAAAAATCTCCTTCGGGACAAAATTCCGGTACCACAGCGGCTCCGAAAAACGTACAAGTAATTGGTGGGAAGTAAAATGAACAACATTATTACTGATATTATTATAGTCTTAACAGGCTTTGAAAAATATATTGACAAACCTTTTCCCCTATCCCACCAATAACTTGGTCATTTCTTGATTCCAGACCGTCCAGGTAGGTTTTCTGAAAAGCGAATCAATGAATACAAAGAAGTAAGTCTTTACGATATTGGAAAGAACCCCAATTACAGTTTACTTTTCCTTCTGACCACCTCACCTCCAAAGACTTTAATATTACTTATTTTATAGACTCACAGAGCACGCTGGTGCTATGGGGAAAATTGAATACCTTCGCGCATCGCCATGTTGCGGGCACTTCAGTTTTGAATGCATGGTTAACACGTGGTGATGTTTACAGTTTCTTGTATGTTTTTCATGGTGATCCCTATCGGTTAGAGGATCTGTGGTTGTGTTATGTGATAAAGTGATAATTTATATTGGCAGCTATTCTAGTGATAAGTGCGAGCTTACATTGATCGGCGATATTAAAGGAGAGTAGGCCTAAGGTAAGCCGTAAGTGGGGAGTGGAGAACTATTCACGATGGTGACCTCTTGTGCAGCTTTCAGTTGCACAGTCGGTATTAGAAAGGATCTGGCATTTCTTTTCACAAGTGAGTAGAAACTGAAATGTTACAAAATTACCATAATCGAGAATGGGATACAGATTGGTGGATTCAGGGATGCATGGACGTGGCATTCTCAATATTTAGGCTGCTTCTTCTTGGCGTTCTTCATTTCATTAGGGACAGTTCTTAAGAACTAATCAGCTATTCTGAAAATTTCGATAAACTTGGGCTTAAAATCCTAAAAATATGATTGATAAAGCTTGGTAAACCCATCTATTTTTAGGTCAAATTATGACTTCAGATTATTAACAATTATCAGAAATATGATTTATTGATACCATTATCCATGTTTTCACATCTCCTTTATAATAAAAGAATTGTTAAATATGCTGTTCCAGAGAAGTTTCACTAGGCTGACTCCTGCTTTGCACTAGAAAACACTAATCAATCTACCTCTTTAACTGTTATATTCATATATGCTTAATATTCAAGCTCCTTTATCTTCTTCCGTATGTGAATCATAATGTTCCTGTAATAGAAAAGTTAGAACACATTTTCAATTTTAATTTGTGCTCAGAAAATCTCCTTTCAGTTCGAGCTGATAAAATCAGTAGGCCTAATATTGGTATTCAATATGAGGATAGTATGAGGTAATTATGCATTCTAAATGATATATTTTCCTCTCTTAAATTTAACCATCTGGTAAAAATATATTTAATTCAGAGAAACTTAAACTAAGTTAGGTATTCTTTTCATTGTTAGATACATTCAGAATTATGAGGTAGAGAAGCACTAGTGTAATGAGTTTTTTATGAAGAATATTTTCAAAATGTAAAATAATTTAGTGAAATATGAATGATTGCTGGCTCTACCACTCTGTTCTGAAATATATCACATGAGGTTCTATTTATGAAGCAGAAGAATATTTTGTGATAAATCGATGGGAGAATGTTCAGTCATTGTACCAGGAATGGTTGAGAAAAAAAAAAGGAGATAGAAATATATACCTTTGATTTCGAATACATGGGCTAATATTTTTAGACATATTGCTTACAGTTTTCCATTGAATAAGCCTGGACTTCTGTCGAAGTGGCTTGTTGCTGTTAAAAGGGACAAGTTTGTTCCAACTTATCCCCATAGACTGTGTTCAATTCACTTCAGTGAAACAAGTTTTTGGCAATCTGAAGGGAACAAAAATTCTGAAAGATTATGCAGTGCCAACACAGTTTGACTTTCAAAATCATCTAAAAAGGTACTTGTAGATCAAGTAATTTTGATTAGATATTGCATTACTTCATTTTATTTTTATTTCTTTATCAATGATAAGGCTTTGCTTATGGTAGACCCAAATAGGCCTATATATTTTTATTTTTTTAGACTGACAAGGCTCCCTGTAGGATTTTAAAAAGGTAGTTCAATTTTGGAGGGATAAATCAACAGAATAACACCATAGATTCCAGTCCATGTAGCAGTTCAGTCAGTGCTGTTATACAGTGCATTTCATCTGAGCACAATTATTTTAGTTTAGAAAGCCCCACAAAACATATACAAATCTTAGTATATCTCAGTAGAGTTTAGACAGCTATTTTCCAAACCATATAGAAATCCTAACTGAAGGCATACCCATCCTGATATACTATTTCATATCCTGGAAATATAAAAAAAAAGAAAAAATCATCATCATCATCTGTTTACCCTCCAGGTTCGGTTTTTCCCTCGGACTGAGCGAAGG